>NC_136936.1:11145868-11199670 GCF_949987615.1 Pollachius pollachius | reverse complement strand
GCTCAGCCTTGTGTAAGCCTGCTGCTGTTAGCACGCGGTTAGCGCTTCTGTGAGTGTCCCTCATAGGAGTTCCACTCTTGAGGTTGTTACAATGCATCAGCATCACTGCGGCTTCCCCCTCCTGTTGGCATCTGTCCTGACTCTTCCTCTACCTCACTCCATCTCCCTCCATTCCCCCCTCTCCCTCCCTCTCTCTCACTCCATCTCCCTCCTCTCTCTCCATCTCTTCGTCTCCCTCCATCTCCCCGAGTCTCTCTCCATCTCTCTGTTTGCCTAACGGAGGATGGATGGAGACAGTGTGAGTCTGCAGTGTTGGTGGGTGGTGGTGGTGGTGAGTGGGTGGGTGTGGGACCCTACCAAACTCGGACGTCACTGAGATTATGCTGTGCTGTGCAGTACCTGGGGGGGGGGGGGGAGGAGAGAGAGAGAGAGAGAGAGAGAGAGAGAGAGAGAGAAACAAAACAAGATGAAGAGGAAGAGAGGGAGGAGGATGGTAAGTGTGAGTGAGAGAGGGAGGGAGACGCAGTGAAGCATAGAGCTGGCAACACATGAAGCAGAAGGACTTTAAGGGGAAAGAGGGATTGTGATAAAGATGGAGAGATGGGGATGGAGGAGAGATGTGGTGAGAGGGAGGGAGAGACGACGCAGTAATGGTTGAATGGAGGAGCGGGGAAAGGAGCGGGAGGTAGAAAGTGTGTGTGTGTGTGTGTGTGTGGGGGGGGGGGGGGGGGGGAGGAGAGATGCAAAGCAAGCGCACCAGACAGGAAAACGGGGTCAAGTCCAGTTTACGCAACGCCCCTCCTCGCAGTACGCTGCAGCACACGCCACAGTGGGCCGGGTCACACACACACACACACACACACACACACACACACACACACACACACACACACACACACACACACACACACACACACACACACACACACACACACACACACACACACACACACACACACACACCACCCCCCCCAGGGCTGTTGACCCAAAGGGACGTCTACAACAACACAGCTGTGGGCTGAATCTTCCGGTTGTAAACCAACCCAAACCTCTAGCCCACTTACCAGCACCTCCAGGCTCCACCAGCCCTAGGGTTGGTACATCCAGTCCTTACCGGCCCATATGTCAGACATATCCCCCACTCCACACCCCAGGGGGGCCACTCCAGGGAGTACCCCCTTATTATTGGAACTTATTCACCTGAGGTGTTTAGTCCTGTCCTCAACCACAACACACCCAATACATTTCTTAACAATCTCAACATTATACCTTAAATTAAGGGCCTCTGACCTGATACCCAAACATAACCACATAATAGCTAAGCTTCACTATCTCTTACCTAAACCATTTCTAACTGAATTCCCAAATTGAGCCATCCTAGCCGTCGTTATCGAACCCACCGTCCATCCCTTCTGTGTGTTCCACAATGTTTCATGGTAAAGATTAACGCCAAATGCTGCAATGTTGAACCACAGATGCAAGAGAAGAATCCTGGGAACAGCATGTACATTAACTGATTATGCAACACTAACAGACCAACCCCAATCCCTAGGGCCACTGGGGGAGCCCCCGCCGGGAATAACGCACTCGCTCACCATGACAGTTGGCAGACAGCCCTGCATGCGATCGAAGTCAATTGGACCGTAATAACTAATAAGTAGTAACTAATAATTGTGGGTCTCTTTGGTCCTGAGGGCCTCAATCAACCCGTGTGTTGGCCCCTGGTTTCCGGAGCCCCAGGGCTGGTGCACGGGGTCTGTCTGTCTTCCCCTTGCGGACAACAACAGCAGCGGTCCCCTGCGTGGGACCCTGTGATGTTTTCCTCTGCTCTGCATAGCTGGTGCTCACTCATGCTTCAAGTCCTCTTGTCACTGTAGTTTCTGTCACACAGTCCTCTCCGGTGCCCTCCCGCCCTCCCCTCGCTTCCTCCGCCGTTCCCCGCTGAATATTGAGAGGGGGGCACGGTACACCGTCTCTCCTCTCTGCTGAGGGGAGTGGGGAGTGTCATGTGATGCAGAGAAGCCCCGCGCAGAGGATGGCGGTAAAGCGTTTGGTTAGTGTAGGCGGGCTGTGGATATAGAGCTCAGGGGTCGTTCAGGAGAACCACAGGGACCTTCCTCCTCATCTCTTCTGGCACGTTGCTGGGAATGATCCTGGGTCATGCATTTATTATTGACTGCTTTATCTGCCCTCAGTGGATGGGCTTATTTTTGTCTGTATGAGCCAAACTAGCAATCTGAATCTCATGCGCATCTCATCGCAGCCCATGCTGTTGTTCTAGTTGACAGGATGTACCCATCGACCAGCTGTGGTTGACTGTGTCCGTAATGGTCTGTGATTGATTTGAATTGTATAACCCAGTGGCATTCATGACTGCTACCCTTTTGTTTTGTGTCACAATTACAGATTTGGTTCATGATATTGTGTTCAGTGTGACTTCAATGTAACTGCTGTTCAACCTTAACTTCATCCTTCTCTCCTTCTTTCTCTTTTCCTAGAGTTCCGTAGGCTTGCCCAGAGAACCAACTGCTTGAAGATCCAGTTTCATTCAAAATGCCTCAAACATCAGTGACATCAAACGGGTAAACATAGTGCTTTCAATCTTTTGAAGGGATTGTCTGTTGAATGCTGACTGAATGCTGATTAAGATTCCAATTCAGAGTGCTTTGGGATATACCCCTGGGGGAAATAGTCGAAAGCGCCTTTCTCCAAGACGGAGAAATAATAATAATAATAATGGGGTGTATAAATAAAATGAGTGCAAAATAGGAAAAGACTAACGCAATATAATATTGATGTATAAAAATGATTATATCGTATATATAAATATATATTTTATATGTCTACATGAAAAAAGTTCAGTAAATAACAAATGTATTTGTATGTAGGATTAAATATCATTACATACACAAAAAATAAGTTGTGATTGAAAGTGTCCCTTCTCTTTCTTTCCATCAAAGACTTTGAATCATGGGCAACGTGGAGAGCCAGAACGGGGACTATGCCCTTTATGGCACCGAGCGCGGCCCCTTGTCCCGCAAGCACATGTCCCGCTCCCTGCGCGTCTCCAACAAGCAGTCCCGGCGCTCCCGCCACGCCCTGTCGGGGAAGATGGAGCACCGGAACTCAGAAACCAGCACGCGTTCCAGCAGCACCCCCAGCATCCCCCAGTCTCTGGCCGACAACGGCCTGGAGCCCTTCAACGAGACGGACGTGCTGCCCCACTTCGGCAGCCCCATATGGGTGGACCGCGTGGCCATGAACCTGCGGCCCGTGTCCTTCCACAACGACCTGGTCAACCCCTCGGTGCGCCTGGTCGGCACGCGCTCCCCCTCGCCGCAGGGCCCCGCCGCCCGGGGGGGACGGGAGGGCACCTACCTCCAGAAGACCAGCGACGGCTCCACTGCCGCCGCCGGCGGCGACACGCTCGGTAGGAGAGAGAAGAAGAGGTCCAAGTCGGCGGACATGTGGCGCGAGGACAGCCTGGAGCTGTCGCTGTCCGACATCAGCCAGGACCACCTGACCAGCACCGAGGAGATCATCGACGCGGCCAACCAGAGGGAGGACTACACCGACTGCGACGACCAATCGCAGAGCAGCCCTCTCGGCGACAATGGCGGCGGCGGTGAAAGAGCCAACTCGCTGGACCAGCTGTACAGCCCCAAGAGTACCGGCGCCGGCGTGCGACGGCGCGCGTCACGCGGGCGCTACACCGCGCGGGATGGCAGCGGCGGATGCGACGAAGACAAGATGGTTTCCACACCCGAGGAGGAGGGGGGGAGCGGGTACGGGGCGTACACGTTGCCGTGCCGACGGTCCCACTGCCTGTCGGAGGGGCTGCGGTCCAACCAGGCCACCAGGAACACCTCCATGCACGGCAGGAGGGCGCAGACCATCCAGGTGAGGGACACACCTGAGACCCATCGAGGGGCGTGTCACGCTGCAGGTTGGGGCTTGAGCAGGAGAGGGAGGAGGCGGACAGTGGGCAATTAATGAGAAAATAAATTAGATTTATAAATTCGATACAAATTTATATATTTTATGGATATACCCTTCTAGGTAGGGTTAGGTCAGGTAGGTTTGTATCAGCAATCAATTTGAATGAATGTGTCATTAAGCAGAAGCTTTTCTCCAAAGAGACTTGCAAGTGAATCTGAGAACGATCAAAATTGGAGTAGCTACAAAAAAAGGAACAGTGCTACTTCAAAAAAAACAACAGGAAAAATTGCAGCATGCACATAGGAATAAGAAACTCACGGGGAGTTATTTGTTTGGTATTACTGGTTAAGAAGTAAGAACATCACAATACTTGTTTAAGCTACATAAAATCCGTTACAGGAACAGTATATAGATGTCTTGGTAACACAAACGATAGGCCTCGTTCAAGGAAACTCTGTTATAGGAACGTACGGTAAAGCAACTCCGGTTCCGTATATATAAATATTTTTATAAATGTAACAGAAAGGGCAGCTAGGGTCTGTCGGGGACGGTAAGCATTAGCTTGAGCATGTTTATGTATGTAGATTCACTTCCAGTTAGCAGGATATCCACAGGATATTATTGTTGACCTTCACGTCCCCCTTATAATTGGATATGGAATGTTGATTGTGTTTATCTTTTACTCTGTGACGCCACATGAACATTGTCCTTGGTTCTGAGAAGGTCACTTTTAAATTGAAATTTTGATTATTGTTGTCAGACCACTCTTATGAGTGAGTGCTGATTCCTATTGGCTAAGAGATACGACTGTTGGTCCCGGATGCACAAAGCATCCCAGTGCAGCCAGTCTTCCTCTTGAACACACTGCTATCTCTGAAGACAGCTATTTTCTCCGTCCTGTCGCTCCCCTGTCGTATTGTCACTGCTCTGCCCTGTTTCTCTGCTGCTGCCGCATTCACAGGCGAGATAATAACCTCCATAAACAGATTATGGAGAGGAGGGGAAACATGGCTGCTGCTGCCAGAGGGGGGAGGGGTGGGGGGTGGGGGGTGTGTGTGTGTGTGTGTGTGTGTGTGTGTGTGTGTGTGGGGAGAGGACAGGGGGTAGGGGAGGAGGTGTGGTAGGGGAGGAGAGAGACAGAGGGGAGACTGGAAAAAGGGGGTAGGGAGGGCAGGGCAGGGCAGGGGAGGGAGGAGGTAGTGCGGACACAGGGGAGTAGAGAGGGGGGGTTGGTTTTAAAGTCACTCCCCTGTTTGAAATGCCTCAACCTTTTGTTATGGTAATGAGGAGTGGAGGCCTGGAGAAGAGTGAGACAGTTAAAAAGAAAAGGGGGAGAAACGTTGTTGTCGGCGCTCCGTCCGTACACATGAATGGACTTCTGGAGCGCATAATTTTGTCACATGACTCTGGCGGGTTTGATGAAGTCTCCCCTTCATGTCCCTGGGAGCCCCTGGGTGTGTTGTGGAGTCCAGGGCCGACCCCGCGGAGGTCTCTCTCCGGCGCGGCAGCGGAACCTGGCCTTTTAAATCCCCAGTCCCAGCCAGCGTCTCCGGATTACACAGGCCTCTGGCGCTGCTGCTGCTGCGTCTGCTCTACTGTCGTCGCCACGGGGGTTCAGAGCATGTCTGCCTACCGGGTCCGGTGCCGTGCTGCCTGTCCTCAGAGGCTGGGCTGGCTCCCCTCTCCTGGGAGGGGAGAGTCCTGCTTGAGGGAACTCTAGACTCTAGCTGTTTTGTGTTGTTTACATGTACGTGGAGTCCTTTTACCGCTTCCAAACGAGGTGAGGTGAGGTGAAGCTGAGAACAATCCGAATGGGAAACGGCTACAAAAAAGGGAGGGATCTTATCTTTGCACGAGTTTGATCTCACCTGTCTCGTGGTTTTTGTCTTCCTTCCTGTGGCGGCAGGATGTGACGGCGGGCGACGGCAGCGAGTACGACGACAGCGGCATCGACGCGGTGACGGCGGCGGAGACGGAGCACCAGTCGCGGCGCTACAAGACCATGTCGGCCTCCTTCTCGCTGGGCTCGGCCGGCGGCCGCAGCGCCTTCGCCGGCAGCGACAGCGGCAGCAGCAGCGCCGGAGGGGGCGGGGGCGGCGCGCAACAGGGCGTGTACGAGAACTTCCGGCAGGAGCTGGAGATGAGCTCGTGCCAGACGGAGGAGGAGGCGGGCTCGGCGCTCAGCGGCGACGAGCACAGCGTGGCCAGCTCGGCCTACCAGTCGGACCCGCTGCTCACGGTCGCCCAGGGCACCGTGCGCAAGGCCGGCCGCCTCGCCGTCAAGAACTTCCTGGTGCACAAGAAGAACAAGAAGGTGGAGTCGGCCACCCGGCGCAAGTGGAAGAGCTACTGGGTCTGCCTCAAAGGTGAGGGCATGACCGCGCTATAACATAACTATCACACTATAACATTTACTTTATAACGTTACCATGATAACAAGTGGAAGATAAACTGGGTCTGCCTCAAAGGTGGGGACATGACCATGCTTTAACATGATAACGTGACCGTGATAACACTTTGTAACACTAACCTAATTACAAGAAGCTACTTGTAATTAGGTTAGTGTTACAAAGTTAGTGTTAACTCCTGTTATTTGAGGAAGGGCTACTTGGTCCTCCTCAAAGTTGTGGACATGACCATGCTGTAACATGATAACATGACCATGATAACACTTTGTATCACTAACCTTATTACAAGGAGATACTTGGTCTGCCTCAAAGGTGTGGACACAACAATACTAAAACATCATGACACTATCATACCATAACATTTACTTTACAACGTGATACCATATATACCATGATAACAAGTGGAAGATAAACTGTGTCTGCCTCGAATGTCTTGCCACATACTATAAAAATCATAACGCTATCATAACATTACAATGACAACAGACTATATTAATGTCACCATAGTAACGGACCATGTTAACATTACCATCATAACTTAACCATAACATAACATTCAATAATATTACCATAATAACCGGACCACCCGAACCATTCATCAACAACATGAACAATTCCGGTCAGTAAACCGGCCTCATAAAGGCTTAGGGGGGCTGCAGTGGAGCTGCAGTTCTTAAGACCAGCCACTGGAGAGCAGAATTGAGTCATTTAAATCAAAACAGGCAGATGGATATGTAATATATATATATTTCTCTATCTCGTTCTTCTACATCAAATCCTGTTTCTCATCGATTTTGTTTTGTTTTCCCAGGATGCACTCTGTTCTTCTATGAGACGGACGGTCGCTCGGGAATCGACCACAACAGTGCCCCGAAGCACGCCATCTGGGCGGAGAACAGCATTGTGCAGGCCGTCCCCGAACACCCTAAGAAGGACTTTGTGTTCTGCCTTAGCAACTCCCTGGGAGACGCCTTCCTCTTCCAGGTACAGGCGTGTAGGAACTGGGAAGTTAGTCAATGTCGTTGACTATAAAGAACCTTATTCCCGGACCTAACCCCAGAGAATCTTGAGTTGTATTTCCAAATATCCTTTTGCATACACAAGGGATTTGCTTAGGTGCTGAAATACAAAATATGAAAAGATGAAAACATATACTCTGCCCTATTTTGACTTTGACTTTTATTTTGGAGGTTAGATTGTTATATTTGCAGTCTGAGTTTACATATTATTTCCAAGACTCATTCTGTATATAGAGGGTATCAATTATGCTGTTCGCAGTTGATATGGCCATTAATACCTGCTAACGAATATAAAATTGTTCCGTCAAAACATGTATTTGAATTTGTTAAATTGAAAGTCACTATAACTTTCAAGAAGGGTGAGTCTATTTATGCCCAAGCAACTGAATAATTGACCACAAGAAAGTCTAATGAAATGGAAAAGCTGCTGTTTCTGCATGGTGAACCTTTTAACTGGCTGTTCCCGCATTCCTCGTCCTGTCTTGACCTCCATCACTCCCTCACCCTCCACCAACACCACTGTTTAACCTAGTGGTTCGCTAGTTTTGTGTATATAGCTTGTGTATATAGCTTTGTGTATATAGCTATCGTTTCCCTGAATTGTGTTTTCTTCCCATTCTTTGCGTGTCCTTCCTTAACCATACCTCCTCTTTAACCCTCCAGACGTCCAGCCAGACGGAGCTGGAGAACTGGATCACGGCGATCCACTCGGCCTGCGCCGCCGCCGTTGCCCGGCAACACCACCGCGAGGACACGGTGCGTCTTCTGCGCGCCGAGACCAAGAAGCTGGAGCAGAAGATGGACATGGACGAGAAGATGAAGAAGATGGGCGACATGCAGCTGTCGGCCGTCAGCGACACCAAGAAAAGGAAGACCATCCTGGAGCAGGTGGGAGTTTGGACAAAATCTCTTCCAACGTCTCTTCGAGGATACACTATTAACTATTTAGCAATTCAGCAAACTTTCAATTTTTGTTATACTTTATTTTTCTTAATTTATTCTTTATTTAGGTCTCAGAGACACATTTAGGGAGAACGTCATCTCCAATGGTGGCCGGATTGCAAACAGAAATGTAAACATAAAGCAAGTGTATAATTGTAAAACGTACAATTATACACAATCTCTGTCAACATGTTAATTTGACCTGTCCCATGTTGACCTGCTTTCAGCGGCAGGCAGGGGTTAGACATTTTGCTAAAGGTTGCCTATAGGTAGGCTGCTTACATGGTGTTCAAACCAATCAACATTAAGGCTGGGGGTCCACAAACACCCTAACCACCAGACTAAGCTGCCCCTAAACACATTCTACAAACAAAGGTAGCATTGTGTAGCGCTAAAGATGACGCAGGGTTAAGCACATGAACACCTGGGTCTACATGGTTCTCGGGGCCAGAGCGACAGACGGTGCTCAGCCATTTAGAAGACGACGATTATAAGTTTGGTTTTGAGCTGCACAGAGCACAAAAGGCTAAGGCTCTCAAAACGAGAGCGACTTTAAAGTTTGCCTATCAGACAGCCAGTAAAATCCCCTAAAGATGGCCGTGATTTTGGCACGGCCGGTTCGTCGCTAGGTTCGTCAGGCTTTGTGCGGCCCTCGGCTGTCAAAACAGTCCACCAAGTTGCATGCCAAACTTCCAATTCATAGCCAAAATATCTCCAATTGGCCTGAATGGGTCTGTTTACAGAAAAGCAGGGTTCAACCGGCCTTTGTCCCCCCGGGTTAGGTAGCGCCTGCTTGTAGCGGCCGGTCTCCTGGCAGTGTCAAGTTCCTCATTGTTCCTGGCTGAATGGGCCCGGTCCCACAGTCCCCTTCCAGCAGCACACCAGGCCCCCGGCTGCCAGAGGAATTCACGCTCCTCTGGGCTCCTTGACAGCGATTGCAGCACCTTCCAGCCACCCCGGTCCCTTGTCTCACTCTCAGGGACCTCCTCCAAAACACTGAGTGGGGCGAGAGGGGCTGGTGGTGGAATAATTTAGCTCTCACCCCGTCCATTAGACAACACGGACAGCCCTGGCTGGCTGTGGTGCTGAGCGTGTGGTGGAGAAGGGAAGCCTCCATCTTACCCAACTTAATTGGGCCGTTTGGAGAAGGAAAGAAGGTCCACCTTCTCTTTAACCTTCTGAACATGATTCTATTTCTTTTTTTTGGTCGCGCTACAAATACAAACCGACATTCGCTCTCTGTGGGTTTCGTGCTTTGGGGTCAAGTATCAGCCTGCGCTTATCTTGTTTACTGTTTGATCTTCTTCTGTTGGAAAGGAAGAACTTAAAGTTGTTAACATAACTTCCTACATCCTTCCTGCCGTCTGTCTCCTGCCAGAGTGATGACCTCCTCTCTTTTCGCTCCCTCTTCCCGGCAGATCTTCCTGTGGGAGCAGAACCTGGAGCAGTTCCATATGGACCTGTTCCGCTACCGCTGCTACCTGTCCAGCCTGCAGGGAGGGGAGCTTCCCAACCCCAAGAGGCTGCTGGCCTTCGCCTCCCGGCCCACCAAGCTGGCCATGGGACGCCTGGGCATCTTCTCTGTGTCCTCCTTCCACGTGCTGGTGAGTACCATCTACCATCCTCTCTCTCCTCCCGCCACTGGTTCTCCCTCGCTGCTGTCTTGCTATGTGCTGGTTGAGTTTGATTTAGTAGTGATGCGATGTGGTAACGTGGGTTCCTGCTTTGGATGAAATAACATTTATTGGCGCCCTAAAAGGAAAGTGTTCATTTGTTGCATATGTATTTAACGGTACCGCAGTAAAGGGTGGACACACGTTGACCATCACTTCCGTTCTGGTTTTTAGTTCCAGGTTTATTCGTCAGATGCGCATTAAAGCAGTAGTCATTATGGAAGATCTCTCCATAGTCTTGTTATGTGATCATTGGACTGTATGTTGTGCCAGGCATTAAACGGTCAAAATAAAACTGGTGAAGAATAAAATAAAAGAAGGAAGATATAATAAGATACATGATTTAAAATAGATTATATATTGCAAGAGAAGTAATACAAGAAGGCATGCGTTATGATTCATTTTACAAAGTTTTCGTCTTCGCAATTGGAATTGAATAGAGTTGATTGATGTTATATAGTTTAAGGTCAGAGATTGATTTATTTCTTTACTGTACTTTATTTCTTTACTTGCTGAACCCAAATGATTCGTGGTAGAACTCGACCCTCTCAAACTGCAGCTTCAGTGTTACATTTAGTCTTGCTTCCAACATCTTCCTCAAGATCTCTCCTGGCTGGGTGAGCGATTTCACAAGCCAGAAAGCAAATTGAATAAGTATTTTCCCCCCTGTCTTACAGCTTGGCCCCAAAGTGGTCGTCACCTCCTGTGTTGTGTTGCATTGTTAGCTTTGTGTGGTTAGCTCCCTCGCTAGCGCTGAGGTGTGTGCCGATGTTTGGAGATTAAAGTGGCTGAACATGGCTAGCGTGGGCGGTTCTGGACGAGGAGAATGGCTTGTTTGATTTATATTTCTTGTTCGTATCGCGGTGTGGGCTGAACACTTTGCTTCTTCTCCTCTCGACACCTACACAGTGTTCACTGCGCAGCACTATGAACTCTGCTCCCTCATTGGAGGAATGAACGCCAAGATGGCAAGGCAGAACACGCTACAGAAGAGGAGGGAAAATACATCAGATCTGTCCCTCTCTGTCGCCGTGTATACTCTCAGTCTTCTCCTTTCCCTCAGTATCCTCTTCATGCAAGACATTGGTTTATTCAGAAACAGAATCTGCTAATTATTATTGTATAAAATGTTTGATGTAATTAAGCAATATGAGTTTGTTTTGTTTTATTTTGGTTCACTGACTGAAAATAAGAGTTTTTTGGTCCTCTTATAATATAGTTTACATTGACTGTAGTTTGCTATAAAGCAAGCCCAAATGAAGACCTCCACTATGTAGACGATTCAATATCTTCACTATTCACAGTCAATATCTTATTTCTGTCAAATCGGTTCGAAAGCTTGGCTTTCACACGTTGAATGTACTGTCAATTTTCTGGATGAAGACAAACTGGAGGCTTCACAATCTTCCTAAAATCTGAAAAAAAAAATAGTTCAGTGTTCCTCAAGCTTGCCAGCAGTGTGCAATCCTTCTGTGTTTAAATCTACCTCAAATATTATCCATTTTTTAAATTGCTTTTACAAACAAATTGCATTCCATCTGCTGTTTCTCTTGTGCAGCACGGTACTGGAGTTTTTCGCAGTGCCGTATAAATGAAGTTTGCCAGATTGACTGAGCCCTTTCCCCACTGTCTCCCAGGTGGCGGCCCGAAGTGAGTGTGGCGTGCGGAGGCGGGCCCAGGCCGCGTCGCGCTCAACCAGCAAACGGAAGAGTCGCTTCTCCTCTCTTTGGGGTCTGGACACCACCTCCAAGAAGAAGACTAAGGCCCACCCCAGCATCGACCAGGTCAGCTCCCACCTAGTAGAGCACACTAGTACCTCGCCCCTGTTTCTGAAAAACAGGTGACAAATGCATCTGCATATAGATGGCCTACCTTGTAGGCCATAGGTCTGGCAGTAGGCCCAGTATTTAGCTCAGCTTATCTGGGTAGTCGGCCATGCTTGTTCGATTTACATTGTAAATCAGGAGATTGTGCTGGATGTCAGTCAACAGGAAGGATGCTGGTTAGATTCCTGGCCTCTCCTGGCTCAGGGTTTAGGTGTCCATGAGCAAGACCACTAACCCACCCCTACTCCGGATGAGCTGGCTGTTCCCTTGCATACTTTACCCTGTCGACGGAGCATGAATGGATGTAGTAATGGGTGTATGAATAGGTGTATTAATTGGTATGAATGTGAGGCACTGATTATAAAGCACTTGAGTGGCCAGAGGTCAGAAGAGCTATTTAAAGTCCTTTCACAACTCCAGTTGGGCTCGTTGTCTCCCCCTGCAGGGCTGATGGGGTCATGGCGTGAATGTGTGTTTAGCTTGGGTAAAATTAGGTTTACATGTGCATGACTCATCATCTAAATCCAAAGCATACAACTGCGATTTTACTTCTTAATTAGATAACGGTAATAATGAGCAGGTATGGGCATCCTGCTCATGTATGAATACTGGTAGGAAATTTAATTATTTATTCAACTTTTACGTTGTGCAGTAAAAGACATATTCTTGCAGCTTCTCCAATTTTGATCACATGCCCTGATTGTTGTTAGACTCACTTGTAAGCCTCTAGAGGGAAGGCGTCTGCTAAGCGACGGAGTGTAAGATCTAAGAATGTCTCTTGTCGGTTTCATCGTCTCTATTTTAAAGCGCTCTCTCTCCTGCTCTTCAGGTTTTCGCCGACGGCCAGGAGGTGGTGAGGAAGCCTGGGGACGGAGTGTACTCGGATCCTGCCAAGGAATCCACGGTAAGGGGGTGGTGTCGGGCAACAGGCCTGGGTGTCTGCCACCGGCCAGTAGCCAGTAGCCATGCAGGCAGGCGGGCGGGTAAGCAGGCAGCTGGGTGTGGCAGTAGGTCACCTGCCCCCCTCTCAGAGCTGGAACCGTCCCAGCTTTATGTTCTGGCGCCCGCTCAACCCGTTAAAGACCCAGAGATCCTTCCTGTGTGAGACACAGCGGGGAGGCCACTGTTGCTGACACTTTTCTGGAAGGCTTTTTATAGTGCGTTGCACATTACTAAACTTCGTTTTTTTGTTTTATCAAACTAATAATCTACGGGGATCTGGGGGATGTGATCCAAAAAATCGATTGGTTTCCTACAAACAGGGAGCATATCCTGCCTAATAAACCCAACTAGCAGGAGTATACGACTTATCATTGTAGTGATAGTATTCCTAAACATGTGCCGTTCAAATATTGTGAGTGTCAAGTGTCGAGTCGACCCGAGTAGTGGGATTGTTTTGTGGAATATCTTTGGGTCTGCTCAACAGAGGAGCGAGGAGGGTGGTGTTAGGAGCCTCCCACGACCCAGCACCGACGGGGAGATCTGGGTCCCTGACCACCTCACCCCCTCCTGGGTGTGTCTGCCCAACGACCAGCCAGTCCTCACCACCATCCAGCCGGGGGAGTCGGCCCTCTGCGCCCTGGAAGCCATCTGCAAGGTACCGCAGCTCATTGATATGAATAAGTCATGAAGGATCTCACATTACCTCCCGCTATAGCCCGTTTTTAATATGGAAGACTGGCTATTGTCTTAAACAATAATAATGATTTGCATTTATATGGTGCGTTTCAAGAGGCCCACGGCTTTTAATATAGTGTGTGTATGTGGTTGTGTGTTTGTGCTTATATGCAAATTACACTGGGGAACTGCATGTATGCACTCATCATATTGCTAAGTACTCTGGAAGAAAGTGTCCACCAAATGTAACAAACTTTAACACTTTCAAACTTCATGCCTTCTTGAAGATGGCATGTTACCTGAGCAGTTTCTAATGTAGAAACCAAAGGGTGAAGAGCTTTCGTAGAGTCATTTGTACTTGTTGAGTCCGGTGCGAGTCTTGTCCACACCCACCTGAGGGTGTTGGGTCTGGGGTCAGAAGGCTGCAGACTGTAGCTGTGATTTAAAGGCTTTTAATGCGCCTAGCAGATGGCCTGACAGAGCGTGACATTGTGTTTGGGCAGGCGTCCCCTCTCTCTCGTCGCAACCGACAATAGCTGTTAAAACTGCCGCCATAAAAAATAATGATAATAAAAAAAAAAAAACATTTTAAAGACAGTACTTTTGAAAACGGGTCGGAATATGACCATAAATCTCCCTGACCTTAACAACGCTTCGTTAGCGGTTTCTCGTAGTGCGACAACCTTTCTTAAGTGCAGCATAGACATCTACTTGGTCGCCAGCAAAACGCCCCAACGGAACCCAAAGATGTTTGCGATGTGTAAAGGATGAAAGGTGTTGATATCCAGAAACACTCTTAAAATGTTTTAATTGGTTGTCTTTATGTCCCTAGGCTCACCAGTTGGACTCCACCAAACACTACTTAAGACTTAAGTTCCTCATTGAAAACCAAGTGCAATTCTACATCCCCAAACCAGAGGAGGATGTATGTGATCTGGTAAGACTCTTTGATATCTCTCTCACTCTCACTCTCTCATGCTCACTCTCAATCACTCACTCTCCCAAATATGCATAGACACATCCCTGCTCATTTAAACATACAGTACATAGACACGTATCTATGTATTTGAACATGAATTTCATCCTCTTTTGAACCTGGATAACATTCAAGGGCTGTCCTTCTGTCCGTATGTCTGTCTGTCTGTCTGTCTGTCTGTCTGTCTGGGTGGTTCTGTGGCTCAACCCACTAGCGCTCCATATTGCAGTGCCGGTTGTTGTGGGAAACTAATACACTTGTCATGTCTTGTGGATTATTCTCCCTCATTACCTCAGACACATTAGGCTCTCTACCCTGCTTGGAGAGCGTGCCCGCGCTGTAGGTTCAGCTGTTAGAGAGCGAAATAGATTAATCTCACTGCCGTCGGAAACCTGCCCACTAACTTCCCACCACTCTCCAGTGGAAGCACATTTATATAACGATTTTATTTTGGTACCTTCCTTCACAGCTTTACAAGGAAATCGAGATCTGCTCCAAGATAACCAAGGTCATCCGCTTTGACCGCGATGAGTCCTGCATGATTGGCTATGGTAAGGCCTGCTGTTGTGATGAAGCCTGGTGTGTCCTGCTAATGTATTGATTATCATGCTGTTTCAGCATTAAGCGATGACCTGTGGCCTGTTTTATCCTGGGCTCGTTGTCCTTAGTATTTCTGTTCTATGCTGTGACTAGTTTGATATAACTCATTGTTCATCATGGCTCTGTCTCGCTCTCACATGTCTCTATCTCCCTGCTCTATCCTTCTTGCTCTCTTCCTCCCTCTCTGTGTTTGCTCTCTGTGTTTCTGTTTTTTTTTTATCTCCATCTGTCTGTTCCTTCGTTCTCTGTGTGTGTTCTGTCCCTTCCTCTCGCACTTGTTCTAGCTCTCTTTCTCTAACTCCATTTCTCTCTCTCTCTCTCTCTCTTTCTCTAACTCCATCTCTCTCTCTCTCTCTCTCTCTCTCTCTCTCTCTCTCTCTCTCTCTCTCTCTCTCTCTCTCTCTCTCTCTCTCTCTCTCTCTCTCTCTCTCTCTCTCTCTCTCTCTCTCTCTCTCTCTCTCTCTCTCCCTCCATGTCCCTCTGTCAGTCTGTGTGTTTCTTGCTCCCCCTCCGTGTCCCTCTCTCTCTGTGTCTGTCTCGCTTTCTCCTTCAAATATTTGGGCTTCATTAGAAGGACATGGATAAAATATGCATTACTCCTCGCCTGTGTATTTCAATTTTGAACATTACAATACATGCATGAATACTAATGACAATAATAAAGTTTCTCTTTCTCCCTTTACCATCTCCCCCCCAGGTTTCTCCATCTCTGTGGTGGAGGAGGACGGGGTCCAGCAGCTCTACATCACAGACGTGAAAGCCGGGGGTCTCGCCTTCGCAAAAGGTTTGTTACCTTCATCTTTTTCATCCTCACCTCACAATATCAGCGTTTCATCATGACCTCTTCATGACCGGTCAGCCTGTCCATCCTGACATGGAGACCGGTGTAGAGAAGAGAGGAGATTAAAACCTGTACACCCGAGATGTTTAGGACTGATTGAAAATTATAACTTCACATCACCTGATGGTGAGATTGCACATTAGGATTATGATCTTGGTGATTACGGATGAAAGACTGAGTTTGATTATGGAGGCGCTTTAGAACATTTTAATATCCTCGTTTGACTAATTGTACCGATGATTAAAAACGTTGCTTTTAATTTGTAAGCCAAATCACAATGCCAACGAAGTACTATCAGACTTTAAGAAAAGCTTGAGTAGAGCCAACGAACAAAAGCTCATAATTTTCAAGAATTCTTCTATTTCAATTCTATAAAAAGACCCTGCCGGGTTAGGGTATTTTATGGACCCCAAAAAAAAGAAAATTAATACGGTACTTAAATTGCCGTTCTACTGCAAAAACCCTAATCATTTCAGATACAACATATGGTAGGTGAATAATAGACAGACCCCACATGAATAGGCTACAGTTTCGCTTTAAAGATTGGATGTGTGTCATGAGTCAAAACAAACTGTCCCCCACACGTACTAGACCTGATCCATCTTCACCCCGCGCTTTTCCTCCACTCTGACTCAACCCGCTAGCACTGCTCAATGCATTACGATCAACCCTTCTCCTCACAGGTCTGAACGCTGGAGATGAGATCCTGCAGCTGAACGGGAAGGACTCCCACAGCCTCAACTTCTCGGACATGAAGGCGGCGTTCACCCAGGCGTCCCTGAGTCTGACGGTAAACACGCTGCCCGCCACCGACCGCCGGCAGCTCTGCTACCTCCCTCCCCGGCGCTCCGACGCAGAGGACGACCTCTACACCGACATCTTCTCCCAGAGCCAAGGTCAGGGGTCATCCCAACGTTTACATTTTGATGATTCTTTTACCCAAAGGGACTTCATGACAATTTGGCTGAGAACAATGAAAGCAATACAAGCACAATTGGAGTAGGTACTCCAACGCACAAGTGATGCACTGCCTAGTTCAAGAGAATGCTGAGTAGAAATAGGAATCAGTTGAAAACACCTGGAGAGAGTTCAGAGTAACACTTAGAAATCAGTTGATAACAACATGAGAGAGTGCAGAGCAGCCATAGGAATTGGTTTATAACGACTGGAGAGAGTTCAGAGTAGCCTTAGGAATCAGTTTAAAACAACTGGAGAGACTTCAGAGTAGCACTTAGGAATCAGTTTATTACCACTGGAGGGAGTGCAGAGTAGCCATGAGAATCAGTTTAAAACAACTGACGAGAGTGTAGAGTAGCTTTAGGAATCAGTTGAAAACAACCGGAGAGAGTGCAGAGTAACCGTAGGAATCCGTTTTTATAGTAACGGTAATGTAATAAAAAAAGTGAATGCGGGGAGCATGGGTGAGAGTGTGGTATTTGAGGTGAACATGGGTGGAAGTGGACATGGTTGGAGGTGTGGAGATAAACGTATTTTGAGGGGTATGTGGGTAGAAGGTGAACAATGGTGGAGGTGTCTCATTATTATGTTGCCCCAACAGAGGAGATCCTGGACGACGGGGTCGGGCTCTACCTGGAGAGCTCAGGAGACAGCTTGGACGAAGACCTCCACATCTACAGCGACACGGACCAATACAGAAAGGTAAGGACGCTATCTGCACCGTGGGTTTGCTATGTTTAGGTTTTACTATCGTTTCAGAAGTTACTTTTATCCAAAGTGACTTGCCCAGTGGATTTTTAAGGGACATTCAGAAACGGAATAAGAGCTTTTTTTTTTACTTACACAATCAAGGATTTGTTATTTGAGCAATTATAAAAAAGCACAAAATAAACTACTACAAAAGGCAACTATAAATGGATGTTAACTAAAGAATCAAAAATAAGTCTGAATAACAGCATGTTTTGGTCAGTCCTTTTATAGCTTATTTCAAACCCAGTTCACATTTTATTATCCATCATTAATGAGCAGGTAGGGTTAATCTAAACTGCCTATCCCAGGTTTGGCTGTGAACATTGGGTATTGTACCCAGAACATTTGGCGGGGAATCAAACTCCCTAAACTGCAGACTACTTTGCCCATTTTGCATGTGGGAAAAGTCCTCCTTGTGTCTTCAATACAATCAGCTGTGTGGATTTCCACTGCCTAATGTACACCTGACGTTGTTGTTGTTGTAGTAGGTGTTCTGTGCATGGTTGTTTAGTGAGTATGTACGTAGATTTTTACTGCTCAAGCCAACAAGCCAGTTTAAGCTGAAATGCATTAGCATCTTGTTTACACTCAATCTTTCAACCATTTTAATGAATGAATTGCAATTAGCACGTTGATGTGGAGGAGTTCGTTTTTCATAGCTTTAATTTCCTTCTTTCAATCCTGTTTCTTTTTGTCTTCCACTGGCCTACTTTATGCTAATGCACAAGTGGGTGAGAGAGTCTGTGCATTTCAAACAAGCCGTGGAACAAACAGATTAATATGGAGACAAGACAAATGGTTTGCTCCGATGTGAAACACTCCGAGGTGGATCTCTGATTAGGCCTGCATTCTAATGACTTCATTAGGTTGGCCAGGCTCATCTGAATTGGAACCAAAACAACCTTCTTTATTAGCTGATGGGGATCAATGGAGGCACCAGATAATGGAGAGAATCTGCTCTCTCTTGGGGACAGACTTCACGTCCACTTCTGCGATTAGACTGTTAGGGCTTGATTTGTATGGATTCTGAAAAATTGCTGGGTCATAATTTGGTGTGAGTCAGATATTGTCAGGCAATGCATATAACTATGCCACCTTTTTGTTATTGTCAACATTCTCAACATCATTTCTCTCCGTGAGAGCACTTTCCGCTGTGCGAATGACATTAAAACAGCGTACAAACATCCATCTACATATTGCATTCATGTTGCATCGGAAACCGTTGATGTGCTTGATCAAAGAGCAGATGAGAGTGTTTTCATCTGAAAGGTTGGACTAACAGTTTTCTAATGTGGCCAGCGTTGATCAGCAGGTTTTGGCATGGAGGTGTTTTTAATGCTGGGTTGATTATTCAGCTTTCTCCAGCGTGTATCCTTGGAGGTGCTCAGTGCGGGCTTTGGTGTGTTGCTTTTTGGTTTAATTGTATTCAACTGAATGCTGTTTGAACGCTGCCTACACCTCCGGTTTTCTTGGTACGTCTGATGGCAGAATGCAGAGCAGGAAGCTAAATGTAACGGCCGTCGAGAACTCGAGAGATGCACTCCATGCTCTCCTCCTCCTCCCCTTCATTCTTCCCCCCCTCATTCTTCTCCTCATCCTCATTGTTCTCCTCAACCTCATTCTTCTCCTCATTCTTCTCCTCCTCATTCTTCTACTCATCCTCATTCTTCTACTCATCCTCATTCTTCTCCTCCTCCTCATTCTTCTCCTCATTCTTCTCCTCATTCTTCTCCTCCTCCTCATTCTTCTTCTCCTCCTCATTCTCCTCCTCATTCCCCTCCTCCTCCCTCCTTATTCTTCTCCTCCTACAAACATTTGAACACTGTGTGGCCGGTGTTTATGTTCAGCAGTCCCTATGGATCCCGACGCCCACCTCTCAGCTCGCTCAGACTATATTTATCCGCTGTATGGAAAAGAGCTTTATATTTTTAGAAATTTACATCCTCCTCCTCTTGCATTAACAACATTGTTATGTCCACTTTGTGGTGTTCAAGTTGCTGTGTTCCCGTTGGGCTTTTTCACGATGTAGTGTAGTTGTGGGGCTGTGTTTTCCTGCCTTCGTATTGGGGGTGTTTCAAGACAACGGACTGATGGGGATGTGCGTCCTGGCCCAGATATGGAGAGCCAGCTGTCTGCTCGCAGCCCACATCTCTCCTCTGCTCCTCCTGGCAAATCTGCATTTGTATTCTGCTGCAGCTAGCCCACCCTCTCCTCCTCCACCACAACCTTGAGGAGGAGATCCTGGTGCTCTGCTGGAGCCCCCCCCTTCCACGCCCTACTCCATCCATCCCCCTCCTCACCCCACGCTCCTCCAACTAGGGCCCCCCTCTCCTCACTCGCTACCCCTCCCTTCCTCCCCCCTCTGCTCCCACCTCACCCCCGCAATATCCTCCCACCTCACCCCTCTCCTCCTCCCTTCTCACCCTTCCCCAACACTCTCCTCCCTCCTCACCATTTCCCTCCTCCCTCCTCACCACCACACTTTGTTCCCTCTTCTCCTCCCTCCTCGCTCCCCCACTTTCCCCCTTCCTCACTCCCACACTCTACACCCTCCCCATCCCTCCTCTCCTCTCCCTTCCTCGCCCCCACACTCTCCCCCTTCCTCGCCCCCACACTCTACACCCTCCCCATCCCCACACCCTCCTCGCCCCCCACTCTCCCCCTTCCTCGCCCCCACACTCTATACCCTCCCCATCCCTCATCCCTCCTCGCCCCCACACTCTCCTGCCTCCTCACTCAGACACTCTCCACCCTCCTCATCCCTCCTCGCCCCCACACTCTCCTGCCTCCTCACTCCAACCCTCTCCTCCCTCCCCAGCCCTCCACTCCTACACATAACAATAATGGATTGTCATGGCTCTTTCACAAGGCTGCAATAGTTGACCAGAACTCACATGAAGTGTGTTATGCGTGTGCAGTATGACAGTTGTGGACCCCAGGAAGATTAGCTGATTGCCATGGCTTCAGCTAATGGGGATCCTTTAAATAAACACACAGACACACACACTCACACAGAGACGGAGAGAAACCGAAAGAGATGGAAAGAACCTTTTATGAAGAGGGAAGATTAATTTCTTAAACGAGGGAGTGGGTGGACATTTATTAACCGAGGGCGGGAGACGTACAGGGGTGAATATGTGGGGGTGGGGGTTGAGCCAGGGACAGTGAGAGTGATATAAAGAGAATGCGCGATAGATGGAGAGGAGCCGCGGACAGGCAGAGCTATATTTAAAGAGTGAGAGGGTGAGAAAGAGAGTGGGGTAAAAAATTAGAGAGACCATGGGCTGCCGGGTATTACACAAGATTTTTAAGGAGGGAGGGAGTGGGAGAGAGAGAGAGAGAGAGAGAGAGTGAATAGAGAGGGCAAGGGCACGGTATGGGCAGCCAACTACAGAGGAGTGAGAGGGGAGCGAGATGGAGCGCGGGGGGGGGGGGGGGGGGGGGGGGGCGGTGTAGCAAGGCTGTAAGTGCTGAGGAGGAGGCAGAGGAGGAGCAGGCGGTTTCACTCGGCGCTGGTACTTCATCCTGGCTGCTTACTGCACCTCCTGTCCCACCCGAGGGACACGTTAGACAGAGGAGGAGGAGGAGGAGGAGTTGCTCACTCGCTTCAGTACTGAAGCCCCCCGCTCTCTCTCGCCCTCGCTCTCTCTCTCTCACTTTCTCTCGCTCTCGCTCTCTCTCTCTCTCTCTCCCTCAACCTTTGTGTGGCCATGTCCGCCCTGAAGAGGAGCAGACACAGCAAGCGCTCCTCAGACTCCATCTATGACATGCTTCACCTGGTGAGAAACCGCTTTACTTTTGTCTCGCCATCACTCTATCCCTGTTACTCTATCACTTTCTCTGCATTAGCCACTCTCCATCCCTCTCAGACATTCACTCTCTCACCACCCCTCTCCCTCATCGTGCGGTCGGTTAGTTTTGTTGTCTGCTGCGTTGCTCGATGCGGTACCCTCGTGCCGAGGGAGTTTGACTCTGAAGCTGGGCGCTTGTTTTTCAGAGGGTGGCTGTGGTGTGTCCTTGATTCATCGTTTCTAGAAATGCATTGGACTGAGACGTGGTGGGTTTCGAAGGTTGGAAGTGTGTATTGTGTTCTTTGGTACAATTTCTGTTTTAGGGTAATAACCCGATCGCTCCCTCTCGCTGTCTCTCTCTCTCTCTGTCCCTCTCGCTCTCTGTCTTTGCACTGAGTTCGCGCCTTCTCTCCTGGTTGCTGTGGCAACCAGGGGACGGCGGGAAGCTGTGAGTCACCCGTACAACGGTACAGCTAAGCTGTCCCGTGAAGCTGGAGGCACACGCTGTGTTATGGTCCTGGTGGTTTTTAAAGGTTGAATCATTCTTTTTGAATAATGAAAGCTGGCTACGTTACACTGGGGGGTTCTGTGCCACTGCTTTTATTGATGTATGGTCAGGGATTCTGAGCACAGTCTGCCAAGAAGTTGCCAAAAGTCACTATGTTGGGCTGGTGATTAGAATGTGGAGACGCTGTGTCGGGCAGATGAACATGAGTGCAAAGGCCATGATTAACTGAAGTGGATACCTTAGCAGCCAAGATGTGGAGGGCTGTCCATCATCCTGTCGGTTATTGGAGAGGGGCATGACACCTGTAACCTGTAACCATGCAGATGACTTAGAGACCCACGGTATAGGTATGGCAAGACTATTCGCCAAACCTTTACTAATGAATGCCATAGAACGAAACCTGGACGAAAGCCATTGCACGAAACTTGTGACCTATAACCATGCATATGAAGTTTCATATGCATGGAACAGAGGTATGGCAGGTATGGCATTGCTATTCGACACAGAAGTATAATTCAACCCTTTAAACACAAGCTGCAATCAAGGGGCTGGAGGGTTTTAACACTAAAGACTGCAGTTCTCTGGTCTCTGAGTTGGGACAAACTGTGCTGATAATTGACACGGTGGCGATCGCTAACTGTCACTTGGTTGTTATGCGTTCTTCTCAGCCCACGCTGTGATCAGCTGTGAACCTGTCACTTCTTCGGGAGGGAAGGAGGGAGGGAAAGTGGGAGTGAGTGAGGGAGGGACAGAGAGTTTTGGTTTTTCCCCATCACGATGGTGCGAGTTATAATCTCGCTGGTGTCTTCATTCCTCAAGGGGATAGAGCACAAGCTGTCTTTAATGTTTGCAATTTCGTTCCTGCCTAGAAATGTGTCCCAACTGCTTTTCTCTCTCCATTTCTCCCTTCTCTTCTCCCCTCACTCCATGTGATATTACTATGGCATTCATTAGCAGTGCTCTTTATTCAAGTCATTCTGACTATAAAGATTTCACTATGAGCTTTTGCGTAGCAATACGTGGGAATGAATAGTTGCTTTTGCTCTTTCTCTTATGGCATGTTTGGCATTTATATTGCCGTTATTTACTTGTTTTATCGCTATGCTGCATGGCAGTAATCGATTACACTCCCTAGTCGGTTACTAGGCCAACACAGAAACAAAATACCGAATACATTCCGTTGGCAAACAAATCACATGCATTCAATTTACCATGCAGTTACCGAGATAACCTGAACACACAGGAATTGTAAATAACATAATTTATTTTCCATATCCTTTTCTGCACCGATGCAAAGGCTAGTGTTTGTCATGTCAACATTAACATGGTGATTGCACATGTCACAGGAACGTGCAATGTATGTTTTGTAGTGGTTCGCGGTCACGTGTCTATGATGGGACCACTTGCTGTCTGGTCATCTGTCCCTGTGGAGAATTATGGGATGTGAGCGGACTTAATGTCAATGATTTCATTACTTTGATCGTCCCCAGTGGAACGAGCGACAGCCACAATGTGCGGCAATTAATATTCTAGTCATGTCTTTTCTATTACAATAGGCAAAGATTCTTTCTACTCTACTCTGCACTTGGGTGTGTTTTGGTATATTAACTATTTAGTCTTTGAAATAGGGGTTAGGGCATCTTCCAAAATGATACACACACAGACTGCAAACTAAGGGGTTTAAATCCTGAACCTTTCTGCTGGGAGTCAAACCCCCGAACCATCACTATGCTATCCTGACCTCGATGTTTTATGTAACGGGCATTTATTCCACATGACTCCCACCTTTTGGTGTATTTTAATACACCAAAATAATACAATAAAAAGACTCTAGAAGCCAAAAGCCAACAAACCAGGGCTGCTGTGTGTTTTTACCGCGCACCGGCAGCACCAATTACATAACTCGTCCTCCATTTCCAACCGATAAATCGACTCTCCCACGCCCAGATGAACACATTAATGTCCATATTAAGCCACCACACACACTGAGGAATATCACAGGGTTTATGTGGACGGTTTATGACAACCGTGTATCACGGTACGCATAACACTACTGCAGCCAGGAACAAGGATCTTCAATATTCTTTATTGATATCTCCCATAACGTTTTCTTCAGGGGGGGACCAGACAACTATATTATATAACTATGCAACTACTTTATTATAATCTCCCAAGTTGTTCTGCGTTGGCAAGCCTTCACAATATTCTCTACAATTATCTCCTCAAACGTCTCATCCAGTAACATTTTCTCTGGATAAGATCTCTCAAGACGCCTAGTCAGGCAGGAATGAGCAGTCTTCCTGATGAACTCCCAAGACATCTTTGGGTAAACAGATTTTGCAGACAGGCAGTTTGTTGTCCTTATAAAACTAATCTAATCTGAGATAAGGTCTCCCTCGGCTGTCCTTATCCCAGAAACGCCTTGGCTGATACCGCTCGATTCAACTCGATAGCCCGTCCTGTGATGTGACTCGGCCATCTGCAGTCAGCTCTCCCGCTCTCTTTCTGCCTCCCTGCTCCACAACGCCACAACAAACAACAAGATGAAATGTTGTTGGGGAATGGGGGGGCGGTGTGGAGGCTGTCAAGAACGGCATGTTCAGTTTTTTCTCTCTGTGATGCGTTCGCATTTCTGAAAGAGGGACTTGACCTTTTTTATCGTGTGGAGGAGAAGAGGTCCTGCTGTTCACCCTGAACAAAAGGTGTGTGTGTGTGTGTGTGTGTGTGTGTGTGTGTGCGCGTGTGCATGCGCGCGCGCGTGTCCGTCCACAATGATAGTGCAGAGAACATTCAAGACTGTTTCCTAGACAACCCCTACAGTGTATATTTATATGTGGTGGTGGAGGGGTGTGTTTTGGAGTAGGTTGTTGTGATTGTTGATCTCTTGAGGCGATGAATAATTGTACCTCTCCAGCTGTGGGCGAGGGAGAGATACGGTCTGAAAGTGACTCTTCACTTTCTTACAGTATCTCTTGTCTTCTCTAGATAAGGGTGAGACTCTAGAGATTTTATAACTAAATTCTATCCTCTCTATGTCTGTCTCACTCCCCCTTCCCTTCTCTGTTGGGTCTGGAGAGGGGATGGAAGTGATAAAAGAGAGGGCAAGGAGACAGACCGAAGAGGGGAGGAATGTAAGACAGGGAGGGAAAGAGGGAGGGGGAGACAAATTAAAGAGGGAAGGAAAAGGAGCAGAGATCGGATAAGAAGAGGGATAGGGGCAGAGGGGGAGCATGAATGAAGTAAGAAAGTGAGAGAAAGATATGGAGGGGGGAGTCAATGTTATGACAGACTGGAAATAGCTCCAATTAGTGCAAATTACTTTTTTAGATCTGTCTCTCCCTCCCTCTCTCGCTCTACTGCACCTTCAATGTGCTGTCATTCAGGAGCGTCGTCTTCAAGAGGTGCGCTGATGAGGAACAAAGTTGCCTGCTTTGTCATTGTCCTCCTTCTCATCTTCCTCTTCCTCCTTATAACTGGGTGTTAAGTAACCTTATATCTTCTCTTTCTCCCGTGTGTGTGTGTGTGTGTGCGCTCGTTGTGCAGAGCACGGAGCAGGTGGCCGCCTTCTGCCGCAGCCTCCATGACATGAGCAGTGCCGAGTGTGTGTCGTCGTGGGCGAGTCCGGACTCGCCCATCTCCCCGCCGGCCTCCGCCCCCCGTCTCCAGCTGTCGGACGCCGACAAGCTCCGCAAAGTGATCTGTGAGCTGGTGGGCACGGAGCGCACCTACGTCAAGGTGAGGCTCCACCTTTCAGAGGACCAGCTCTCACTGGCACCTTTCGTCCTCTGGAATGAGCGTGTGTGTTTCTTCATCCGAGTCTGTGTGTGGGTGTTGCGACAACCAGTTTTTTGTTGCTGTGTCTATGCTTCTGTGTGTTTCTTATTCTCTCTTTGTGGGTGTTTGTCTGTGTCGGTTTTGTATGTTTATTCATTTGTGTGTGTGTGTGTGTGTGTGTGTGTGTGTGTGTGTGTGTGTGGACGTGCGCTTGACCCATATAATGATGCCCATCTTGATCTGCCCTGGAAACTACAATCTCCAGTTCAGCCTAAAGCCTGTCTCCCCTGGGCAGAACAGGGCTTTAGGGCTTATTATGGGTTACAAACATGGTACGCTGTCAGTCAGCATCTCCTAATGATAGAGGACACTGTTGACGTGCAGCAGCCATGAATTAAACTTTCACACAGTGCAAGACCAACGCTACCGGTTGACAGATCAAAACCCAGGCATTCAATATTTACTGTGCAATTACATACAACCTGAATACACACCACTTGGAAATGTAATTGTACATTGGCATTGTTATAATTATTTCTATAGCAGCCTCCAAACACACAGGAAACTCAGAGTGCATTACATAGGCAGGAATCACATTTATTGACAATCCATCTAAAACAATAATTTAAAAGGGATTATGTAAGTATAAAATAATAAAAACACTGAGGCAAAAAGAAATATTCAACTGCTATTTTTTTTTGTACAAATCTCAACAAATGCAAATAGTCCAAGGCAATGTTTGCCAGGTGTTGACGTTGGCGACCCCCAATGACCGCAGGCCTCTTGTGTTTTCAGGATCTTAACTGTCTGATTGGTCGGTACCTGACCCCCCTGCAGAAAGAGAGCTTCCTCACCCAGGACGAGGTATGACACACACTTCCTTTTCATAGTTGGTAAAACCGCCAATCGCAGACATCCCGCCTCTCTGTTAAAGCATGTTGTCCCTCCCCTGTCCAGCTGGACGTGCTGTTTGGGAACCTCCATGAAATGGTGGAGTTCCAGGTAGAATTCCTCAAGACCCTGGAGGACGGAACACGACTGGTCCCGGACCTGGAGAAACTTGAGAGAGTGGACCAGTTCAAGGTACTCTTCTTTCAACACAGTGTTTCATCCATCCATACCGTCCAGTAAGAAGTTTACTGTTTGGTTTGGAAAGCACTTGAGTACCAGTCCACCAATATCGACGAAGTGAATTACTTTTCACCCTGAACCAAAACATCTGTGTTCTGGTCTTACTGTCCGGTAACTGAATTTGAAATCATTTAATCTGACCATTGAGCAACTTTTGAGAAGATGTAAGATTGCTACCGTTTGCTTTGCTATCTTTGCTACTAGCCAGTTTGAATACATAATAGGGAATAGAGACAGAGAATAAAAGTTATGCAAAAGATCAAATGGCTGAACCAATGTAATTGGTTTTACAAGTGGCTGTGTTCTTCCCGAGTTCATCCGTTGATCCAGGAGACATCCCAGTTATTTACGAGCACGCTATAGGACAGAATGACACTGGGGAAAAGCAAAGTTGCCGGGGCGTATGTCCTCCTTGATCCACCTCTAACCTCTCCTTCTCTCCCCAGAAAATTCTCTTCTCCCTGGGGGGCTCCTTCCTGTACTATGCTGACCGCTTCAAGATCTACAGTGCCTTTTGCGCCAGCCACACCAAGGTCCCCAAGGTGCTGGTTAAAGGTGAGTGGGAGCTCTGCAGTCGAGGGGGTCAGAGGGGAGCCCTGTGCTGGCCAGGCCTCCCCAGGTTAGATAATAATGAGGCTGCTGCTGCTGCAGTAGAAGCCTGAGGGGAGAGTTGCTATGGGGAGAGATGTCAGGAACTAGCCTTTAGAGAGAGAGTGTGCGTGGGTGTTTGTCTGTGCATACGACCACTGGTGTCCACATCAAATTTGTCAAACTAAGATTGAACAAAACCCACTAAAAGCATTAGAGCTGTGCACATGGATTTTGTTAACTGGCCTTTTGTCTGCTGTGCATTAGTTTGTGGTATACTGTCATACCTCTTGTGACCGCAAAGTTTCAGATTTATTCAATCTTCATGGTGTAATCGAATGTCTGAACCCTGAACTGGTTTTATTAGTAATGTTTGTGGGGAAACCGAAAGGACACCCAAACTTGTGAGAAGGGGAATGCGCTTCAATCCGATCCCTTGTCCTTCATCTCCAGCCAAAACGGATGCAGACTTCAAGGCCTTCCTGGATGAGCGTAACCCCAAGCAGCAGCACTCGTACACTCTGGAGTCCTACCTTATCAAGCCCATCCAGAGGGTGCTGAAGTACCCCCTGCTGCTCCGGGAGCTCCACTCCCTCACCGACCCCGAGAGCGAGGAGCACTACCATCTGGACGGTGAGACCCCCGCGCTTAACTCGCTGGCCGTGGCGCTTACTAGCTGCTAGGACCCACCGTAGCACCGGCCGTGGCGCTAACTAGCTGCTAGGACCCACCGTAGCACCAGCCGTAGCGCTAACTAGCTGCTAGGACCCACCGTAGCACCGGCCGTAGCGCTAACTAGCTGCTAGGACCCTCTGTAGCACCGGCTGTAGCGCTAACTAGCTGCTAGGACCCTCCGTAGCACCGGCCGTAGCGCTAACTAGCTGGTGAATAATCTGTTGCTGAGATACAGGAAGACATAAGGCTTGTTCTGGGAGATTAATTTTTTCGGAATTTAAATCCACTGATGGTTTGTTGTTGTTTGCTGATATTCTGACAGAATTGCATTCTGAAATAGCATCTGCTAAAATTACAAAATAGTAAGATAAGAGATAAGAAAAAGTTGGTTAATCCTTTGAGTATTTCAGGTGTAACAGGAGAAAGTTACAGAAACGATAATCAAAGATATGGAAACTGCCAATCAAAGCAGAATCACAATAAGATATCAAGATATATGGCTAGTGGGGTTTGAGTAATAAAATGTTGTTTTTTTTAAATCAAACTAAATGTGTGCTGTATTCTGGTTTGTGTCGTCTGCAGTGGCCATGAAAGCCATGAACAAGGTGGCCAGCCACATCAACGACATGCAGAAGATCCACGAGGAGTTTGGCGCCGTGTTTGACCAACTCATCACCGAGCAGAGTGGAGACAAGAAGGAGGTCAGTGGCCGCAAGACCTCTCTGGGTTTGTTGAACCGTGGGGTCATTGATCGGTGTATACGGTGAGGTAATGTTGCGTTGTTGTCTGTCGCAGGTGGCTGATCTGTCCATGGGTGACCTGCTGCTCCACGCTACGGTGGCCTGGCTCAACCCGCCCTCTTCGCTAGGGAAGTGGAAGAAGGAGCCCCAGCTTGCCACGTTCGGTACGTTCCCCCAGGCCGGACCACCCGCTAGTTAGTCGGAACCAACAGCCTTCAGAAGTGAATAGTCAAAGTTTTTCTGCGTCATCATTCCTGACCGTGTGCCTTTTTTCCTTTTGTGTCGCAGTATTCAAAACGGCTGTGGTGTTTGTGTGCAAGGACGGCTCCAAACAAAAGAAGAAGTTGGTGAGTAGTTCTTCTGTTTGTCTTCATCATAACAAATGCAGTGTTTTTAAATAGCATCCTGTTCTATTAGGGCCCCGTTGTGTAGAGCAACTTGTCCGAGATCCACTCTCAGATCTAGTCTAGTAGGTCACCTGTATGAAATAAGTTTTGTACACGCCGGACTAGAAATGTCCATATCTGCCCTCTCCGTAGTCCTTAAAGTTGCAGATCTGCAGTTGGTGAATGCTATGTTGTGTTTAACCTAGAAGCAAAGTCTAGTTAAGTACAGCAAAGCTAACTCTTGTCTTTGTCAATGTTTGCAGGGCAGCTCCCATCGCGTGTCGATGTCCTCCGAAGAGAAGGACCCATTCCGATTCCGTCACATGATTTCCACAGAGACCCTTCAAGTCAGAGCTTTGGCTAACGGAGGTAGGCCGTTGGTTACAAGATAATCCTATCTGAATTTAAGGATGTGGCCTTGTCTGTCCTCGTCTGATGGTTTAGGGTCATGGTTGATGTGATTTCAACGTCCAGGTCAATCTTGTTTGTATAGCCATTCCCATTTATAGTTTCCGACATTGTTTAGAATCTTTACAAACACATAAATTATCATTCATGTCTTGACTTTGTTGTTCTTTAAAAATTACCTGTAAGAAGAATCTGCCACTTTTCTGAAAAGTGGCAGTTTTCTGATAACAGCATTTGGTAGACAATCATAATCTGCATGCTTGGCCGTATCAGTTTAGCTCCTTTCAGCCGTGTCTCCAGTCAGGAAGTAGTTTGGGTAATGACCTTCAATAGTTGTGGACACTAATCCCTAAATGTATTTTCCCTGCAGACGGGGAGGGCACAGCAGTGTGTGAGATCGTTCACATCAAGTCAGAGTCTGAAGGAAGACCAGAGAGAAGCTTCCAGCTCTGCTGCAGGTAAGATTCTCCTCCACCACCACCTACTACTACTAACCCCCAATACCACCGTCACCATCATCTCCGTCAGTACCATTGCCATCACCATCTTCCCGACCTCCCATACCACCATTACCACCGACTTGACAATAACCCACACCAACAAAACCGCCATCTCACCCCCACCTCAACCCCCACCAACACCACCACCTCCACCACCTCCGCTACTAACATCACCACCACCATCTACACCATCATCGTCTCCCCTTCTACCATCACCAGCACCACCATCTCCCCCACCTCCACTACCACGATCCCCCACTTATCCCACCAACACCTCCATCACCCCTACCACCACAACCATCTCTAACACAACAACCAAGTTCAACTTCACCCATGCAGCACCATTACCAACACCGACACCAACCCCCCCAACCCCACCTCATCCCTGCTCTCCCTCCAGTTCCCCAGAGAGCCGGATGGACTTCCTGAAGACGGTGCACTCCATCCTGAGGGAGAAACAGCGTCGCCAGCTGCTGAAGACGGAGAGCCTGCCTCTCAACCAGCAATACGTCCCCTTCGGAGGCAAGAGGCTGGGCGCCCTGAAGGGGGCGAGGCCTGCCATCAACAGAGCAGGTAACGACACGCCCCGAGTCTGGGTTACATCCTCGGAGTCGGATATTACACCATCACGAGAGTTCAGTCGTTGATACATCACCAGGTCGAGACCGAGTATTGGTCTATATTACATCATCTGAGGTTTAGAACTATCATTATTGCTTTTGTATAAAAATGATATTATACAAGGTATCAAACTTTATACAGTCATTAGTTTTACTTTCGGAAGGCTTCCATTCAGAGAGATTGATCAGTCCTCTGGCTTTCAGTCAAATCAACTCCTGAACAGAAGAATGAGCAGCGTTTTTGTTAGTTGAGAGAGCGTTGACAAGGAAATTATGGGGTGTCAAACGGGATAATTGTCTCATCAAGTACGTCTTTCAGCTGCCAATCTTAGGTTTAAATAAAGTTATATTTATTATTATAACTATATTTATTATCTCATGATAATCCTAACCCCATGATGATGATACTTTATTTATAAAGCATTAGAGACACAAATAAGGCCCATGGAAAAGGCAAAGTCGAGGCTCAAAGATCAAAACTTCCATTAGCATTTAAATCAGCGTCATGAGCTAATTTCTGTGACTTCCTGTGGGTGTAGTGTCAGTTCCCGCTCGCACCCTGGGGAGACGGAAGCTGGTGCGAAACCGCTTCACCATCGACACGGACATCGTGTTCGACCGCGAGCCAGACCTCGAGCCCGCACCCCCCCCAGAGAGTCCCCAGGACCCCCCGGGAGAGGGGGAGGGGGAGGTGGGAGGAACAGAGACGGAGGAGGAGGAGGAGGAGGAAGAGCTGACGGGGGACACGGACCGCTGGGTGGAGGAGCAGTTCGACCTGGAGGAGTACGAGGACCACCAGGAGGAGGTGAAGGAGACGGACATCCTGAGCGACGAGGAGGAGCTCGCCCTCGCCCGCCGACCCCCAGCCAACCAGGCCGACCTGGAGGCGCCCGTCATGGCTCTGACCCTGGGGGGAGGAGAGGAGGAGGAGGAGCAGCGGCGGGGGGAGGGGATCGGGGCCGGCGGTCCCGAGAGGTTGCCCGACACGGGGGAACATGGTGCCACCAGTGGGGAAGGCGTGGAGGCGGAGGTGTGGGTCCGCAGGAAGCGATCGGACTGCTCCTCTGACCACGACACGTAAATCACAGAGCAGAAGAAAGATTTATGATTTTAACGACAAAAAATGATCTATCCCTTTCAACTCGACTCCCTCGCTCCCCGCCTCCCTCTACAGCAATGCATGGGCATTGACGTATATATATATATATATATATATAGATATATCTCGCACAGCTATCGGAAGACGTATATCCTAATCAATATTTTTCAAACGCTTCTTTTTGGACAGTCATTGATAAGTGATTGAGCAATACAGGGGCGAGAGGAGGGGGCGAGAGGAGGGGGCGAGAGGAGTCGTTTGCTGTTTAAAAAAAACAGACCCAGAGGTCGCGCCCAGCACCCGGCGCCCGGCTATAAGGGTACAATCAAGAGACGATAGTTTGCACATTCAGGCAGCTTCCGGGACGTTCTGCCTTTCATTGCCAAATCGGGGTATTTGTGACACGGTCATTTCTGTCTTAGTGGCTCTTGAGTTCTTCTCGGGTACAAGCAGTGTATTATTTTCAACTTCTGTAAAGATGGGTATAGCAAATAACCAGTTCAGTGGTGGATAGTTTACCGTAGTTTACTGGTCATCAAGTGTATACACTGGTATTGTTTTTTTTTCAAATCAGATTTGTGATTATTTAAAATATGAATTATTCTGTTTTGCAGACTGATTTTTTTTTTGGGTGAGAAAAAATATATTTTGCTTTTTCTTTTATCGAATAGAATTGCAGAATTATGTTTTCCAGAACCTTTGATGTGGAGGTCAAGGGATTTGTATTTGTTTTAACTTAATAGAATCCTGTTTTACTTGAAATTGCATCAGCTGTCTCATGTTATTTTTGTTTTCTTTAAGGTTTACTGTGAAACCATTTTCTCAAGTTTACTGTGTATAGATATATACGATACTTTCCATCTGCAGTGCCATTTATAGGATGATTTCATTGTAACACTCCACACAAGCACACTTTTACACAGAACCTGCACATAAACATTGTATGGTATTTTGTGTATTTAAACATTTTTTAAATTTACTTTTTAAATTTCACTTGTGATAGGTCACAATGTATGGATTTTAACTTATTCATATTCTTCCATAATTTATCGGTACATCTGCATATAAAGTATTAGTTTTCTCAAAAGAAGGTCCAAATATGCTGAAGCAATCAAGGAAAAAGATGGTTGGTGTCTGGAGAGTGGAAGTCATTCTTATAAAGAAGCTCATTGTGCTACTAAGACTACATTTTTATTACTGTGTGTACATATAGAAAATATGTATTGATATCATAATAAATACCCTTGTTTCGTACTTACAAATCCCCAAAATCTGCTTTTTTTTAATCTTATCTTATGTTAGTTTTTGTGTTAACCATAGTTTAAAAACCGTAGGAAAATGTGTGGATTCCAGCAGTGTTTCTGATTCTATATCTATTCTATTGTTTTATGCTTTCATTGCTTTCTATAGTAGGGGGGCCGGGCGCCCCCGTTTAACGGGGACGGTCCCCGTTTCTGGTGGCCTCTCCCCGGCTGGATTTGTCGCCGGTCTCTCCGGTATATATATATATCCAAATATGTTTTTAAATGGCAAAAGTTCTAGTTTTCTCATGAATAATTATTTTGAGACTGTTGGTATACAATCAGATTGACATCGACTTTATACCATAAGCAGGCATGGCTTAACAATAGACGATCAATACAATATAGACATATTCCGTATTTGAGGATTCTTTTCGCTGGGTTATCAAACTTGGAAACACACCATAATAAACCATTGGGCATGTAGGCTATTGCTAAATCATTTACTACGCTAACATTTACCATGATAAGAATAGGTAAAATAAAATGTTAATATATTTTTTTTCTAACCCTTTTTTATTTATTTCAGAAATGATTACATCAGCTATTTTGTTTATAGACTGCCAAACCACATAGGCTATGTCCCAGTTTTTCACTTCAGAAATCTGGTCACCTTATTCTTAGTTTAACTATCAACTTTATTCGTTTAGGTCAATCCAACATCGAAAATGTAGTTAAACGGGCCTCCCTGAATAATTAACCGATAACAGCCATGCTTTTATTCTGAAGATGGCCGTCGACCAAGACATGAGGGGCCGTGAATACGTGCGACTATATTGACTGTATTTTCTAATATCCCCTCAGGTATTAATGAGGTGGATGGTCACCTTCTAGGTTGTGGGTGTTGTGGCTCCTTTCATTCAGGCGGATAAAGAACCCGGCCCTTGTCTGGTCCTCCGACCTCGAGGTGAGTGAATCTCTGTCCATGCCTCTCCCTTGAACGCGGGAATCCTTCTCTCTTATCTCCTCAACGTCATCGAACTTGCCAGCAGCCCCCGTCTTGGAAATAATGGTTCCCCTGACACCGTAATCACGGACCGACGGATTTATTTTGGTGGCGTCGATCGTTATGTCAGCCGATCCTCCTCAACCCGGACAAAAGCCCGGAGAGACCCTTTTATCGGGTTGATCAGAGCCTCTCTGTGTGTCCCCCGCTTGTCCGTCAAATGCTCTGCCCTCAGGGCAGGCCGTTCTTCGTTATACTTTCGACAGCCTGTCTGTGTGGGCCAATCATGGCTTACATTAGCTCTTTTACGCTTTTGTTGCTTATTTTATTTTCAGTTGAAGATACAATGCGGAAGGGGAAATGCAGTTACTGCACATATACTTAGTGACAATAACGATATGGTGTACTGTACATTGTAGTCTACATTCCACAAGAGTAAAGAATCAAGTAACTTTGATTTAATATGAATTGAGACTTTGTTTCAAGAATGTAGTTGATATCCAGTAGGGGGCGCACGTGTACATGCACCGAACAATTAAAAAAATAATCTTAAACCCCTCGTATTTTCTATAGCTCGACCTTTTACACGATTTGTTTTAACATTTGATCTAAAAAAATATATATGTATCATACTAATCAATGTCGGGTGGGGCTACATGCTATAAACTATATATCAAAATGTAAAGTCATAGATAAACTAATACATCCACATCCCATAAATAGCTTACATCATTATACAATAGACCAACTAGCAACTGTTAATTAACATTGTTTTTAGGCTTTCCTGTTAACCGATTTATTCATTATTTGATTTTGTGAGGATAGTATATTTCTGAGGGTCTGCATAGTAATGCAATGACTCTTTTCTCTTTTTTTCACAGTAGGATTACAGAAAGTGGTGTGTTTACATTAGAAGTGAGGGTTAGCCATTAGGATCGTATCACCAAACCTGTTGGGCAGGCCCTCCGGTTTCTGTTCCTGCTCTTTCACACTGGGACTCTGTGTTGCTTTCATTGACTTCTGACTCTCTCTCTCAAACACACACAACCTTGTGCACACATAACTACACACACAAACACAGGCCGGGGAAATTAATTAAGTCAAATATTTCCTAATAAAATCAGACCATTTATCTCCAATATTGTGTACAATTTGGAACAAATATACAATTGTACAGAGTCAAAGTTAGAACTACAGTAGCCCAATGTGAATTGGTATATACGAAAGGGGAAAGTGTTTGACTTCTAAAGTAATATCACTGGACTCAAGCCTATCTTTAGCATCTTAGTGTTGGTCTAGAAGCCTGACAGCAGCATAAGATTGTCTTTTTGTATCCCAGATAGAAAATTAGGCGCAAATTGGATACCACAACTTTGGCTTTGAAAATACTTCTCACAGGTAAAACCTTTTCATCAGCCATCCCCTTTTAACCAAGAAACACAAGAAACAGTCAGAGACGGCCTAAGCTAAAAAAAAAAAAAAGGTGAGGTGAAGTCAACAGTGAAACTTAAAGGGAGGTATTTTATCAGCTAACCAGGTCCAAACCTGTAGGATGGCATAGCAGCACGTCTTTTACGAGGTGAAAACGGATGGATCACGGAAACACTCCACTAGTTCTCCTGCGGACACCGGACCAGAGCGAGCTCCATCATGAACGCCAAGCTGGAGATCCTCGCTCTGGTGCTGGGCTTCTTCGGCCTCATCGGCACCGTGGCCATCACCGCCATGCCCATGTGGCGCGTCACCGCCTTCATCGGCGCCAACATCGTTGTCATGGAGATTATGTGGGAGGGCCTGTGGATGAACTGCATCTGGCAGGCGGGCGTCCGAACCCAGTGCAAGGTCTACGACTCGCTGCTCATCCTGACCCCTGACCTCCAGGCCGCGCGAGCCCTCACCTTGGTGTCCGTCGGCGTGGCGGCCGCCGCGCTGCTCGTTGCGTTCTGCGGGGGGCGCAGGACGGCCTGTTGCCGGGGCAACCCCAAGGGGAAAGACGTGACGCTGGTGGTGGGCGGGAGTCTGTTCCTGCTGGCCTGCGTCACCACGCTGCTGCCCGTGTGCTGGACGGCGCATGCCGTCATCACCGACTTTTACAACCCCGCGGTGTTGGAGGCGCGCAAGCGGGAGCTGGGGGCGGCGCTCTACGTGGGCTGGGCCGCCGCCGGCCTGCTGCTAGCCGCCGGCGTCATCCTCATCTTCAGGTACTCGGCCCGCCGGGAGAAGGAGAAGGGCACGCCGACGTACGGCGCCGAGGAGTACCACGTGACCGGCACTGAGGAGGACCGGAAGGAGGACGTAGTGGACATAGCTCGTTCCACGCAGGCTGGGAGCGTTTATGGGAAGCATCAGTACGTCTGAGCGGAAGCAACGCACACACGCTAACCATACAGCGCTGTCCTGGTTAGGATCAGATGAGATGGGGTTAGATCAAATGTGCATTTATTAATCACACATGGGTATTTAGGGCATCACAGAATCAAGAACAGGACAGTAATATTATACAAAAAACACTAAATTAGGTATTTTTGGAATTAGAAGAAATGTTGAATTTAAAAAATATGATGTGACAGGTGAGCCATGAATTCTTGACAATATACGTACAATTATTGAATTAATAGAATGCACGCGCATGATGCAACACAGTTTTTCATATATCATGAAGTCTGGTTTGTATCGTACCGGTGTGAGGTAATGGTGGTATTTTGTATGGTGTCATTTTGCTGTGATGATGTAGTTGTATAATTTATTACCCAATCTTTTAGAGAATAGGGTCACACCGGGACAGGATTAGTCTGCCCTAATGTGGGATGAAAAAGCACTTGTCTTTCTTACTAAAAGTAATAATATATATTGTAAAGTAATATAAGATATAATATAATTTTTATAATCAATCATTTTCAATGTTAAACGAGAGGTTTATACAAAAACTTAAACCGTACTCTGTGACAAAAAGATATTCTGGATTGCAAATAAAAGCAAATAACTGAAAATTACTAATTGTTTGAGCATTCAGTTTGACTCAGCTTCTGTTGTTTTCTTGCTATAATCTGAGTGTATTGTGACAAATTATTAGCTCTGTGCCTCATCAAACGTATCTATTAGACGTTCAGTTCCATAGGCATCAAAACAAGTTTCAGGTAAACTATCATTCCCAAATCTGATATTTGGTTCTCACTGGTCTGATACCAGCGGTTTCCTTCACCAGTCAACCCCCTGAATTCCCATTTGCAACGGAATTCATGGTGGCCACCTGTCCATCGAGCTGGTCGTTCCGCACGCCAACTCGTGTTTTTGAACTAATCTATTAGCAAGGCAAAGTCTGCTTGCCTGATAATTGTGACAATTCATTCTATAAAGCCTTTTTAAAAGATTTTTCTTTTTGTATAGGCCTATTTTACAAAACATGACCCTTTTTAGAAGAGGCCTTCTAAATTGCCTGCATGTCTCATAGCCTTAATCGGTGTTCTTGTATAGAAGAGGAGAAGTGAACAGCAGAAGAGCGGTCATGGACCAGTTGAGTTCGAGGACTAGTAGTACACAAGAACTATATTCTTATTCAAGAATTTGAGGAAGCTTCAACCTTTATACTTTTCTGATTTCCCAGTATTACCCCGAGTAAACTCTTGTCTCGTACATGCCTAAAAAACTTTTGATCTGTGGCGACTGGAACTAAAACCCAAAGTAGTTAATTGCAAAAAAAGCCAAACTCAACTTCCTACCGTAAGGAAAACCTGCACACAATACGAGAATATAGGATAGGAGAGTGTTGTTTGATAGGCTGCTATTATGTAGGCCAACATTTGTACTATTTATACTCAATAGTTGAAATTCAATGTGAAAACAGAATCTGATTGTAAACATGGCAGTACAAGCGGTAAACGTATTCATTGTTTATGTTTTAATTTGCACTCATTTGTGTGATAAATGTTTGAACGAGGGACAGCTTGGTGTGAACAGCTGTCTAAGAGGAGAGTAGGCTGTTGACGTTGCAGTGAAACTCGAGCAGCTCAAACCTCAATGCCTTGCCCCAACAGCTCCATTAGCACCAACGGTTTAAAAAAAACGTTTACACCCTCTTTCTCTCGTCAGAACAAAACAGACCATAAATAAAGTGAGATGCTCGCCTGGTGGCCAGGTGTGGTATGGTTTTTACTCAGATTTGAAGCAAGATAGAGGCCTAAAGCTTCAACTTATTTATGTATAAAACATCATTCAGTATTAACTATAGGATGTTTTTAGTTTGTAATTAAGGTGAATAATTATGTTTACCACCCAAAAATCGGACACAATCATTGTCATCCAGTGAAAAACAGGATGTTTTTCCTGGTTTAGTCGTCAAAACACCAGTGGAATGTTTCTCAGTCCCTGACGAAATGAAACAACAACATATTGACCTTTACCAAGACCAACACTATAACTCTAATTAAATCAGGATTTATCAACAACCCTTTCAGAGAGAGAGAGAGAGATTGAGAGAGAGAGAGAGAGAGAGAGAGATTGATGAAGACACTAAATGGCCTATTGTTCATGCTAATTTCCTCTTTGAGAGCAGGTAGACCGGTATCAGTGGTTGTGGCATGGCCATCATCTGTGGCCCTATAAAGCAGCATAACCAGTAGGATCACATGCCATAGTCAGCATAACTTCTTGGGTGTAAAAGCTCCTTCCTTCCACATCCCTTCTTAATTTAGACGCCAGAGACCAGAGACTCAAGAGGCAGTTCTTCTCTCTCCGGTCTGTACGCCGCCGACATGGCTTCTTACACGGCCTACAGTGGCTACACCAAGCCGCCCCAGTCCTATGTGGGGACGTACTACGACGAGAAGCAGCCGCAGTCCCAGGCGCAGACCTATCAGGATGTGTATGAGGAGAAGGAGAGGATCGCTAAGAAGGACCGGCGGGACGCCATTTGCTGCGAGGTGATCGCCCTCGTCATCGGCTTCATCGGCCTGATCGGCGTCGCCGCGGTGACCGGACTGCCCATGTGGAAGGTGACGGCCTTCATCGAGGAGAACATCATCGTCATGGAGACCCGGTGGGAGGGCCTTTGGATGAACTGCTACCGGCAAGCAAACATCCGCATGCAGTGCAAGGTGTACGACTCCCTGCTGTTCCTCCCCCCGGACCTCCAGGCGGCCAGGGGCCTCATGTGCAGCGCTGTGGCGCTCACCGTCTTCGCCCTGGTCGTGTCCGCCGTGGGGATGAAGTGCACCAAGGTAGTGGACCACCGCGCCAGGACCAAGCACATCGTGCTGGTGTCCGGCGGCTGCCTGTTCCTCCTGGCCTGCGTCACCACACTCATCCCCGTGTCGTGGACGGGTCACGTGATCATCCGGGACTTCTACAACCCCCTGCTGATCGACGCCCAGCGGAGGGAGCTGGGCGAGGCGCTGTACATCGGCTGGGTGACCGGCGCGCTGCTCTTCGTGGCGGGCGTCATCCTGCTGTGCCGCCACGTTCCCAGGACCCAGGAGGAAGAGGAACGGGCCGTAGCCGTGACCAACGGCAACCTCTACCAGCCGGGATATACATACCAGCCGTACACGTACCAGCCTGCCTACAGCTACGCCCCGGCCTATACCCCCGGCCCCGGCCCGGCGTCCATCATCTACACACCCAACCGGTTCCAGTAGAGCAACAACTTCAGCACGGAATAGACTACACTGTGGACCACGAGGTTGTTTTTTCAACACGAATTTAAGACTGATTGACCGCCCGGATGACAGTGGCTGGAAACAGACTCATCTTTTTAAATTCAGTTTATTTTTTAAAAGAGCATTTTAATGGTTGGAAGGTCAACAAGATCAAATGAGGGCCAGCTGTGCTGCTGTTGTTTTAGAATCGTTTTGTTTGACTCTTCGTTTGATCGACTTTAATATTGCAATGAGTTAATCATTAGAGTTTCATTTAAAGAGTAACGCGACACTAGTTTAGAATTGTTGGTTTGCTGCACCCTTCAGGTTGAAACCGAATCTGATGGTTAACTGTTAGAAATATATGATTTGGGGCTGTTGAATAATTACCTTTAGCGAGTGGTAGTTGGTGGTAGTGTCAGCTGTTTGGGATAAAGTATATTTGTTTACTGAATTCATATTAAATCAAAATAGAAGGCCTCTATCTCGTGGATGTCTTTCAAAAAATACCAAATATCACTGTGGCCTTTTGTTTTGAGGCAACAGTGTAGTTACTCTTTAAAATGAGAAAACATCTCGATGTATTTATAAAGCTGAACATACAGTTGAATGTTTACCCTTTATCAGTCGATCTGCGCTTTAAGAAACAAATATATATATATTGTCCATTTTTACACATGTGTTTTTACAATAAATGTTTAATTATTATTTTTTGTCCATTTTCTTTCTGTGTTTTAAACAATGACACATTTGAACTGAACAGGAAATACGAGTTCATGATGAGGTCATAAGAAAAGGTCCAGTAGTTTGTCTGGAAGCAAGAAGAAGAACACAGGTCATGTGACTTCTTCTTTGTGTTGATGCATGGTATGTGAGGCTGACATTGTTGTGTTCCCTACCGTGTCTCCAGTTCACATATCCCTAACCTGTGAAACCGGCTTGGGTGCTCTGTTACACCTACTAAACAAATGGCTCTGACTGTGTCCTGAGGCTAGCACTGAAAACTACTCAAGCTTAGTTTTGTATAGATGAAAAAATTTCACTCATATCTGTTTTTAGCCTGCTTGATTTAAGTAAATGTTTTTCGTAATCAAAAAAAACAGAACACATTAATCCTTTGATTATGCTCTTTTCAACGCAATGTGCGTCTGAAGCGATACAAACATAAAATAACCGAAACAAAAGTGTATATATTCCCAACAGCCTCGTCCCGTTCTGTCCTTGATATTGTTTGGTTTCTCCTGTTCTCAACATGAATTATTCACAATGTACACCTTTAACATGAGGTTTGTTCAAGGTTGGGGTCCACACCTCCCCCAGGCAGAAGATGAGACAGGACTGTAAACCGAGACCTCTGATCAAGCAAAACAGCAGCCTCCTCCCACTCCTAGGTACACACACATAAACACACTAAACACACACGCACGCATCTACACCTTAATACACATGCACACATATCTACCCATAAAGGGACGCACACATTTACACAGTGAGACGTATACTCACACTCACGCACGTGCACGTGCGCACACAGACACGCACATACACCTGCATCATGTACACACACGCACATCTACCCATAAGGTCGCCTTTAACGTACACACATGCACAGCTACGCGCACATCTATGCAAAAGCACTTACATTTACATAGACGCACACACACACACACACACACACACACATCTAAACACACATTGTCTAGATGGGATTCGGTCGCCTAGCAATTGGTTTCAGTTTGCACCCCTCCCAGCTACTGTGTTACTCCTCTGGGAAGAGGCGGTGCTGGTGCACAGGTACACTCTTCTCTCAGTTAAACTCTTCCCGGCAAACACACACAATCCTCTGGCTCCTATCGGACACACACACCTGCTATCTCCCTCACTCCACGGGGGGACGGGGAACGAACCGGAACCAATAGGACCCAACAGGTCCATCAAGACCCTTCAGGACCCAATAGGAACCACCGGGAACATCCAAGACCCGGCCACGACCACCCCCACAGGAACATGGCCAACTCGGCTCTGGAGATCCTGGGTCTGGTTCTGACCCTGATCGGGCTGATCGGGGCGGCGGCCACCACCGGCATGCCCATGTGGCGCGTGACGGCCTTCATCGGCGAGAACATCATCGTGTTCGAGACGCGCTACGAGGGCCTGTGGATGAACTGCTTCCGGCAGGCGGACATCCGCATGCAGTGCAAGGTGTACGACTCCCTGCTGGCCCTGTCCGCGGACCTGCAGGCGGCCCGGGGCCTCATGTGCGCCTCCCTGGCCCTCGGGGCCCTCGGGCTCCTCATCGGCCTGGTGGGCATGCAGTGCACCTCCTGCATCCAGAACAACGGCCGCGCCAAGCGCATGATCCTGGTCATCGCCGGCGTGATGGCCATCTTGGCGGGCTTCTGCGTCATCATCCCCGTGTCGTGGACGGGTCACGTGATCATCCGGGACTTCTACAACCCCCTGCTGATCGACGCCCAGCGGAGGGAGCTGGGCGAGGCGCTGTACATCGGCTGGGTGTCCTCCGTGTTTCTCATCGCCGGCGGCTGCTTCTTCGCCTGCTGCAACCTGCAGTCTGAGGAGAAGCCCCACAATAGGTACACGTACGGACAACGGACCCCCCCGTACATGAGCTACACCCCCCAGTACCAGCCCCAGTCGATCATGATGGCCCCCCCGCAGCCCAGATCCCAGCCCATGATGTCAAGACACCCCTCCACCAACTACAGCTACCAATACAGGTACCCCTCCTCCATCCGGAGCGCCCAGGATCTGCTCTGAGCTCCACCACCTCCAGCCATCACCCACCTGAACCTCCAGCCATCCCCCAACCCACAACCACCCACGCAGGCTTGGACTGGCAGGCAAGGATGTAGTTGAAGGATTCTGGTTGGTTAGAGGACAAGGCAAGGAACTCTTTTTACAGCTGTCTTTGCTCAGCAGTTCTGTTTACTCGCGGTAAAATACATTTCAACGTCTCAAGCAAGGAGAGATGAACTGAAAACTATTCTCTTGCATTTCTTCCATTGATTAAATCGAATGGTATGTCTCCATTCCTCAGTTATTTTTTTATTTTATCTTTTTTGTGTTGTAAATATGTGCATGCTCAAAAAATAGTAGACTTAGTTCTTAGATAAAAACTGTAATGGAACTAGAATATAATAAAAACAACATAGTCTTAAGTCAATAATAACCATGTATGTAGCTATGCTATGTAACCAATTTAAGTTTGATAATAAAATGTATAGATTAATTATTATTGTGGACATTCTTTTTTTAAAATTCAGATACCTGTGTCTTTCTAGGGTTAGGGTTAGGGTTATTACGGTAATTAGCAGCTTGGCCTACATCCGCCTGTTCACCTGAAACCTCTTTGGTATGAATGTAAAAACAGGTGACGTGTTTTTGACGTAAGATAGCATCTCAACTCCAAGGAGGAGTCCCCCATCGACTTCATTTCTTCATGATTTCAAATTATATTTCAAGTGTCTATTGAACGTGAAAAAAAACTTGTGATCAATCTAGTCACCAAAATTTGTTTTGTTAATATTTGCCTCTGTCAACATCAAATCCATTCTGGAAGAAAAGAACAAAAGCAGGACAAAAATAACAAAACCAAGTCAATATTAATTTACTTATTTAGCATTATCAAACGTCCTTTCGATGTTATAATATGTTAATAAAACATTTGAGATCATATACATTATTTATTCAGATAATCATTGTCATAAAAAAAAGAGGAGCTGCATGTGGCCTACATCCAGCTGTTCGCCTCAACCATCATTGGTATGTAAACACGGGACAGGTTATTGGCACCTTGAATGACGTAGTCCTTAAAGATCGCGTTTAATCTTCGGTGATTTACAATGAAGATGTTTGGCCATTTCCATGGATATTCCCGAAAGTTATTTCCTTGTAGTCCTATTTTTTATCTTTATTTTCTTGTTTGTAAACAGAACGGATGGAGACTTGCATTTTAAGATTGTTCATAATACTAATACTTCTGTCTGAAAGCTGGGTCACGGGATCAGAATTTGCAAGTCACTTTGAATGATTGAATGATTTCAGTGCGCGCCGACTTCCAACCCGGAATGTTGTCGATTGGATACGCCCCTTATGTCTGGGCAACCAATGAACCTTTATGTCATGTTTAACCAGCAGCACCTATATAACTCATAACAACTCTTAAGTCTTACCTTAAGTAGGAAACACTTGAGAGCTATTATTTGAACGTAATTTTTTATGATTGCCGCAGAATTCGTCCGGTATTAGTGAGTGAAATGTGCTGTGAGATGATCTGTTTTGAGTGCCTTCGCCTGCCTATGAACGAGACAATTTAGATTTAAGTGTGCTCCCCTCTAATTTCGGACCAATCAGAACATCTTATCCCTAATTGTTTTTTGACATGATGCCAGTCAATCACAGATCAGTGCGTATGCAACACTATCCTCCTCAATGGCGGAGAAACGTAGTGAGCGTTTTTAGGGCTTGTAAGTTTCAAAATCGTCCTCTCTCTCTCTTACATAAACAACATGCAGCAGATTTAACAAAATTACGTGAATGTATGACACACAAGCCTGGGTCTTTGAGGTTTGTTCCTGCACAGAGTGGCCTAATCTTTCAGAATGATGCTCTAATATTCCTACACTGGCTATTTTATGGCAGATTATTCATTTGATCCTGTAATTTTGATGTTGGGGCGTCCGACGAGTCTCTTTTACTTTCGTTTTGTGTGGCTTTAATATAGACAGTTTTGAATAACTATAATTATTCGACATGATAAAAAGGCTACTAAAGGAAATATAAGTTTACAAGGTAAATCAATATAATGGTGGGGAATTTAACTGTTCTGCCCCCTTGTGGAGCAGATCTATGCTAAATATTCGGGTCAGTCAACTGTACAAACTAAGGCACCTAATATAGGGTATTAAAATAAATTAAAAAGCATATCTCAGAGATGTGTTTGTGTGTATGTGTGTGTGTGTGTGTGTGTGTTTGTTTTATGCATGTGTGTATGTGTGTGTGCGTGTGTGCGTGTTTTATGCATGTGTGTTTGTGTGTGTGTGTGTATGTGTGTGTGTGTGTGTGTGTGTGTGTGTGTGTGTTTGTGTGGGTGTCTGTCCACTGCTCTGTGAAAGAGTAAACAGCCAGTCAGCAGGAATAGGCCAGTGCTTCCTCATCTCTCTAACCCAACCAGGTGAAGCCAGAGAGCCCTCCCATAATAAACAGCACACACAGCCCACCCACCACCAACTCTCACACACAACGCTGACAAACAAGCTCAGACCAGCTCAAAGCCTAGGACAAGCTCAGAGGCGAGGAACAGCTGAGAGACCAGCCTGGACCAAACCAGACCAACTCAAAGCCCCGACCAGACCAGACCAGAGACAAGACCCACCCAGACCAGACCAGACCAGTTGCAGGCTCCAAACCGGCTCACAAAGGACTCCCTGGTCCGGCACAGAGCCACCCAGCTCTCTCGGACTATGTCTCCTTAGAGTTGGACCAGTGTTGTCCTACTGGGGAACTTAGGGAGGTGGAAGACTACACCCTCCTACCGCCTTAGCAGCAGCGGGATGGTCCAGGGCATCCAGGAGATCGCAGCCATGCTGGTGGGTCTTGTGGGCCTGATCGGGGTGGCGGCCACCACCGGCATGCCCATGTGGAAGGTGACGGCCTTCATCGGCGAGAACATCATCGTGATGGAGACGCGGTGGGAGGGCCTCTGGATGAACTGCTACCGGCAGGCCAGCATCCGCATGCAGTGCAAGGTGTACGACTCGCTGCTGTTCCTCCCCCCGGACCTCCAGGCTGCCCGGGGGCTCATGTGCTGCTCGCTGGCGCTGTCGGGCCTGGGCTTGCTGGTGGCGCTGGCCGGGATGCGCTGCATCTCCTGCGTCCAGGGCAACGAGCGCGCCAAGGTGGTCCTCCTGATGGCGGCCGGGGGCATGCAGCTGCTGGCGTGCGTGTGCGTCATCATCCCCGTGTCGTGGACGGGTCACGTGATCATCCGGGACTTCTACAACCCCCTGCTGATCGACGCCCAGCGGAGGGAGCTGGGCGAGGCGCTGTACATCGGCTGGGTGACCAGCGCGTTCCTCTTCGCCTCGGGGTGCCTGTTCGCCTGTCGCCACGTGCCCGAGGACAAGGGGGCGTACCACCAGGGCGTCCGCTACCCCCCGATGAGGTACGACCCCGTGTCCAGCGTCTCCAGCATGGCGACAGCCCCTCTGCCCCCTGTGGCGGCGGGCCACGGCCTGACCATGCGACCGGCGCCGTATCAGGACAGCAGAATGGCCGTGCCGTTCCATCCCAACGGTCAGTTTTATCCAGTTGAAAGCGGCCGCCAGCCCGTGTTCCCGCCGGCCTCCATGGCCCAGAGCTCCGGAAGCCACTACCTGGGCAGTGTGCCGACCCGGGAGGCGTCCGTGTACGCGAGTCACCCGAGCACGTCGTTGTACACACTGCAGCCCATGCAGCCCATGCAGCCCATGCTGGCCCACCACCCCTCCATGTCCAGCAGCCACAGCCAGTACACCGTCAAACCCCCGATGCCCCAGCACCAGCCGTCCATGTCCACTTACACGGGGTCCTCCAGCTTCCACCCTGTCCCACAGAACCCCCTTTTCATCCGCTACCACGAGTCCAGGGTGGAGCCGGGGTCCAACAGCGGTACAAGCAGAGGTGGCGTTTACATATGATGAGAGGGATTCTGGTTGAGTTCCACGGTGAAGGCCATTTAATATCGCACTGAACATTTTAAAGAAAATTTATTTGAATGAAAGAAAATGTACTTTTAGTGGACAACTTAATGGCGAATGTGCTGTAACACATGTGTATGTTATATATGTATATAAACGTAGACTTAGTCTGTGGTTCAACTGTGGTTGTCCTTTGTTTAGTAAATATAATAGGAGACCGGTGTGAACTGGTTTTCCAACTGTTTTCAGTATAAACAAAGATGGCACTATGGGTGGGATGTCTGAGGGCAGTGTTTAGATGGGATTTCATGAAGCAGGGCATCATTATTTAACAATTGTAAATCTAAATGTACATAGATAACTCATTCATTTAGACACTGACATTTAAAAGCACTAACCAGCATTCAATATGGTTTAAAAAAATAGTTTTTGTATCTCATTCCATCCTATTCAAGTAGGCTAGTTTATGTTATTTGTAGTCATAATAAATCTAGTTGACTGACTGCATTGTTTTCAATGTTTACTCAAACATACTCGGGTTCATGCTTCATCTGTTGATTGTGTACGTTACGCCATTATTCGCCACTAGATGGCCCTAGATAACAATACACGTGCTTCTGTTGTGTTGATGGGACTCATTTAGTGAAATACCCTTTAATAGTAGGCTGTTGTATTAGTCGAGGCGTTATATCCAACAACATTTAGATCAATGGCTGTAATCAATGGCAACGCTATCGTCAATTTCAACTGTCAACCATAGGCAGCTCATCAAATGTAATGATCCTCATAAATATGTTATCAATTAATAGCCTTGTTATAATGCTGATCAATTAATTGTTTGTAGCATAGGCCATCATATTCCTAGGCCTATATCACAGGGAGAGATCGGTCTACACAAAATGAGGCGCTCAGAAGCAGACAGAATGAGTTTAAATAGGAATGCTCATGTCCATACTATTATAAATATGAATATTATTGCCATGACGTTTGCTTTGCCCAAAGTAGCCTAATAAATTAGTTAGAGGAGGATCCGTCCTTTTCACAAGTAGGTTAAGGTAACATAAACGGGTATTTTCTCTCTGTATCGGGACGTGCCAGATACAACAGTTTGAGGCAGTTAATCTCCCGGTTTGAAGATTACATCTGCGGGTCCATCGGGATGGGAGCAGCAGAGATTTAATCATTCCTCGGTGTACCGAGTCAAAGACGTTGTCGAGGTCGAATGTTGCCAGATTTAAAGTTAATCTTTAGGACGTATCCATGTTTGCGGATCAGCAGCTTGGATCTGCCCTCGATTGACTGCACGGGAGCGACGGGCACGGTGCGCAACCGTTGCGCGCACGTTGGGGGCCCTTCTCCCGCCGTCGTCCACGCGGGAAGTTTGCGCGCGTTGGGAGAGTAACCGCGGGGACACGGGAATGACGGGCGGGAATGATGGGCGCTGAGCTCGGTTCGCACGATATGGATTTTCGAAATATGGAAACGCCGGAGTTTTGCTTGAGTTGAAAACTATTCCAGTGGATTGATTTTATTATCTATTTTATTTTATTGTCCTTATCACAATGTGTGAGGAACGGTGTGGCTCGGACGGCGTTATGTTACGTTCTCCCATGGATACCAGCAGGATACTGGAGATGAACGACTCAGAATGAATTAAGACGGAAACAGAAGAATATCCATGTTAAAGTGGAGGCCGGAGCGAGTACCATGGAGAAAAGGAAGGGAGTTTTGTTTTCGCTGCTTTGTTTGGCTGCAGAGTTCTGGCTCAGTTCGCAGCAGGTCCTGAGAATCGGTGAGTTGCGTGTGTGTGTGCGTGCGTGCGTGCGTGCGTGCGTTCGTGTGTGTGTGTGGTGTGTGGGTGTGTGTGTGTGTGTGTGCGTGTGCGTGTGTTTAAGATACACATGTCCCTGCGATAAGCAGGTGGTGTATCCTAAACACAGAGAATATATGGTATCCTGCTATGTATTCCTGTACTGATCAGCTGCAGGTGGCCCCGCCAGCATCCCACTGCATGAGATCAGGAAGAACAGAAGACTTCTGCTTCAAAACGAATCCACTTTCCCCTCTTTTAGTGTCAACTTGTCTCACACTTTAGTTCCCCCGGGTGGATATCAACGAGTTTTAGTGGTAGATCTTAAACAAGTTAATGCCAAGCAGTTGACAGGAACTCCACTGTGCTATTAATAACAGTTGCACTTCCATGTCTATTCCACAGCCTTTTTGATGTTACATGTGAGGCCTTTTGTCGGAAACTAAAGTGCACCGGTGTGCAGAATGTGAGTTTTATGTTATAGCTCTTTCCCTCTTCGGTAGCCCCCCCCCCATCTGACAGTTGTAGTGATCAGATGTGAAGAGCTTCATATTGTTAAGCTAGGCAGATCATCTGGCCACCTAATCTTTGTCATTTTCCCCACAACCTCCTGAACTCGTAATCTGGTCCATATGGCCGCGTTTGGTTCCAATTAACGCTTCGGAAGCTCAGGCCTCCCAACGTTCCTCCTGGCTCCCTCCTAACCCCGGCCGTTCCCCTTCTGGTGATAACGCTCGCTCTTCCTCTCAACCCCCAGGCCTTCCACTACTGTAGCACTAATCTCCTGATTGCAGAAAGTCTCTTCCCGGAAATGGAAATGAGTCTGAAACAAAGTCTGGTTGTAAGGTCAGATGAGGGAAGGAGAAAAATGTGGGCCTTCAAACTCTCATTCTGGTGGTGGGGTCTACAGCTTATGTTCATCTGCTCACATCAACCATTGTCCTTTTATTAATATTCATCCAAAGTGTCTAAGACGAACTATGAATTCCAATGCATGTTGTTAATGAGCAAGTAGATCAGTGCCTTTTGGATGAGAGTCGACCACTAGTCTCAACGCCCGACAAAACAGAGCTAGCCGAAGGGATGGCTCCTCAAGTACCCAGTTGACCTTTAAGCAATGCCTTAAACAGGGCTTTTAAACAGGGAGTTCAACAGGGCATCAAACAGGTCTTAAAACAGGGACAGGGGTGTACTGGGAAAGAAATTCAGCCTTGGATTTATCCACTGGGATCGGCCCAAGGGGCAGGGGAGAGATCTCTATGAGACTCAGTTACCTATGGGTGTGTGTGTGTATGTGGGGGGGGGTAAATGAAAGTCATTTACGTTTAGGGCCTGTGCCCCTAATGCCTGCCTCATTTTTCCCCCAAAAGATCAGACCCTTCTTTAATTTGTGACATTTTCTTGTCCATGGCTTTCGTTGACCACCTCAGTGCTGCGCGCTAGTTTTGCATTCATCTAGAATGTTAACATACATTAACCAACTTTGTTGGGATTTGCTTGTATGCCCACTCCCAGACCACGGACACAGCACGCTCTCATGCGCATCCCAAGTGGAATGCACACGTAGAGGGCCGGTAAAGAGACAAACAGGGCCTGTAAAAACAGAGGCCAACCGGGATTTGTCCCGTTATGCTTGATTGCTAGTACTATAGACAGGGCCTTAAACAGGGCTTTAAACAAGGCTTTTTAACCAGGGCTTTTACACAGGGCTTTAAGCAGGGCTTTTAAGCAGAGCTTTTAAACAGGGCTATAAACAGGGCTATAAACAGGACTTTAAACAAGGCTTTAAACAAGGCTTTAAAGCAGGGCTTTAAACATGGCTTCAAAACAGGGCTTTAAACATGGCGTTAAACAAGGCTTCATATTAGGGCTTTAAACAAGGCTTTAAAACATGTCTTTAAACAAGGCTTCTAACCAGGGATTTTAAACAGGGCTTTAAACAAGGCTTTAAAACAGGGCTTCAAACAGGGCTTTAAGCAGGGTTTTAAGCAAGGTTTTAACAGGGCTTTTAACAGGTGTTTAAACAGGGATTTTTAAGCACATCTTTAAATATGGCCCTAAACAAAAGTGGCCCTAACAGTGGTTTAACCAGGCCTTTAAGCAAGACTTTAAACATGGCTTTTACCAGGGCTTTTGAACAGGGTCTTATCATGTTAACTTTTTACTGGGGTTTAGACAAGGCTCTGGTTGCAGCTTGTACCAACAGAGAGACCTCAGTGCTCACATCAAACAGTGTTCTGGATCCCCTTTCCACAGCCAGCCGTGTGTGTGTGTGTGTATACGTGCTTGCATGCGTGCGTGCGTGTGTGCGTGCGTGCGTGCTTGCGATTGCGAGCTTGTTTGGGTCTGTGATTGTGGGCTTGTGCGGTGTATGTATTGGGTATTTATGCCTGTTTTTGTGACTGTTTTTGTCTTGGCAGTCCTGTATTTGAGGTTGTGTGTGCGTTTGTGTGTGTTTGAGAGAGAGAGAGTTTGTGATTTTGTGTGTATATGCAGTGGAGTGTGTTTATGTGTGTGTGAGTGTGTGTTGGTTTGTGCGTGCGTGTGTTTGTGTGTGTGTGCACAAGCGGATTTGTATGGGAGAGTGTGTGGTTTTGTGTGAATTTGCGGCAGAATGTGTTAATATGTGTGTGTGTGTGTGTGTGTGTGTGTGTGTGTATGTGTGTGTGTGTGTGTGTGTGTTGAGGGCTAGAGAAAGTCCCAACACTATCTCATTGTGCTCTTTAGGTCTCTCTCTCTGCAGTGATGGCTGAAGCCGTCGTACACATACACAACCACCAGAGCTCCAAACACTTTATATCTAACTCACTCGCATAAACTCATCATTCGTTTATGCTGAACCTCAAATTGTCTCAAGTTTCTATTTATATTCTCTTTTAATTGTAAAGCTATAAATCATTCATAATGCTTATTTGTCTCATACATTCAAAACTTCAAATTTACAGCTTATTTGTCCAATTTATTTTATTTAGCTTTAATTTAAAGGGAACTATTTTCCCAGCTTGACATTCCAGAATCCATCCCAGAGCCTACCCAGTGTACTGGATCAACTGGTAGGGTGAATGAACCTTAGTACATCTGGGAGGACCCTCCTACCTATGAAATCAATACTGGGTAGCTAATCAATATCAAACCTGATGGTAAAATATGGTATTTTTTAATGCTGCAGTGAATGTTTCTATTATCCACCAAATGTTTGATATAACCACATTGCTGAAAGCCCAACTACCTACATTTAGGTGCATCTGCTTGACACATGTCAGTTGGGAAGCACTGGTTGTGATTCCCATTATTGCACTACCAGAGCTGTTGGCCAATTACCATTCAACAGCTCAGACAGGCATTCGTTTTGGCTCAGTGATCCTGAAAATGATATTAAAGGGCAATTATCACAATGACATAATGCAATTATTAATCCACACTGAAAATAACTCTCGCAAGACAAAGCATATTAATATTTACACGTTTATTATTTGTTTTCAATGAAAATGTAAATTGTTATTTTCCTTGTCATGCATAATTGTGTAGACGCAAGATGGAGTGTACACTAACTGCCACTTTATCTTCGACTTGGACCCAACGGAGCGTAACTTATCAGCAGGCGTAGGGCTGATGTGTCGACGTGTTTATTCGTCGGTTATTCGCTTATTGAGTTAAAGCATTGATCCGTGTCCTCTGCAAACAGGAAGTGCATCGCTCCCTCTAATTATCATACTGAATATTAACATATTTACACAGCAACTAACAGTCAACCCCATTCGCTGTGTTAAGCAAACAAATATATCTGCTGGCTAACAGTGATCTCCAAACTCTAACCTGACCTGGTATTTTCTTATCGTACCATGGCTTCACCGAAACTCACATATCTCACTCAACTCAAATCGGGTTTTCAGCCAAATAGAAATTGGAATGTTGCCTTGATGTTGAACCACAGCTAAAGTCAGCTTAGCATGCTAGCAAGGCTAGCCAAAGCTACAGCGACACGAGGGAAAACAAAGTATTCACACCACTTAATGTGGGGAGAGGGGAGAGGGGAGGGGGCACAGTTCACGCTAATTAGTCGGGGGGGCCCACATGGCACATGCCAGCGGCCGTGTGGATGATTCCAGATGGATAGACGGTTAGATAAGATGTAGAGTGGGCAGGCGCACAGTGAGCCCTGGGCACTGATTACAAAGGGAGAAGTATCGGTGTTCTTGTGATTCTAGGAAGGATCTTATTTTATTCCAGAACTTGCTTGCTTCCTGGTCTTGGTCCCTGAGGATTCAAGGAGCCTATTCCATGCTTTGGAGAATGAGGAAATCCTCCAGCCACCTGTCTCCGGAGAAGCAGAAGGGTTTCCTCACTTTGACTATTAAATCGATAATTGTGCTCTATGACCAATGGAAATACTTACTTTTTGAAAATAAAATGTTAAGCCAACGGAGGCTAACTGGGTAGCTTTTATAGTATGACCCTGTTATTATGTAACATAAAAGCAACAGCTGGCAAAACCTTTTACAGAGAAAGAAGATACATTGGAATTGTACTGAATAGAGTTTGTTGTTAAGAGACGGTGTTCAAGGACCCAGGCATAGGGAGACAGAGAGAGACACAGATCAGGCTTGTATTTCCCAACTGGAAAATGGCTAAATAATAAAGGCTTCATGAAATACATTGGACACAGCAGCAGAGCACATATATTATAGTCACAGCCTCGGACATACTTTCCACATACTTTTCGTGTTCAGCATAAAAAACGAGTCTGTCTAAAATTATTAAAATCCCGTCTGTGTCCGGTGTATTTCGGCAATTGTGACAATTGTACAGAGAGAAATATTTTGTTTATTTGAGAGAAGATAGGGAGATGTCAAGAGTAATGATTGAGGGAGAGTGATATTGAAGGTGTATTAAAGACAGAGAGAGAGAGACAGAGACAACGAGAAGCCCTGTGCATGTTCGTGAGAAAGACTAAAGGTTCAGAGATCGTTGTGCCCGGTGTGCGGGTGGCCATGATCAGTATCTATGTCTCTGGGAGCGACCGGGAGTCGAACACAGAGCTCAGTGTGGCCCCGGAGCCGCGCTGCCAAACCAAAGAAAAAGGTCATTCACCCTCACAGTCTCAAGGGGAAGCTTTAAACCCCCCAGCACACCGCCCCCCACTTGGCCTTCAAATCAATCCAAACTTCACTTGCAATTAAAAAATCTTTTAATTGCTAGTTAAATTGTGATTGATTTTAACAGTCACACAATTCCTTGCTGCCATTGTGGGTACAGCGTTTTCAAGGATGTAATTTAAGAAATATTGTCGGTCCAAACTGGCACACACAGGACTGAAAAGAAAATGTAAACACGGTGAACCTGTGTTTTATGTGTGTTTACATGAAGAAGGCCTAATAGGGGGAACGTTTCAGTTGGTGTACTCTTGACTATAATTATTGGTTAATAAGATTGTTTTAGAATAATAATGTTTATGAGGTCCAGATATATTAGTGATGTTTACATTTGAAAAGCTTGTTATGGCTGATTTATCAGGGTGTCCAACACATCTAGGCAGTTGGCCAGACGCCCACCAACACAGAAGTCATGGTTCTGACGAACAACCAGACCATGTGTGTGTGGGTGTGTAACAAACTTGTTACATACAACCTTCACACACACACACAC
>NC_136936.1:10958368-11140868 GCF_949987615.1 Pollachius pollachius | reverse complement strand
GATGATGGTGGTGGTGGTGAGATGAGGGTTGAGATGGTAAAGATGATGATGATGATGGTGGTGGTGGTGAGATGAGGGTTGAGATGGTAAAGATGATGATGATGATGATGATGATGATGACGATAAGATGGTGGTTGTGGTCATGATGATGATGATGATCATGATGGTGCTGGTGATGATGATGATGAAGAGAATGGGGATAGTGGTGAAAAGAAAAAAGAAAAAAAAGCAACTGTATAAGATATGACCGGAGTAAAGAAACAATCGTCAAACTCATTAATTTAAAACAACTGTTCCACGACAGATGATTGATTGATGAATGATTAAGTCCCCACTAGTCCCTTCATGGGTACTTAATTGTGTGTGTGAATTGAGCCCACATCCTGACACTGGGGGGCTGCATGTGTCTATCTGTGTGATTCCAGGTCTGATTCGGCTGCAAGAGTTGATCAAAGCTCCGTCGAGATACAGCATCAAGATTAAGATCCGTCAGCTCCCCCAGGGCAGTAAGGACGCCCGGCCACTGCTCAAGGAGATGAAGAAGGGGAAGGAGTTCTACGTCATCTTCGACTGCTCCTACCAAACTTCTGCCGATGTCCTCAAACAGGTGAGACTAAAACTCCCATGATGCACTGGTCGGTCCGCAATGGTGTGCCGTCGACACAATTGCTTCCTTGATGACACAATTGCTTCCTTGATTTGAGACATTTCCATGTCTTGTTGATATTACATTTGAATTCATAAAATCTGATTTGCATTCCTACATTCTGTTTGTTTTCCTTTTAAGGCTGCAGTGCCACACCAGAAATGATCCTCAAGGATTATTAAAGACTTATTTTATTTTATCTTATCTTAGGCGCATCCACTACCTTTCTTTAAAGGGTGTAGATTCAAGTTATTGCTTCCTTGATTTGAGATATTTTTATCTGTAGGCTACACAATAGTACGAAGATATTGACTTGGAATAGTAGGAGTAAGCCAAAACAGCGATTAAAACCTCCTTCTTGGTTGAAATACCCTGCCAGCTATTGTCTGTCTTATGGGTGTGTATCCTGACGCCTCATAGTTTCGTGCCATCTTCAATCTCCCCTTTCAAAATTGTATTTTCCACTTCAGTGGAACATATGCCCATTTTTTGTTATTTTATTTTGCATTGCTTTCTGAGTAATATCCACTATGCACGAGATTAGTCAAATTCTATCCCTTCTGAAATCCAATGTCCAATTTCCCAAATCCAAGCCGAGCCTGTTTCCAGGGCAGAAGCGGGATTAATTGGAAAACCCCACATGAACACAACATGAGCAAATTGAGACACTAAAATGCACAGTGCGCTAACTCGTTAATGCTAACCACGTCGGCTGTGTGCAGCCAACCAATCGAAAACAAGTATTCTGTATTGAGAAAGTCACCCCTGGACTGTGGTAATTGGTGAGAATGGATGGCCGGGGCTGGGAGGGGTGGTGGAGAAGTTGAATTATTACTTGATTGGTTCTGTTCTCTGTAAATATGACTTCCTGTCTTTCCTCCTCTAGATCCTGTCCATGGGTATGATGACAGAATACTACCACTTCTTTTTCACCACTTTGGTAAGAAACACCTAGCCTAACGTCGCCAGACCAATTGGTGAATTTGACTGGAACCTCTCTGTTCCCAGGGGTCGTTATCAACGGGCACTGACCAAAATGCCTCTGGACGCAATTAGATTGAACTACAACCAATCAGAGCAACGAAACGGTTGACACTTTGACGGCAGCCATCTTGCCTGTTGAATGAAACTCCCTCAACTGCGCTCCCATTGGGCGTTCTCTGTACAGTCATTGTATTAAACCTGCCCTATATTTGTTAAACGTTTTTGATTGGCCAGGACCCTGGCCAAGTCTAGTCTGCTAGAAATCAGTTGGAACGGACGGGGCGGCCAGATGCATATTCCAGAGCAAAATAAAACATGAGCTTGCAGATTTGTCTGGTTCCCAGATTAAAGCAACACCACCACTTCCCTACCAAACCCTCAACGTCCACTTGTCAATTGTGCAACAGCGTTAAACATCTGTTTTTTTCCTGTTTAAAAATTGGGATTGGTATATACTGTGGTCGGTCTGTGGTCTTACACTCTGTTCCATCCGTTTAATTAAAGCCCTGGGTTTTAATCCTGGCTCGCAGAGTCTCTGGCCGTGCTGAACTGCGCGCTGTACTGTGTGTAGATTGCGTGGAGGTCTGAACTCAGACATCTGTGGTTTGTTTCGTAATCTGATTGTTGGATATACTCTGCATGTCCCAAATTCCTTAGGTCTTAATATATTGTTACACAGCTGTAATCAAGTGTCCCTTTACCCTTGTGGTGTGTTAAAGCCATAGACTGAAAGATGAGAGTAGATAAGAAGAGGAAGCCATGTGTAAGGTTGAGGCACACACGGATGCGCAGCTGTTGCTAGCATCGCCAAAATAAAGGATTCTGAGATCACTGTGCTGCTGATGCTAAAATGTTGATAACTCCCCAGTGTTACCGATGCTACAGTACTACTGATGCAGTTGTTCTCTTAATGCTACTGCTTCTGCTGTGGGACTAATGCTAAATGCACAAGCTAAATGATGATAATGATAATGGTGATGCACTACTGCTAATGGTAATGCAGCTGTCTGACTAATGCAAACAGTTCTGTGCTGCTGAGTTACTTTCGCCAATACAGCTGAGCTTCTAATGCTAGCATTGTTAGCGTCAGCACCTGTGCTACTGATGCTAACACTTCTATGATACTGATTCCCCGAGCAGTTCGGCTATAGCCTAGTAAGACTGCTGGATCCCAGATTACACTGACGCTAACTCTGCTCCTCTTCCCGTTATTTTGTTATTTTTCGGGGGGGTTGATTTGTGTTTTCTTTGCGTTGTCGGACCTCTCCAGGACCTGTTCTCCCTGGACCTGGAGCCGTACCGCTACAGCGGCGTCAACATGACGGGCTTCCGGCTGCTGAACATCGACAGCCCGGCGGTGGGGTCGGTGGTGGAGCGCTGGGCCATGGAGCGGCTGCAGGCCCCCGCCAAGGTGGAGAGCGGCATGATGGAGGGCATGATGACGGTGAGTGGTCCCTGATGGTGCGTTCAGGTCACGTGGGACGTGGAGTACAACCGATTAATAGTGTTGGTGTCTGACTTTGTTGATTGATTTATAACGTTGTTTTGTTAACAGCACAGCAAATGTAATGACTCGTATTGTGATTGAATGCTTTAGCAACATTTGATTAATTACTTATTGAACTATAAATATGTTCTGTGTATGAGTGTGTGTGTATGTGTATGTGTCTATGTGTATATTTTTGTGTGTGTGTATGTTTATGTATGTGTTTATGTATTTTGTATGTGTATCTTTGTGTGTGTGTGTGCGCACTTACATTTGTGTATGTGCGTGCATGTGTGTGTGTACATGCCTGTGTGTGTGTTGATGCGTGTGTGTCTTTGTGTATTTCAAGTATATATGTGTGTGTATGTGAGTATGTTTGTGCATTCTGGATGTGTATATTTGTGTGTGTGTGTGTGTGTGCGTTCCTGTGTGTACGTGTGCGTGTGAATGCCTGTGCGTGTGCATGCCTGTGTGTGTGTGTGTATTTCATGTATATGTGTGTGTGTGTGTATTCCATGTTTATGTGTGTGTGGGTGTGTGTGTATTTCATGTATGTGTGTGTGTGTGTGTGTGTATTCCATGTTTATGTGTGTGTGTGTGTGTGTATTCCATGTTTATGTGTGTGTGGGTGTGTGTGTATTTCATGTACGTGTGTGTGTGTGTGTATTCCATGTTTATGTGTGTGTGGGTGTGTGTGTATTTCATGTATGTGTGTGTGTGTGTGTATTCCATGTTTATGTGTGTGTGGGTGTGTGTGTATTTCATGTATGTGTGTGTGTGTGTGTATTCCATGTTTGTGTGTGTGTGGGTGTCTCCCAGACGGAGGCGGCTCTGATGTACGACGCGGTGTACATGGTGGCGGTGGCGGCCCAGCGAGCGGCCCAGCTCACCGTCAGCTCGCTGCAGTGCCACCGTCACAAGCCCTGGCGCTTCGGATCGCGCTTCATCAACCTGCTGAAGGAGGTGAGGCCGCTCGCAGCGGGAGACCGGCCAATAGTCACGCCTTAACGCGGGCCAGGAGAGACGATGGTCTGATGAGCTGCACTGTACTTTATGCTAATGCTAGTATCTATGCTAAGTCAAAGTCAAAGACAAAGTCAGAGATATTGCCCATTACCAAATATGTGCAAGACAAATGGAGCAATCTAAATTGCATTTGTCTCTGACCCACGGTGCAGTAGGTACAAAAGGATACAATTTGATTTACAAAAAGCTAGTTCTAAATAGTGCAAAATAATTCTGAATAGTGCAAGGTAGGCAAGACAAAACGGTAAAACAAAACGGTATATGTACAATGAAGTTTATGAAATTGTAATTTAAAAGTAAATGGTCCAAGGATCTTGGGGGCAAACGGGCAGGGGCTAACACTAGTATTTAGCGTCTAATGGACGAGGACCAAGTTGGCCACGGAATGAAGTGGGCGTGTTCTGCATGGTGATTCAACCTGCCAATATAGCGTTTGTCTTACTACAATTGAATTGACACATTTTTGGTCTGATCATGCATCTTGAATGACAAAAAGAGTAATTGTGAAAGTTATCCACATCCATTTTCTCTATATTTTCCCCACAACATTAATTCACTGTGGATGCAAACATGCAGCATCACCACCAGGTGTGACGTTGAATAGCAATTGCAAGCCATTTCAATAGCAATATATTTTTGAAATCACAAGTGGTGGTGTCCCACCCAGATATTTGATGGGTAGATACCTACCACTGGGTCGGCTGGCACCTATGATCTTTCTAGCATAGACCTAGGTGGACACCCCCGCGTCGGATGTAACTATTGGGTTGTTTTTTTAAATGGGTTGTATCACATCTGGTGGTAAAATTTGTAGCAATAGAGTAACCTATGAAAGCTACCGCACCATGTCCCCTCAATGACACTGGCCTACTTACGAAAACCTGTTTTCAATTGAAAATGATGGACCCTTCTCCTGTAATATTCTCTTCTTATTTATTCAAATCTATCTAGACGAATGATTCTGTTCAGAAACAGCACATCAAATCTCTGCAGATCTTCACTCGATCTTCGATTGAACCCTCTTGTTATTAACAAACAATTGTATACTTGAATAGTCCTCATTTTGTTGTTGTCGTGGCCTTCATAGACAGGACAGTGAAGGTAGACAGGATTGGTTTATAAAGAGAGTGAGCGAAGCAGAGGACCACACAGGTCAGAATCAAACCCGGCTCACTACACTTACAGCTGAGATCCGTTCAAAGGCGTGGGCAGGGGGCCAGGGTCAAAGGGCTTAGCATCGGTCTGATCAGTTCATTCTCTTCTCTCAACAATCAGGAGATAAAGAGAGCGAGAGGGAGAGAGTGGGCGAGAGGGAGAGAAAGAGAGAGAGAGACAGACTTGATTTGTACGGCTTTACACACAGGAACTTAATGAGAGACGAGGGAGTGTGTGTCTGTCTGGTGTGGTGGTGGGAGCAGATGTTTGCGGTGACATTGTTTGTGTGCAATGAGACCTTTTCAGTCTCCCCTTCTGCACGCTAGCAGCGTCATCAACGGCCTAACAGCTCCCAGTGGCTTCATCAGAAGAACTCAGAATAGTTATAATGACAGCGCCCTTCATTAGGCCCTCGCTGATAAGGATTGCTTCTGATGCTGCAACATTAAAGTCCCAAAGTGTAACACTCCACCTAGCTCCTAGATACGATAACCTGGCTAATCTGTAGTAAATGCGCAGCATTAGTGATTTCAATGATGTGATCAATAAAATCACATCTTATAACTGATATATTTCTGTTTCCAAGAATCTTCTTATCAACACTAACATTTAGATTGCACTGTTTTTGAGTTATTTAATTTTGAAAGTCTCCCCCTTAACTACTGGATTGGATTTTACCTTCAATTGATCCTGGTCTTTATTGGTGAAAGTATTGATCTACATGTCTGCGTGTTGATCTGTGGATGTGTTTGTGTGTAAAGATATATATGTTTATTTGTTTGTGAATGTCCACATTTCGTACTGTGTGTGTATTTGTGTGTGTATGTGTTTGGGAGTGTTTATATTGTCATGAGTGTGTGTGTGACTAGATTTATGCGTGTGTGTGTGTGTGTATAGACTTGGGTGTGTTTGTTTGTTTGTGGCTGTCTAGATTTGTTTGTTTGTGTGTGTGTGTGTGTGTGTGTGTGTGTGTCTGTGTGTGTGTGTGTGTGTGTGTTTGCATCTTTGTGTGTGATCCTAATCATATTGTAAGATATTTGCAAACCGGGAGGGCCGAGCACTGATTAAAACATCTGTCCAATCAGATGGTTTGGAACAGATTATTTCCGGCAAGTTCTGGGATGAGTAACCGAGAAGCTGGCTGATTGGATGTTTGACTGAATGTACTTCATCATCTGCTCACTCCAGTACCTTTGATCTCTCCGTCGCCCAATCACTGCTCTGCAAGCAAAACTAGACCACGCCCCCAGGCTCCATCCCCCCCTCCCATTGCTTTACTTAATATTCTTTAATCTTTTTCAGATTAAACTCAGACATCCAGCATGTCTCTGCCCTTTATACAGCATTCTGATAACAACATTTTAGGAATAATTAGGGGAGAACCAAGCTCTGTAACCTCAACAGAATGCTAATTTAGTACAATTCCCCTCTGCAAATGAAACTAATTAGAATGCAATTCAATTTGTCAAGTATTTTCATCCCACATGTTAATCATACCATGTTCATTTGTTCAGTTTTTACACATTATACAGAGTGTTTTTTTGGGACATTTATGTCGTTTTCTTCTTGTCATAGCTTGTAAAGAATAAGATGATATAGCATCTGTATTATCTCATACTTTATAGATATTATAGATGAGACGGTATGATTTTATATAGATGCTGAAGAACAATGTGATAGGTGATATGATATCAAGGGTGTCAAAATTAAAGAAACATGTCAGTACAATTCAGTGGAAAAGTTTAAACAACGATTGCTTAAATAAGCACAAACCACATCATCATAGCAGGGCTATGAAAAAAAGAACAGAAAAACAAGTGTATCAAATTAATCAACATACTCATTAGTCAACGTACTTTTGTACAAGACATATTCTTGTTACAGAACAAATCATTTTTCAAGATGTATTGGAACAAGAAATAATAATGCACTGAGCCCTGAAAGTAGTGCTACAAAGGTAACATATTTTCCCTGCCATTACGATACCCACAGGGAAAGTTTTGACAAATGTACCGTCAAACTTTATGAAGAATTTAATATTTTCGTATAGAAGAAGTGGGTATTTTTGCTTTGGTATATAATGGCCTTCAACCTCAAATTAGTTTGTCACTCATAATACAGGTGATAAATAATGATATTCCAGATGATAAAGAACGATAATGATGTAGAGGATTAATGGTGATAGGATATAGCTGATGAAGAAGTTGCTATTCCCTCACCAGGTGCAGTGGAACGGCCTGACGGGACAGATAATGATCAACAAGACGGACGGCCTCCGCAAGGAGTTTGATCTGGACGTCATCAGCCTGAAGGAGGACGGCATGGAGAAGGTGAGTCACCCGCTGCTCTTCCCCCAGGCGTAGTAAAGACCGTAAAAAACATGAAACGACTGTACCGGTCGTTGTGATCAAACCACTTCAACCGCTTGTGAAGATGAACTCAAGCTCCGTCCGTTCTTCCACCGACATATCCTCTGTGTTTAGAGGATTCTATGAGGATGGAGTTTCACTTTTTGATCAAAGAGTAAAATAGTGTAGCAAATGGCAGTTCACGGACAAGGGAGATTAGTGGGTGGGTCTCGTGGGTATTTGGTGTTTCATGCAAAGTGACAAAGATACATGGTTGTGATTGGTTGAACTTATTGTGACAGCCCAGAAGTTTAAAAATTCAATCTCGCGAATAAATTTTATTTTTTACGTAAAATGGAAATAACTGTGTTTTATGTATAGTCTCTGCCAGCTCCTAGATTAGTAATTATTTTATTGACCTGGTTTTTCGTTGCAATAATTGCAAAGAACAATCACCTTCCAAGTGTACCATGAGAGACGACTGCGATGGTTTGATCACCAAGACTGTCCTTTAAAAGCTGTCCAGAACGTATTCAAGTTAAAATGTGATCAGAATCATTAAAAAATCTTAAAATTTACAATGGAGATGAAAATCTGAGATGAAAAGCATATTTACTGTAGAAATGTTGTTTGTATTATTCTCTTTAAGAACTGCATGGTATCAGGTGAATTAAATTGCTTCTCTTTCCGTTATTCCTGCAAGACAATTGCGGGCAACAGCCACCTGAATAAAGTGTGGAAAAAGGTTTGTACTGTGATGATTGGAAACCTTCTGATTGTGTTATTATTGAGTAATCCTTCCTGTACCCCCTGTTTCCCAGCAAGCCAGAACCATCAAGTGTCTGGTCTGCTGGTGTGTTTACGCTTGTGAACCCACCTTGTTGTTCTGATGCGTGATTGTGTCATTGTGTCACGGATCCTCGCCTCCCCTCTTCTCCTGCTCCCTCCTGAGTCTTGTGTGTGTCTGATTTGTAACAGTTCTCATATACACTCAGTCATTTAGTTGATGTTAGCAGACTCTTTTATCCGAAGCCACCTCCAGTGAAACATTGTAGATGCATGACAGTAAGGAGGAGGTGGGGGTTAGGAGGCATCTTGCCCAAGGATGCCTGCAGGTAGACTGACATGGGGGATCAAACCCAGAACCTTTGTGCTGGGGAGTCAGACACCTTCACAACAAGACTATCGTAATAAAAATTGTTGCATTTTTTGTTGATTTTTTTTTTTTTTTTGGGCAGATCGGAGTGTGGAATTCTGGAACGGGTCTTAATTTGACGGACAGTAACAAAGACTCTTCCACCAACGTGACGGACTCCATGGCCAACCGGACCCTGATAGTCACCACCATTCTGGTAGGACGACCCAAAATACTCACGTTAAGAGGAATTACACCTAACACATCAACACAGACAACCTTAGAAGGTTGTCTACGAACATAACCCTACAGTATGAAAATGAACGTTTGTATCTTTAATGGTGCATCCAATGTGTCAATCTTTCTTAATCTAAAATTATACTATGATCCAAAACTGGTTCACATGAGCATATAGATACATACTATGAATGTCATACATAAAAATAATATAGGCTGATAGCACCTACTATAAGACAAGGTTTGCCCTAATCTTTTCACTCACTCCACAAACCATATAAAAAAAATTGTGTGTGTGTTTTTTACATTTAGAGGTGGCATATTATACCACCAGGTGTGGTGGCTTGTCCACCTAGATGTCTGACGGATAGATGAGTAACGTTTGCTACAGTCCACTGGGTAGGCTGGTAGACTGATCTATCCAGCACACATCTAGGTGGACACGCCCACGTTTGATGTCAGAAGAGGCAGATATTCAAAACGACTTGTAGCGGCTAATCGCAATCACACCTGGTGCTATAACATGTCATCTTCAAACCCAATGGTAGACAACATAAAATCCGTCATTGACTTTAGTTTTCACCGAAGCCTGATGTTGTTGTGTGGCGGTGCAGGAGAACCCGTACGTGATGCACAAGAAGTCGGACAAGCCACTGTACGGGAACGACCGCTTCGAGGGCTACTGCCTGGACCTGCTCAAGGAGCTGTCCAACATCCTGGGCTTCGCCTACGAGGTCAAGCTGGTGACGGACGGGAAGTACGGCGCTCAGAACGACAAGGGCGAGTGGAACGGCATGGTGCGCGAGCTCATCGACCACGTGAGTACCAGGAGCCTCCCTGTTGGGTGAGTGCACCAACAGGGGCCCCGAAAAAGGCTTTCCTAGGAACTGAGGAATAGAATGACATGAAACCTAACCTGGGGGAGCTTGAAGTGGGAGGGGCTGGGTGTGGGAGGGGCTGGGTGTGGGAGGGGCTTGGTGTGGGAGGGGCTTGGTTAGGTTTCCGACAGGGCGGCCCCACAGGAAGGGCCAGTTATCTTCAAAACCTAGGCCCTACTCTAAACTATATAGTGCCAGCCAACGGTTAGGGACACGCTCATCGTTATCCCTGACAGACATAGAGCCAGAGAAGAGCCATCATTGGTGTCGACATGAATTACAATGTTTACCTATTACAAGCTTGCTTGCCTGCCTTTTTAAAGGGGACATCTCATACCACCAGGTGTGAGTGTGATTAGCCATTACAAGCAGGTTTGAAAATGTGCAGCATTGTGACATCACAGGTTGGCGTGTCCATCTATCCGTCACACATCTAGATGGACACGCCCACCTGTGATGTCACAATGCTGCACATTTTGAAAACGGCTTGTAATGGCTAATCACACTCACAGCTGGTGGTATGATATGTCCCCTTTAAGTAGTGCTGCCTACAGGGTGCTCAGGACGAAGCTAATTCTAGTGTTATCGCTAACTCTGCTAACTGTGTGGCAGGTGTCTCTCCCTTCTGGACTTCTAAACCAAAGGAGCCCTCCACTAGGCCAACCAGCCACCATTTATGTATATTTATATCAGTGTGTATAATCACCTGCTGCTGTTACCACATTCACTCACCCCTTCCTTCCCCGGCTCCATGTCTTCACGTACCTCGGTCCATGCTAGGTGGCGGACCTGGCCGTGGCCCCCCTGACCATCACCTACGTGCGGGAGAAGGTGATCGACTTCTCCAAGCCCTTCATGACGCTGGGCATCAGCATCCTCTACCATAAGCCCAACGGCACCAACCCGGGGGTGTTCTCCTTCCTCAACCCCCTGTCCCCGGACATCTGGATGTATGTGCTGCTGGCGTGTCTGGGGGTCAGCTGTGTGCTCTTTGTCATCGCCAGGTATGTTGTTTGTCTGAGCTCCTCCACCTCGACACCGTTCAGCTGACTGTAGTTGAGGAAGAGGGGAGGCACTGTTTACTGTTTACTTCAGGACTAACTTATCTCCAAGTTAGTCCTGAAAGTTGATTTGAATAAATTTGTTTGATTGACAGAAACATTTACTGTATATTACAACATTTGTTACGCAAGTGGTTTTAAGCAGCACATAATTTTTTTTATACATTATTTTCCTTAAATTTCAAATGATAAATTAAAAGCTTCCAATAAGTAAAGCTTATGTTCTTCAAAGTAAAAGTCCCCCCTGTCCATCTGAAAAGGCTCTCATATGAACATCTTACTTTCTTTTCTGACTGACATCCTTTTGACATACTGTTTGTGTGTATGTGTGTGTGTGTGTGTGTGTGTGTGTGTGTGTGTGTGTGTGTGTGTGTGTGTGTGTGTGTGTGTGTGTGTGTGTGTGCGCGTGATTGTACCTGCAGGTTCACCCCCTATGAGTGGTACAACCCCCACCCCTGTAACCCCGACTCTGACGTGGTGGAGAACAACTTCACGCTCATCAACAGCGTGTGGTTCGGCGTTGGCGCTCTGATGCAGCAAGGTACCGCCCCCAGACTTGCGTATTATAATATTAAAAATGACTTGCATTAAAGAGCAACTGAGAACCAAGATGGCCAGCAGGTGAGTAAGGCCCATTGGTCACTCAAAGTAAGAGCTAACAAAAACAGGGTTGATTTGGTAGAGGAACAGAAACCCTGATATTGGTGTAGAAAAAACCCAGCGCTAGTCTCCCAAACCTGACCTCTGAACCCCACCCCAACACGCCAGGTTCGGAGCTGATGCCCAAGGCCCTGTCCACGCGTATTGTGGGGGGCATCTGGTGGTTCTTCACCCTCATCATCATCTCCTCCTACACCGCCAACCTGGCCGCCTTCCTCACCGTGGAGAGGATGGACTCGCCCATCGACTCGGCCGACGACCTGGCCAAGCAGACCAAGATCGAGTACGGTGCCGTGCGAGATGGCTCCACCATGACCTTCTTCAAGGTAACCCGGGGTTACCGGTGTGCTATCGATGAGCACCGTCTCAACATATGAATTGCTGCCGTTTCCTCACAACAACCACAGTCGGAGTGGCTTTTTTAGAGGTGGTCTTAACACTGAAGGAATGTACAGAGTCTTAAACATGGCGTTTCATGTTTCGATTTTATATAAGAGATGAAAAGTCCCAACATAAGAATAAAATTAGATAATGCAAGACTTTAGACAAGCCCATCAGCGGGTACAAAGTTAGCAAAGAATGCAGTGATCGACTGCATTTACAAACCTTTGACACCCGGTAAAATACTCGCCTCTGCAGAAATCCAAGATCTCGACCTACGAGAAGATGTGGGCGTTCATGAGCAGCAGGAAGAACACCGCGCTGGTGAAGAACAACCGCGAGGGGATCCAGCGCGTGCTCACCACGGACTATGCCCTCCTCATGGAGTCCACCAGCATCGAGTACATCAGCCAGAGGAACTGCAACCTCACGCAGATCGGAGGTCTCATCGACTCCAAGGGGTACGGAGTCGGGACCCCCATCGGTGAGGACTCCATAACGCCCGGAGCTCTGTTTGGTTCTGATTCACGTTGAGATATGACTGCGTTAATTATCATAATTTTGGTAAACTTTACGTTCATAGAGAACCTTTCTGAAGTGTTACAAAGTGTGTTTCGCAGGGAGTTTCACATGGCCACAAAACACGAAACAGAGTAGGACATAAATGTAAAGATACATTATAATACAGCTTTTGAAAGCAAGTAATGCTGTATGTTCACACATAATTAAATATATAAATGAAACAGACATAAGGGTAAAAAACAGATTGCTTGGAGAACAAAAAGTCCAAACCGGAGTATAATTTGTGGATGAGTAAAAATACATTTGTCTTTACCATTGTTTTGCATTTGCATTTCAAAAGTCAGACAGTCAGAGCCTCATTTGTCTCATTTCCTATTTTACACTTCAAGATCCGTCACTCTGAAGTTGAAAGTATTCCGAGCCTCCGCTTCCTGTCATCCTGTGTGTGTGTGAGTGTGTGTGTGTGTGTGTGTGTGTGTGTGTGTGTGTGTGTGTGTGTGTGTGTGTGTGTGTGTGTGGGGGGGGGTGTGTGTGTGTGTGGTGTGTGTGTGTGTGGTGTGGTGTGTGTGTGTGCGCGTGCATGTGTGTGTGTGTCTAGGGTCTCCCTACCGAGACAAGGTTACCATAGCGATCCTCCAGCTGCAGGAGGAGGGGAAGCTGCACATGATGAAGGAGAAGTGGTGGCGAGGGAACGGCTGTCCTGAGGAGGACAGCAAGGAGGCGAGCGCCCTCGGCGTGGAGAACATCGGGGGCATCTTCATCGTGCTCGCCGCCGGACTGGTGCTCTCGGTGTTCGTGGCCATCGGGGAGTTCATCTACAAGTCCCGCAAGAACCTAGACATCGAGGAGGTGAGCGTGGGACAGTGCGAGTGGCACAACAAGTACTAGACAGGCTCCTCGCGCTCTCCGCCCCCTCCTCCGTCGACACTTTCAGACGGAGGATCAAACACGCGGGCGCGGCGGTCCCCCGAGGGCATCGTGGACGTCTGTATCGTGCTCGGTCGGCGGTTCGGATTCGGAGGAGGAGGAACTCCCCGGAGCCAAGCCGAGGGAACGGGTCGCAGCCCCGACGGAAAGGGAATTCCAGTTTGAATGTTGAAGAACTGCAGTGTTACAATCAGAAAAATAACTATGGTAGACTAGTGGTTTTAAAAGTAGTTTTGTTGTAGAGCACATGGACTTTATATTCTTAATTGGAAACTGTTCATTCCCCTATTTATGACCGCCGATGGTTTGTGACTGACGGGTGCTCAGCCTGGATTTTTCGTTCTTTTCTTTTTTTACGTTTTGTGTGGAATATACGCCAGAGTGAATACTGTAGGAAAGTGTTGTCAATACACTGGACTGTATCTCAGCTCTGAAAAAAACGGTCTAAACATCATTATTTCCCTGGGTTTGACTGACAACGGTATTATATCAATTGTTATTTCATTGTTTGTTTAGAAAACATCAAATACCAGAATGTTATTATTTTTCAATTTCTTTCTGAAAAGAAATTTGTCAATATTTTTGTTTAAAGATCTCTTAATGTCAATCTTTTTGCTTTTCTTCTTTTTGTATTATTGACGTATATGAAGATGCATGTATATGTTCTTGTCATGTTGGCATTGTTTCAGAACGACTAAAGTTATGCAACAAACTTATTTTTACCTTTATTTACCGCTTGCTCTATTTCATTTTCATTTCGTTTTCTGTGTGTTTATGCGTGTGTCTGTACCCTTTTTTGTGACAGTTTCAAAGTCACTCAATTAATTTCCCTTAATCAGAAACATTCAACGTTCGAGAATATTCTGGATGCAGCGTTGCCGTGGTGCTGCCGTTGGCGTCGGGAGCGCTGTAAATGGGTCAGACCTCTGGAACAAGCGAAGACGTGTGAAGGTAATCTGACAGAGAACAACAAGCTGTTCTCTAATCTGTCTGTCATGGGAGCAGAGTGCGAGCTAGCTGCGCTACTAGTCTCACATTCTGCCCTGAGATTACACGTTTATGACCTTTCCACTATAATCCATTCAATGGGATACACCACCCTTCCACACACACGCACACACACCACACAATTGTGCATTACGCAAAGAATCAGGCCTGCTTTTGTAATCAGTCAAGAATCAAGAGATCAACAGTTGGTGAGGCATCAGATGTGTCTGCTGGGTTCCTTCAGCCGCGGACGCTACAGTTCATAGTATTTGGTTTAGTCAACTAGTGTGCTTACCATGTTGCCGATACACCTTGCCGTGACTGCAAGTTTGAGTCCCACCTGACGTCCTATTTCCTTCTATCTCTGTCCGCCCAATGTCTGGTCCATCAAGGCCTTTATAACAATGTGTTGAAGAAAGTTTGATATTTTCACTGATAGATTTTAGTGGGGACATCACAAGTGGAAGTGTCCCAGATGTATGATGGTGGATCAGCCTACCCAGTGTACTGTAGGCTAAACAGTTTTCAAGATTTCACTGTATGACATTTATTCCCAAGTGTGACATGACACTGACATTTTTGTGAATTTGGGCCTTCACTCTAATCTGGATTATGCCAGGATTATTCCAATTAGGCGTATTGTTACCGCAATCCGTCACAGCGTTCCACAATCCGAAAATGTGCCAAGAAGAAAAATGAGCGAATAGAAAACGAAAAAAAAAAAGGGTCTGGGGAAGGTATAATTACCTACCGCATTCTGAGAGGAAAAGAGAATATGTTCGGTGAGGGATGAGACTGTTAGATATGAGTCGGGAGTTTTTTTTTCTACATTAATCTCTTGTTGTAACGACCGTCTAAGGGTTTGGGAATCTGATGAGTTCCAGGATTGGGTTTAACTGCTTTCATTTTGTTTCTGTGGACTTTAATCTTCCAGCCCTGCGTTCTTAATCACATCTCGGCGCGCGCCGTTAATCTGCCATGAATGAGGACGGGATTACGGGCTTCTGACCTTGCTGCCATACTGCACACACCACCACTCCTCTCCTCACCCATCCCCACCCTGCCAGCCACCACTACCATCTTAACCCTACCCCACAACTTTCTCCACCTCCCTCTCAAACCGCACCACTCTCCAACTTCCTCGCCAACCACGCCACCACCCTCTCCAACCCCACCTTCTGACAGCCCACTAGCCCCCTCTCACATGCAACCACCCTTTCAAACCCCCATCCAGACATCCCCTCCACTCCAAAAGCGTGAAAAATCATAATTTTAGCATATTAACCCAAAATGCTAAAACATTTATTAAAATTCTTTACATAGAATGTTATAATTTTTCATTGGTTTTGTGTGATTGCAGATCATTTGAGATGTCATTGATTAATAAACAGGCCGCCATGTTGGAGGTTTAATTTGACATGGGTTTTCCCTCCAGCTGTGTGTCAGGGTCAGGGGGGCACATTTTTTTATGTTAATACTTTTATTGATACTTAAAGGTATTACGCAGAGGAAGAATACTAACCAGGGAACCAGACGAATCTGCGAGCTCATGTTTAATTTGCTCTTGCAGATATTTGCGAATCGGTCCAGTGATATCGGGCCAGCAGAATACTGGATATCAGGCATTTAATACATGGTTCATTAACTACGGTAAACTATATTTAAACAACAATGTAATGTAACACATTTCCTCAGTGAAACCGTTTCAAACTAGACTCAACATTTCCAAACGCATTGTATCTAATTCCCAGAATTAATACTTCAAATGCTACATCCAAGATTCAATTTACCCAGAGGAGAAATCCGTCAGCTGTGACATTGCATCCAAAATCGATGATAACGTGGTTTAGGTGATAATGCAGGACAACGTTAAGTGGTTGTCATAAAAATATGTGACATATAATATGATCTCCTATCTATATATATGTTAGATTTGATGTACAAAATTTGCCTTTCATTTTACACATGAGAGAGAAAGTGAGAGATAGTGAGAGAGTAGGAAGAGTTTAAACAGTAATTGCATCCATAATCTCTTCAGAGGTGGTCTACTTTTCCCTGAGAGAAGAAAACTGTTTTACTAAAACGTGTCCGAAGACTGTTTAAAGGGAACCTCTTGCACACGTGCACGTTCAAAAGTACAAGGACGTCACAACCGTTATAAAGATAAAACATCAGAAATATAATACTGTTCTCTGCATTTCAAATGTGCTGAAATGCATAAAACCAACCGAGTGGTGGGAAACTTCCCTGTGCAGAGTAAAGTGACCAACTAAAAAGAGATCATACAGTGCCGTCTCAACACGCAGGATTCAGGAGCACCACGGAGGAGGACGAGGAGTCCTTTCTAAGACCGCCCCCCTCGTCCTCCTCTCTGGACTCAAGCACATCCTGAGTCTAAAGGGCGTCGGCCAAAGACCGGCGTTTCTGCCTGGACCAGCGAACGGGTCAGGCCTCCGAAGACCCTGCAGCCTCCTCCTCCTCCGTCCCCCAGCTGAAGGCCTGATGGTCCTGGGTTCGGAGCAACCCGCTGCCAGGGCTCCACGTCGAGGGGGGTGGAGGGCCCCCCGGGATGCCAAGGAGCGCCTGGGGGTCCGGGTCGGGGAACGGTTCTTCTTGACTGGGCTTCATGAGGAGGGAAGACGCAGGGCAGTCGGAGGTGGAGACCTTGGCGAGGAGCTGAAGGTGGTCTTGCTGGGGGTCCGACTGCTCGCTGACGGTCTTGCTGAACTTGGAGAGGTGTTGTCGGGCCGTGCCCAGGTCCTGCTCCAGCCGGACGTGCTCCTCCATCATCCGCTTCTTCTCCTCTTGCTTGGGGGGGAGGAACAGAATTGAAGAACAGAAACAAGTGTCTTATAGGAACAGTAATCGACTAGCAGCAGTCACCAAGTGCCTGCTGACATGCCTGAGATCAAATAAATATTTGTTTATAATGAAAACATTTTAAATCTTGAAAGTCCAAAAATTAAAACTACTCATTATTCAAGGACTCTTTTCTATATACAACTCGCTCACTTTTTAAATCTAAGAGTGCAGTATGTTGTAGAATAAGGTTTGCTTTCAACCGAGACACCAGCCTCTGGCGCCCTCTATTGGTCTATGTTAGGTGGACTTTTAAGGGGTCCTTGCACACTGCGCGAACAAACGACTACCAACACCAACATCGTGCCAGTGGGATTACCCGTTGCTGGCTATTGCCTGACGAAGTACCTTCTTTGCTAAAGTGCTAAATCGTGTTGGCCAACTTCGGCCTCCATCCCGATGTATCACAAGCGTGTGTCTGCGTGTTTTGGGGCAGTGTGTGCAAGCACCTTAACGGCCCCCTGGTTTACAACACACAAGGTGTAACGGCCCGGTAGGCTAATCTCGCCACCGTGTGTCTAAGTGCTGCATACTCCCCGCGTGTGAAGTCCCTGTATTTACCAGTGTATTGATCTCCACCTCCAGCGTCTGGATGCTGTCCAGCTTCCTCTTCCTGCAGCGCTGCGCCGCCGCACGATTCTTGCTGCGACGGCGGACGTCGTGGACGAACTCCAGCTGCTCGGCGGTCAGCTGGTGCTGCCGCAGGAGCTGCTGGAAGGCGCTGCGGCTCAGGCGGGAGATCAGGTCCACGGGGAAGGGCAGCTGCACCTGCAGGGGCCACAGGGGGACCTTCAGCTTCCAGCCAGGGATACTAATGCGTCATAGCGGTTTGTGATACATTCTCAGAGAACGCAGAGGACCCCGTCACAACGATAGCAGCCACTGCCTCCACCCTTCGTTTAAACTCCCGGGTTCTGGTCAGCCCTACTCCCAACCCACCACCCCACACTGATACAGCTGTTTATCTGACACACCAGACTTAATATGAACTGTGCCTACAAATTAAACATCGACAGTGTCTATCTAGATGGAATAGTGCCATCTATTGGACTGAAAGCTTATATTATTTTATAAAGCAGCAATAACCAACGCTACACACGATCAAACAAGGTCAAAAACAAACCTCAGCCACCACTTCTCCGCCCTTGTCGTCCTCCTCCGTGTCCACGTCCGAGTCGTCGGCGGAGTTCAGGGACGAGGACATGTAGGGGCTCCTCTCCGAGAGCGACAGGCTATCGACGCCGGCCGCGGCCTCGGGCGCGTCCCCAGGCACGTCCCCCACGCCCCCCAGGTCTCGGAGGAAGGGGCAGTCCCCGGTGCTGGAGCTCAGGTCCAGCTGCTTCAGCCAGTGGAAGTCGGCCGCCTTGGCCATGGTCCCCTGGTCCCCGGGGTCCGCCGGGTCCAGGTGGGGCCAGAAGCCCGTCGCCAGGTGCTCCGCCACCTCCCTCTCCACGCTGCTCCTCTGCCCGCACGCCACCACGTCCTCCTGGGTGAGGTCCAGGCCCGGCGGGAGCGCGGCGGGCTCCGGGAGCCCCACGTCGTCCGGCCCGGATCTGTCCGCCACGCCGGACCGCGCCCCCTCCGCCGCCCCCCGCTCCGGGAGCCCGGCCGTGGGGGGGACGCGGTGGGTCTCGGCCGTGACGAGGCAACAAGAGGCAGGGCTGCACTCGATCTCAGCGCCCATGGTCTCCACGGGTTGGTTGGGGTTGTTGGGGCCCGTGGGACCGCCGGCGGGATCCATGAGGTCGGCAGGAGTCAAACTGAGCAGGGCCGGAGAGGAGGAGGTGGACATGGGGCAGCGAAGGCTGCAGAGCGGCAAGTCCAGGGTGTGTTCATCGGACTCACCACCCAGATCCAGAAGGTCTCTTTGGCAGAACGAAGAGGGTTGATCTGGCTCTGTGCTGGTGGTGCTGGTGGTGGTGCTGGTGCTGGTGGTGGTGGCTGTGGTGTTGGCGGTCGCCTCGGGGCAAGGCAGGGACAGGATCGGACACACACCCTCGCCCGTAATCCCTGGCATGCGAGAGGCGTAGGTCCCCAGACAGAACCCGTCTTCTTCTTCTTCTTCTGCTCCCACCGTGCTGGGCAGGGGGTTTAGGGGACACTGGGATGGGAACGCGATCCGGGGGTCTTCCGAAGGCACGGTTTCGCGTCGCTCTGCTTCGCCGGTCTTCATTCCACGCTCAAGGGCGGGAGGCCTAGTCTGACAGCATCTTCTTCTGTCAGTTTCCTTGACGGGGGTTCGGCTGCTGGAGAACTTGGGCAGGAGGAAGTTGAAGCAGGCGCTCTCCATGTTGTGGAAGCCCAGGGCTTCGGCGCTCTGGTGAATGGCATGGATGTTGTCTTTGGTGAAGAGCAGCTTGGAGGTGTAAGCAAACTGGAGCAGAGGTTCAAAGCCTTCTGCCGTAACCTGGGGATGAGAAACATTCTCTTGAATGAAGAGGCCATGCTAGTGTACTCTGATACCTAAAAAAAACGAACTACATCTTTTCCTAAACCAACCATTTATATCCAGTCTGGGATCAATAAAGAACATTTTATAATATCTTAAAAATGTAAATCACCATTTTTTCCGAGAGAGTCGCATGTTATGTTCTCAAGGCCGTGGCGGGGGAGTTAGACCAGTGTATTAATCACTTTATAGTGATATAGTTATCATAGAAGTCAAGGGACTACATTTCCCAGGATCCCATGCATACACTAGGCGACACAACACGACGACATCATGGCACATCATGACAACATGGCGACATCATCATGACATCAACATGACATCGTCACAACATCACCACGACATCACGGCGACATCATCACGACATCACGGCCACGTGCTCCGCCGTGACCCAACGGACCTGGTCTGGCAGGGTGATGATGGCGTGGCTCCCCGTCAGGCCGCTGACGCGCCCGTGGAAGAAGTCGCTGCAGGAGGCCAGGACCGCGGCATGCGCGCGGAAGTGCTGGTCGCCCGTCGCCACGGTGACATCGCACAGCGCGTCCCGCCGCCGCTGCTCGTCAAGACGGCGCAGGACGTGGGCGGCGTGCACGGCCGACTCGAAGGTGAACCCTGAGGTGGAGCGAGGGGCTGGGAGAGACATGACTCTCGGGACTCAGCCTGAGTGTAGTGGGACGGCAGACGTTTTTAATACATGGAAACTTCCAGAGGGTTCAGATACATTTCATTGAGGAGCAGTTAGGGTACGTGGCTCGAGGATGAGGAAAGGTTAGGCTGTGGGCATTGGGGTGTGAGGTGGGGTATCTTTTAGCTGTTAGATAAAGATCCCAGTCGGTACACTATCTAGTTCAAACATGGTGGGGTTCAACATTCTAATGATAGACGACTTTCACAATGAGAGCTTAGCAAATAATAGGAAAAATAAACTTCCTCTTTCCACGCTAAACCATGAAGATATGACCAGAACAAGCTAATCCTGTGGAACTACAGCCTAATCTACTACAGGCCTTGTTTCCAGAAGACAGCATGATGTCTAGCAACAAAAAGATTACAGAGGAAATACTAAATTGCGTCGTTATCTAATATACTCCTAAACAGTTTGGTTTGCCTCATCGTTTCATCTATATGGTTAACGTTGGACCTCTTTGAATACAAAAAGATGTTGGACGTTCACACATGCATAAAAAATTATCATAAATTAATGAGTGCTCAAAAGCCTTTAACTACTGACAGACTAGTTTTCAGTATAATCATATAAGTATAATATTAATAATGAAATGTATATAATTGTCAAATGATATAATAATAAATTGTATTTATAAAGCGCTTACACAGTGGATAAGGTTACTAATAGGTGTAAGTGTAAGAATATATAAACACGTTTAGAAATACATTTTTGAAGATATGGAACTTTTGTCACTTTTGAAACTAGTGGCATTTACCCCGAAAGTTGACTTCTGCAAATTCACCCTTTCCTGTGAAGTAGTCACGAGCTTGCCTAGAGTGACATAAACTGTAGGAGTTGTAAATGTTATACCACACAATGACGTGACATAAGTGGCTGGATTGAGGGGTTTTAATGAAAGATTAGGAACCTATAGGAGTGGTGTGGTGGTTTGACTCCCAACTTAAAAGGTACTGGACTCGGTACCACATGAAAGTCGCTTTGGATGAAAGCATCTGCCAACACTTGTGTAAAATAGTAATAAGTTAATCATACACTAAGTTGAGAAATAGTCAGATAAATGCTGACTCATGGTTAGATAACTGGAAAGTTTTGTCACGTATACCAGCTATATATATATTAAAAAAAAAACAATAACAGCACACACCACATACTTTCAGTCCCGTACTCGTATAGTACATTTTAACGGTAGAAAAATAGGCAAATACCCGGCCTGACGAGATAAAAACATCTGTCGGCAGCTGGCTCTTAAAATGATCTCCCTTGTGATTAAAATAACATGGAAAATTATTAATTTGAAGACACAAAATATGAATCACTGACCTGCCATCTGAAAATTATGATATTGTCAACAATCAGCGACCACGGACGCGTTTTCAGCCACCCATGTGTCATGTGACCAGGAAGGGCTGCGTCTCCACGCAGTACGCAGGCGCACTGACGCGCTCTTTGCAATAGTAGTGCAAAGGAATGCGACCAAAATAATTCTACATCAGGCGTTTATTAATATTGGACACCAGATTTAAAAGACCCAGATATAAATACTCCATAGAAATAGTTTTGTAATTATTAGGCTACAACACATTCTGTAAGTACATAATGTATTAGTTTGGGTCTTTGGGTCATGTTTGTCTACAAATCACGATTTATTTACTTTTTTTATATATATATATATATATATATATATATATATATATATATATATATATATATATATATATATATATAATCAGTCAGCGTTGGGGTCAACTGCATCTCATGTTATTAATACAAAATCAAAGTCTTTCATGTATTGTTAGCGTCGATTTTCTCCCTTAAAAACATTAGCAGCTCAACTGGTAAATTCCAACCATCCTCATACTTATCCATCATATGCAGGCATAATGCAGAAAAATTATCTTGCCAACATGCCATTGGCAAAGAAAAAAGTAATATAGCCTTCTTAATACTGCCAGCTACTACAAATTCATGTTTTCTTTCCATTCATATAATAATTGAAGCACAAACTGCAGTTTGTAGCAATAGGCAACACAAATATGTTAAAATAGAGGTATCCATTTTAAACTGGCTATTTCATTTCCATAATTGATTCACTATTCTATAACAGTTATTTGTAAAAAAAAAAAAAAAATCAAATAAGACAAACTGGATAATGGACAACTCTGGTGTTGCTTGTCCCAAGAGCTGACAAGAGATGAGTGTTACGGTAGAGAAGATAGAAAACTGAAAAAAAAAGGCATTTTTTGTTTTTTGACAATGAAATGGTTCATAGTCCGCAGTGGTCCACACACCAGCAGTATTTTAGATCAGATCCTAGTTTTTATTATGGATCTGAAGCAGCAGCGACGGTGGTGGTGGTGGTGGTGTTGTTCCCTGAGAGGGTGGGGCTAGTGTCAGGGGGTCAGGGGGTCAAGGTCAAGGTCAGGAGGACATCCTCTCGTAGAACAGAAGGTAGGCCTGCGAGCCCTGGGCCTTGCTCTCAGTCACCGGCTGCACGCTGCTGTCGCTGGCGTGGTACCAGGTACCTCTCGGGGCCTGCAGCGGCTCGGCTGGGAGAGGAGAGAGACAGGAGCCCGGTTACTGTCTGACTCACATTTACAACTGAATTCCCATTCCATTTACGTTGTCCTGCAGAGCCTCGCTTACACTACAACACATCAGCACATGACCAAACACTCCATTCAGATTATACACAATGAAAGCTTTTATTCTAGTACTGTCCTGTACTTGCTGCTGTGGCACTTAAATGTCCTGCATAGGACAAATTAACTACCAAGTTATCTTAACATTCCAACCGTTCAGGTAGGCATTATAAAGAGTATGAATACAGTCTATAGCGTCTCAAGTATCCAGTCTTTGCCACATGAATGAAGCCTGGATAACCGTGTGTTTTGGGGGGTTAACAGGACCGTAACGGGGGGTCTTACCCGATGCCGGGAGTCCGTTTTTGGAGTGCCTGTCGGGCCAGGCCTTGACGTACGCCGTGTAGTGACCGGACCGCATGGTACCGCTGTGTTCCACGATACCATACAGGCTGTACAGCACCTTGGACTCCCCCTCCGGAACATTCTGGTGGAGGGAAGTCAGACGGGTTAGGGTGTTGGGACTCCCAGCCGAATGGGTCTGGGTTCGATGGCCCACAGTCCACCTGTAGGCATTCTCGAGCAAGAGCCCTAACCCCTACCTGCACCTTGACGACATGTATCTTAACACATATACTCACAGTAATTCATTATCAACGAAGTCGTCTGTTAAAATGAATAGCAAACTGTTCAGCACTGTTATTCATTTAGAGTTTGAACTATTCTATTGGACCCAACCTGTCGAATGTAACTACTCACAAACATGACGCATTATTTGGTGGGCAACATGTTGAAATCACTGTTCCACCTCCATGTTTACCTTGCATGTTGCAGTGCAGTACGGAGCCAGGTCCAGCACCTGGGGAAACTGGACGTGTCGGTTCACCTTGCAGACGCTGTAGCCCACCTGGACACACCATCAGATGGTAGGTTAGTCACTTTCATTGTCACACAGTGCTTGGTTCTCATAAAGGAGGTGTGAAAGTGCTTGGTTCTCATAAAGGAGGTGTGACAGTGCTTGGTTCTCATAAAGGAGGTGCTACAGTGCTTGGTTCTCATAAAGGAGGTGTGACAGTGCTTGGTTCTTCTGAAGTTGTCCTACCTGTTGGAACCTCTTGAGATGCAGTGTGAGGACGGGAGGAGGAGTGGAGATCAACATCTGCTTCAGACCGTCCGTGTAGACCTTCTTCTGGGAGCCTACGCAAGGTAAGAAGAAGGTAAACCTCCAAACAGACGGGAACAGGCCGTTCTCATCCGGTTAAAGCATTTGGATTGGAAATGTTACAATGCAGGGGCACACTCAGGCACACACACAATGTGCCGGACACTTGACAAACTTTAACAAGATCAAAACAGCTTTAACACACACACACACACACACAAACAATGTTACGGATGTAACAAGTAAGCAGCCTTTATTCACCTTGTCGCCGGGTGCAGGCGACACACAGCAGGCTGTTGGTTTGGGTCAGGTGCTCCACCTCAGTGAAGTGGTAGAGGGACGATAGGACCGAGCACTCTTGCCTCTCCGGCCCCACCCGCCTCGCCAGCGTCTCAAAGGCCAGCGCTGGGTCCTGGTTCACCACCGTGTACTCCTTAGCCCCACCCAAGGCACCGGGCTCCGCCCGTACGCCATCCTCCTCCCCTTCCAGGAAGGCGTCGTTCAGAGACATGCTTTCCATTCCCTCAGCTATGTCCTCGTCCTCGTCCTCCTCGTCCTCCTCCTCATCTACATCAATGTTGTCGGACATCTTTGAATCTTCCCGGGCGCCGTTCTCTGCCATGGCGGTACAACAGTTGCCGTCTGCGACCGACTCCTCTCCATCCACTCCCGGGGCGGCTGGAGCCACTTCCTGTTCGGCTACAACCCCTTCCTGTTTAGCTGCAACCCCTTCCTGTTTGGCAGCAACAACCTCCTGGTTAGTGGCATCCGTTTCCAGGTTGGCTGCAACCACTTTCTGGTTGGTGGCAGCCATTTCTTGGTTAGACGTAACCACTTCCTGGTTGGTCAAGGCCACTTCCTGGTCGGTCAAGGTCACTTCCTGCTGCTGTTCGCCGTTTTGTGTGACGGACGTTTCTTGGGAGGTGACGGGTGTCTGATTGTTCCCCGCCGTGTTTTCATGAGCTCCTTCCTCACAGTTGGTCTCACTGCTCGGGATGGTTGGGTCTTCCTGCAAGCTCTCGTCCGCACTACCAGGCACCAGACCGTCCAGCGTGGGCTTCCCCTCCTGCTTCTGCTGTCGCCGTTGATTCTGGTTGTACAGGGGGAAGGAACGAAGGTCAGCTGCCCTCTGGTATTCTTGGTCTTAGTGGCACACTATGCTGGCTAAATGTATGTGTTGAAAGTACATCCAAACTATGGATGCATTTTGGACGCATACATTTGGCGTGCGTTGAGTATTTCGCCAAAACTACAACACAAAACCAGCATTCCAATGTTTCCATCCACTTTACTTGGGAGAGTCTCTGACATAATCCCAGTTTTTGGTTGATGAAAAACATCATAATGTGGGCAGATGGTTAAAACACATTTAAAATGTATCCACATTAGTGTGGCCATGGCCTTAGTAACAGGCCCCAAGACAAAGGTGACCGGGGGGCCGTGCTAGCCTACCTTGGCTTGTTTCTTGGCCTGCTTCTTGGCCTTCTTCTGCTGGTACTTGCTGCCGGTACCGGAGAGGCCGTCATCGCTGGTGTCATCCAGAGCCGGGCTGGCCCGGCCCTCCGGGCTCGAGTCCCACGCCTTTGGGACCACCTTCTTCTGGCTCTTTTTCCTGTACGCCTGCAAAAATGCATTTATATAAATGTGTTTAAAGCAAAATAACAAAGACCATAGATAGATGTAATAAAAAATAAATGATAATGAGATCGTTGACTATGCCAATCAACTCTATACAAGCGAATAGCTCCATCCACTTGCTGACACATTTGGCTGATCTATTTTGCTGAAATACTGCCATCTAGTTGTCGTTAAAAAGTAAGAACAAAGTTATCAATTTAGATCAGCATAAAACATAATATAGAAACTGCAAGCATTGCGACGTGGCTTGCACTTTATATATCTGGGCAATAGGTCACAGCTACTTAAAAGAACAGTCATGCATTATAGTGTTGGTACGATTTGAAGCTCATAAATTTAATTCCTAACACCACAGAATCCTGCCGGGCGTGTTACCTCGTCAGCAACGGGGAGCGAAAGATCCAGAAACATTTCTGTTACTAGTGACACCTGTTAGAACAACACACAACGAAGCATCAGTTTAAAAATTAAGTCATCTTATTTTAATAGGTCAGGTTTTGACACAAATACTCAGTCCCCATTGTCCCATAGGGAAAATGGGGACTGAGTTGTGCAATATTTTCCATACAAGTATCGACATTACTAGTTGAACTATATTTCTGAGTAGTGCAGTCGCTGTATTTTAAATCAAACAGCTTTTCAGTAGCTAAGCACTTTCATTGATCAAGTTGCACGGGTAGCTTCCACACAAGCTACATTTCCCAAGCATTTCTGAGGCTCAAGCACAGCAGAGCTTTCTGCTGCATTCTGAAATACCCACGTACACTGGAAGCTTCATTAAATGTAGAGTAACTGGTAGCTTAGCCACACTTTCAACTAGCTTGCCCAACACTGCTCAAACTATTACGTACCGTTTTGCACTGTTGACACATGACAGTGCTGGTGAGTTCGCCACCAAACACCTGATCCACAAAGTTTTTAGGGAGTCCATTTTTCTCATACTCTGGAATCAGATGAATTCGAAAGTCACAAGACAACAAAAATGTCTGCCGCACACGACAAATAGTGATTAATCTAGACATCAAATTAGTTTAACAAGGTTTACCTTTAATGGTGATTTTGGACTGGTCTGCATCTATGCTTTTTCCCGACTTTTTTAAGTTATCCGATATTCCAGTAGTCACTCTCTGTGAAAAACACAACATATTCAGACTAACAGAGCTGCCAACTCTCGGGCATTGAACACAAATGACCCTCTTCACACATTCTCACGCCACAACTCCTATTTCTCATTCAAATGACACGCTATTACGGAAAGTTTTTATTAATATAATCCTCTTATATAATCATACGACGCAGGCCCAAGACTCGAACCATGCAGAGTTCTTTGAAATCTGACATGGTTTGTGGAGGGATGTGTCTTGGAGGAGGAGGAGGAGGAGGGAGGAGGAGGAGGAGGAGGTACCTTGGTCTCCTCAGCCCTCATCCCGTCCAGCAGGTAGCGGAGCAGCTCCTGGCTGTCCTGCTGCTGGAAGCCCTTGAAGCGAGCCGCCCTGGGAGAGAGACGTCCCGGGACCACAGTAAGACCCCATGGACATGGACTCATTTTCATATGACATTAATGTTTTTCGGTTTATTTTTTATACCCAGAGAATGTATTTTCTTCAATAAAATCCCTAATTTCCCATCCGCGATTTATACCGTTTTGTCTATTTTTTTAAAGAGTTAATGTCAGATTTTGATATGGTTTGTAATAATGGCTAATATACATGCCACCTGATGCTACAAGATGGCAATCCAACCCCTTTCAAGCACTACTTTTTCGCAGTGAGCACAAGCACTCAGTTCTTCTCCACTCACTTCTTGCAGACTTGTGAAAAGAGTTCCCTGGGTGTGACCACGCCCTTCTTGCACTCCGTGATCTCGTTGAGCAGGTGGGACATAGCCAGGGTGAGGGAGCCAGGGGTTTCCAGATGCACCTCCATAGGGGCCTGGAGTGAAAAAACAATATTGCAAAAAATCTCTGTATGGCCTGACTTAATGTGTAGTTAGGGAGTTTAACACCCATCCGAAAGTGCTGGCGTCAAACCCAAAACTACCTGGAGGCATCCTTGGGCAAGAGACTCCAAACCAATAACCCATCCTATTCTACAGTGAGTCTAGTGTCTAATCGAATGTCTTGTCCAGTGAAGGATGGACCCACCAGATTGGAGGATGCTGTAGGAGTGATCTTCAAGCAACTCTTGTTCTCTGTCAGCTGGTTGAGAACCTCCCTCAGCAGTTGGGTCTGGGAGAGGTTCTGGAGAGGACAACCACAGTTTACCCATCATGAAACATTACATTCAAAATCCTTTTGCCTTCACTAACAGCGGCAGAAAGGGTTACCCTAGTGGTGAAACCATTATTTCAGAGAAACTACTTTATTCATTACCTTTCCCTAATCTCCCATCAAGCAATAATAAATGTACATCCTATTAAGATTTTATTAAGATGATTAAGTCTCTGGACACTGATTTCAAAAGGGAGATCAGACTATACAGACAATATAGAATATACATTCCTACCTGAATGACAGCGTTAAAGAAGCACGTGTTGCCTAGGTTACTGAGGCCTTTGACTGCGACGGCGTTGGTCTCAGCTGGGCTTGACTTGGACGACTTCCCCGCGTTCTCCTTAGAGCTCCTCTTTACGTTCTCCTTGTTCTCCTCCTTTACATGAACCTCCTTTTCAGAACTGGCCTCTACCTTGGCCTCTGTAGGGAAGGCAGGAGGGAGAACATAACTTTGTTTGGTTGAATAAGACGTTATGGAGATGCTTTTATTCACATTGACTATTAGAGTATCAAAGGTCACTCAAATTGAGACATACTATATAGGAGCATGACAAACAGAGTGGTAGTGCGGAGTGGTAAGAAGTAGGGGCAGTATTGAGACAACCTTTTCTCTATACTGTATATATACACACGACTACGTATCCATAATATTATAATACGGACACAGGACTGGGTGACTCACTCCGCTGTGGAGTCTTCCACTTGGGGTCCGACAGCGCTTGCTTCTTAATGCTGGTCACCAGCTGAGCCAGCTGCCCTGTTTTAGAGTAGTGGACCTCGTCGTCACAGATGTAACACCTGCAAACAAACACACACTGTTTACTTAGCATCATGTGATGGAACCCATCACGGATGTATAAAGGACCACATTACACTTCTGTGTTTCCGTCGTGGGTCTTGATATGATTAAATAAATAAATAACCATTAATTCAGTGACAAATGTGATCTTTATCATGTGAAAATTTGTTGATATAAATGGAAATCGAGGGTTGAGAACCTTCTCAACTGATCTCTGAAAAATGAACAAGAAAACGTAAAAACAGGACGCAGGAAAGACTAGGCGGGCTAGCCGATGCCCTGACCTGTAGTTTAAACCTTTTGAAGAGCTGAACGTAACCTTCAGCGAGGGGCTCTGCGGGCTAAGCCGGTGAAATATAGACCCATGCGCAGAAGTATAATTTGTCCTTTATGACAGTAATGTGCTTTAGTGCTCCCTCACCACACGACCCAGGCATCCATGCTGAGCACCAGGAAGTGGGGGTCCGAGCGTGGGGTCTCGTAATGTTTGAGCGCATGCTTGTTTTCCGACAGGCGACCACAACCCTGGGGGGGTGGGGGGGGGAGATAGGGAAGATGTTGAACAGTTAGTCACAAAAGACAGTACTTAGAAGTCTGGTCAAAGGTAAGCTAGAATAAACTCGGCTAACTTTTGGACGTTTGTTGCAGTACCCCAAATAAAATAGTTCAACTAACATTGTGTTTTTGATTCCTTTGCACTAGGAATCGGAATCAAAAATATGATGTACATAAGAGAGGGCAGTGCACTCTATATAATCGTTATGAAACTTGGTTGTGCAGCAGTTTTTTGTTATTCTCTGATAACAATATTGATTGTATACCTTGATGGTTTTCAACCTCAATTGAAAGTCACTTTCAATAAAAGCATCTACTATATGACAGACTGTCTTAATGTAAATCAAATTGTTGTTCTCACCCTGTGTCCACATTTCAAGCACATCCACACTGCGGGTGGGTCCGGTGGGTCTTCTGTGGGCTCCTTTGGTTCCGTTGTATGCTCATTACAGCCTTGACAAGCGTTCCAGTCAATGTCCGCACTGGGTTTCTTCATAAAACTGCTATCAATCCCTTTCCGAATGTGATTGCACGATGGAGCTGTACATCAAGGTAGAGACATCATTAAACCATAAGGCGGAACCTAGTATCCATCTATATGGTTGACATGCCAACCATACTGATCTGTAAATCAGGATGAAGGTGGTACTTGGTATTTACCTGTCAATTCAATGTCGTCGTCCTCCTCGCGGGAGGATCGGTCTTTAACACGTTTCTTTCCCATTTCCACCTTAAGAAAATGTAACAGATTGGAAGGAGAAGGAAACACAATGACTTTCACATAAAAACGAAACTGATTCATGTACATGTGCCAAAGCACTTTACCCCCGGGCTGACGTCTTTAAAATAAAACGATCGTAACTATAAGCTATAACTGTTACGTTACGTTACTTCCCGAATCCTCATTCATTCTGATGATAATCCTGATGATGTTTGCTCTGATTTCACAGCTGGCAGCAGGTCTCCCTCATCCTACAATCTGGAATAACTCGTTCAACTACTGCAACAATTCAACATGTACATCTAGCCAAATTGCCGAAGAAGCAGTGAGGGAAGAAGAGGAATAAAAGTACGTAAGGAAGATGACAAAATAATACCTTTAGTTGTTATCGAGAGAAAAGAACCGGTGAGCATGTGAAGGCTGCTGGATCTACCGCTCTGTGTGCGACTCTCGGACTGCTCCGCACATCCGCCATGACGATTTCCGGTGTGATGTCCAGTGTGTTCCGTCGAAAACAGTCCGGGTGGACTGATGTTAGGGTTAAGGATATTACGGCACTCTTTATCGTTACTTATCTTCGTTATCTTCGTTACTTAAGTTCAAGTTTAAAAACAAATAATAATAATAATAATGTAGAAATGTTATTAAAGATTCTTCTAAATACAGCACAACAAAAGGAAACAATCCGGCTGGAAATCTAGACAATGATCCGGGTGGAAATATGAACTATGCGAAAGGTTCCCAACAAACGTTTACACGTCTACACGTTTTTGCTATCGTTACGATAATACAGGCATTAACGATTTCCATATTTCTTTGCAGGACAAAACTAGCGTTATGAATTAGTAGTAAAGTAAGTTTTATTTTAGAAATGCATAACAAGATAATATCTTTCAGTGTTTAAATAAGTGGGTAGTAATACTTAGGTTGACTGCAAAACCCCAAAGTCTACTTCACCGGTCACCCAATGTCTCAGTTGGAGTGGGCAGAGTCCCAACTCGCAGAGATAGAGTTGCTGTCGAGCATGTTTCCGACAGAGAGCGAGTTTGAGATCACGGATCAGGTGGCTCTAGCGGAGCTGCGGGAGTCCGTGGAGAGTCCATGCAGCGACGCTCCTCCTCATCCCTCCAGACCCCAGTTCCTCTTGAGACAGCGAGTAGACACCTCCTGCCACGGTGGGGTAAATATACGACCGACATCATCGCAGTGGTTTAACAGTCTCCTCTGTGTCTGACGATTGATGATTTAAGTTGCTTATTTGCCTTTTACTTAGGTTGACCTCACGTTGTCCTGCACTTTTCCATTCGATTATCCTAAAGTATTGCCAGAAATTAATGTGCGGTAAGTAAATCAATTATAATTATTAACTTATCATAAGGTCTAAAGGGGGGCGGGGGGAGGCTGGTACCTGATATCTATCTAAAATATACATTCACTGTCAATTATTGGATTAAGGTTTTTGCTATATTACTAAGTAGTAACTAGACAACATATGATGAATTATCATTTCTTGTCTCCTGAGACATTCTAATGTCTGTTTTTGTGGTACTGCTGCTCCAGTTGTACAGATCTGAACCGGGCCCAACAAACGCGTCTCCAGGCGGACCTTACATTCTACCTGCGGGAGAACTGCAGAGGGGACGTGTGTGTCCTGACGGCCGTGGAGTGGCTGAAGGACAACGCCCAGCACTACGTCGACCACACCTCCTCCGACTCTTCTACAGCGGCGGTGACCGGGGGGGTGGAGTTGTTCAGCCGGCTGTGGATCTACAGCCACCACATCTACAACAAGAACAAGAGGAAAAACATCCTGGAGTGGTCCAAGGAGTTGGGTCTCTCCGGCTTCAGCATGCCCGGGAAACCTGGCATTGTCTGCGTGGAGGGACCGCACGGCGCCTGCGAGGAGTTCTGGTCAAGGTGTGTGTGTTTGCGTGTGTGTGTGTGTGTGTGTGTGTGTGTGTGTGTGTTAGGCATAAGACATTTGGGGTTTGAACCTGGGTTGAACCTTAACTATCAACATTGACAAACCTGTCTCCACATTGACCAACCTGTCTCCACGATAACATATTTCTTCCTGCGTTCCACAGGCTCAAGGTTCTGACCTGGAAGAAGATCATGATCCGCCACCGCGAAGACGTGACCTTAGAGGAGGGGCGGGGCCAGGCGGATGACGAGAGCGACGTGGCCTCGCTGCGTAAGTTTAGCGGGTTCGAGGAAGCATCCTTCGATCCCCACGGCAACCGCGGGAACCACATGGACCTTGGCTTGCTCTACCGGTTTCTTAGCGAGAGGGGCTGCTGCGAGGTCTTCCAGATGTACTTTGGGGTTGAGGGTCGGTGAGACCGAAGAGGAAGAGTGTTTTTTTCGTGAGTGAGGCTTGAGGAAATTCTTAGCTGTGTGATAAAAAATGCTGCTAAATGACATTTTGTTTTATGTTGGGTTTAGAACATTTGTGTATGTTTTAAATAATTCTGATATTGTCTGGCCCTGATTCATTGAAGGAATCTTGCGTTTGATTATTAATTAGATCCCCATGGGATCCCAATAGTAAATGTAATAGTTCATATAGTTATAGAATTAGTGCTGAGGGTAATACCTCTTGGACAACCTCTTGTTGTTAACGGATTGAGTCATTAACAATAAGACTTATGACACAAGACATATTTCTTCAAAGACTGAACATCGAAACACATTTGGTCTCAAGCATTTCTATCAATATGTAAAATATATTGTGAAATAAAAATATTTATATATGTGAACTGTTTTGAAAGACCTTCCTTTATTTTCGTGCTTTTCTGAATTCTTATTTAATTTGCTGCCTTTGAGGTGACAGGATCCTATAAATCCCGAAGTATGAAATCCATAATTCTGGATTATCTAACCTGCTGTAAATTATAAACCAGAATTAATCCTTTTTCTTTTCTTTTTTTTTGAACTGCCATTAGATGGCAGTAGATCCCCATCAAACATTGCAAGGTGTAAATTGGCATAAAGTCACACAAGCAGCATAGCCAAACTACGTTTTGATGCAAAATGTTGTCCTATTTCTTGTTTTCAAATGAAAGTATATTTTATTACGATGTAACTTATTTTTTAACTAAATTAGTTTAGAAAAGAAATATCAATAAATTCTTATTTATGTAAAAATAAGGCAAAACGACTTTTTCACTGAAGCCAAAGTCAAAGATCTGCATGCATTCAAGTTATGCTTGCGGGAATTCAAAATATTGATTCTCTAGGATTCACTCACATCTCCTCACACAATAGCTACCGCTTGAGAAAATGGTGGCCGCACTTTTTTTTTTCTATTTGACCGAATGAATTAACCTCTTTCTCCAACGACTTAATTTGACAGTGTAAGAAAGACCTCAAATGACTGAGGGAAAATGGAGTTACAACAATGCCCCGAAGCCGCGTATAAATAGTTAGGTTGCGTTATCCGCCTCAGAAACATGTTTTGTTTAAAGGGAACATATTATGTCACCAGGTGTGAGTGTGATTAGCCTTACAAGCAGTTTCGAAAATCTGCCCCATATGACATCACTAGTGGGCGGGTCCACCTAGATCTGTGCTGGATAGCAGTCTACCAGTCTACCCAGTGGACTGAAGTTAACGTTCTATCTATCCAGCACGGGTCTAGGTGGACATGCCCACTAGTGATGTTATATGGGGCAGATTTTTGAAACTGCTTGTAAGGCTAATCACACTCACATCTGGTGGCATAATATGTCCCCTTTAACTTAATTTTCTTTTTAATAGAAAATCTATACAATAAACCATTCCACAAGTTTAAACACCCAACCACATACGCAACTACAGCCAACAGGTAATTTCGGACCCTATTCGGACAAGCTATAACTGTTATGTTACAAGCCAAGATCTGGCCGTTCCGAGACTACCCTCATCCTCTGCTACAACATCCGTTTCTCAGATCAAGGGGTCGGCTGGGAGCCATGAGAAATGGCCCCTGAGGGGGCCCTCTTCTGTCCCCGCTGATCACAGGACTCAGTCCCCGGTGTCCTTATCGCCGGACAGCCGGGAGAGTCTCAGGAAGAGGTTGTGGCCAGGTCTTCTTCCAACTATAAAGTACAGATTTCATCCATGTTTTGTGAGAGCCAGACATATTCTCAACAACAGCTTGTATCATTCTGTTAGATTCCCAATGAGGATAACGACCAGTAGAGAAAATAAAACAGGTTTAACTTGGGAAATATTAGCCTAAACCCTAAACACACAGTGATCATTATTATTACTTTGCTTGATAATAATGATGAAGAAAATGAATGTTGCCTCGCCATGACTCAACTTCCTCTACTTGATATATCTCAACAGCAATTGACCAGTCACAGTAGCAGTAAAATATGTTTGTCCCACCAAAAAAACAACGCAGGTGTCGAGATTGTAGCTCAACACAGGTGTGTGCGAATGGAGCAGAATGTGTTTAACCCATTTAATAGTATTCACACTCTGGGTATGAATCATTATGTTATTCATGAAAAAAAAAGATCAAACTGAAGGACATCATGCTATATATCATCCTCCAATCAGCCAATGCAACATTCATATTTGAACATTTATCAAAAGGAAAATGTCATGATAGTAATGTTAACATTGAGCCTGATAGCCAGTTTATTCTGGGTGGATGTTGCCATGGTTACGCCCCATCATGAAGTCTGGGTTCTAGTTATCAATGTAGCATCCCATTGTCGACTTTGGGTTGACTTTATCAAGGTAATGCCCTATCAACAGCTCTGGTTTGACATCACCATGGTGATGCCCAAGCAACAGCTCTGGAGTGACGTTACCATGGCATTGTCCTATCAAAAGCTCTGAGTGGACATTACCAAGAGTCCATCACCCTAGATTGGACTCCGGGTTGACGTTACCATGGTTATGCCCTATCAACAACCATGGTACCCCCCTATTGTCGACTGTTTGTCGACATTACCATGGTAACATCAGGCAGGGGAAAACAGGGGAGCAATACAGTCAATTCTTAAACTGTAACCTAGACATGATGCTGGAAATGCAATGCACGCCTTACAGTAGAAAGTCACTTTGATGACACAAGATTAATGTTTACACATTTTCTACTTATCATCACATAAGTTATCATATTGTTATCATCTTTCACTTCCCGCCAATGCTAGTTCACACAGCACGTGCTACCAAACCATGATGTATTTTTTTTCAGTAGATTTAACATGAAAAAAACAAACATTTACAGTACATGGATTAAGTGTGCCTTGATTCAGAAGTCCTTTTTTGATTTTTTTTTACTATTTAAAACTTTATTCACACTTGACTTGCTAGCATTTTTCTTGCTTGTTATTTCACACAATTATCTTATTCTGTATGTGTATTGAAGTGGTGATGCATATAATTGAATTAGTCTCGAACGTCATGGCAACGCTTCATCCTATCTGCAGAGTTGGCGCTCATTCGGAAGTCTAAGCCAATAGGAAATATGTGTGTGTATGTTGTTGTCTTCAGTGATTTGAAGGGGCCAGCACACATGGTCTTGAACACCAGGGACTTTGGAAACTTTGACCTACGCTTAGCTTGCATTAAATAAATCGGGGTTATGCAACACACACACACACATTTACATTAGGTGTTGCTCTTGTTGTGTTGTATCATTTTGAGGAATATTAGGAATATATTATACCTTGGAAAACAGCACTTGGTATTCTTGAAGAAAAATTACCTTAGAGGTTCTCTATTAATACGAGGCTGAAAATGTGAGAGTCAAAGCAGAAAGAACGGGGCTAGAATTCAAAAAAGAATAAAACTACCAAAGATATTCAGAAAATATGTCTAAATACACTACTTGAATCTGGGATATACACACACTTGCATTATGTTCTCTCAACCATTGTACTGGTTTAACTTTCATTTTTAAGAATATATTAAATCTGAAAAAAACACAGGGTAGCCTACTTATAAATATCTTTGGGGTTCAAAATATGGGAATATGCTAAATTTGAAATCACATGTATCTCCCTGAGTGATGTTAACAGTAGATAGAATACAATTATAAAAATGTGGCAAGTTATAACACGTTTTTTAAACTAAAACAATTCAGAATTCATTCATTCAAGTGAGTACATCATTAGCGATTATTACTACTGCTAAGATAAGAGGTACTTTATTAATCCCATACGCAGAAACCATTGCTTCCCAGCATAAGGTGCAGGACTGTTACTAAAAGAGATAACTTAAAAATATATATATACCTTACTCCCTGCTACTAAAACCCCTTGCGCAGTGTGTTGAACTCGTATACATCCATGCGTTAATATGTACGTTCAACATATGAATTGTCCAATCCCATTAGTTTGTGCTGGCGGCTGTAATGCCAGCATTGATTTAAGCAGGGGGGCACAACACAGTCAAACAGCAGCGATGGAACTCCATTTCACAGTTAATTCACTACGTGTCACATTACCATTTTCAATTTTGCCAAAGTAAACCAGATAATCAAAGCAATTAAAAACACAATCGCTTGTTTTCCAAAGTGGGATGTAAGAACGCGTGGCCTCAGAGGTCTTTAGGATTCCTCCCCTTCCCTCCCGTGACCCTCCAAGGTCAACGCTTGTATGTCTGCTGGTCCCATGAATACTAAATATGACTGAATTAAACATCTTCACTCTCTCTCCCTCTCTCCCTCTCCTCGCTACTATTTAATCAGTTGTCTTACCTGTCTGTCTGTTGTAGTCCAAGAGCCCTTCTCCCTCTCTCCCCCTTTCCTCTACACACACTGACTGGCATTGTAAAGACGACCTGGAAATACCCCCTGCCAACCTCTCCCCCGTTCTCTCCCTCCCTCATCTCTCTCTCCCCCCTCTCCCTCTCCCCCCTCTCCCTCCCTCCCCCCTCTCCCCCCTCTCCCTCCCCACCATCCCTCCCTTCCCCCTCTCCCTCCCCCCTCTCCCTCCCTCCCCCCTCTCCCTCTCCCCCCTCTCCCTCCCCCCTCTCTCCCTCTCCCCCCTCTTCCTCCCTCCCCCTCTCCCTCTCCCCCCTCTCCCCCCTCTCCCTCCCCCCTCTCTCCCTCCCCCCTCTCTCCCTCTCCCCCCTCTCCCTCCCTCCCCCCTCTCCCTCTCCCCCCTCTCCCTCTCCCCCTCTCCCTCCCCACCATCCCTCCCTCCCCCCTCTCCCTCCCCCCTCTCCCTCTTCCCCCTCTCCCTCCCCCCACCATCCCTCCCTCCCCCCTCTCCCTCCCCCCCTCTCCCTCCCCCCTCTCCCTCTCCCCCCTCTCCCTCCCCACCATCCCTCCCTCCCCCCTCTCCCTCTCCCCCCTCTCCCTCCCCACCATCCCTCCCTCCCCCCTCTCCCTCCCCCCCTCTCCCTCTCCCCCCTCCTCCCCCGTGTTTGTATGAATTTGGTAACAATGATTGCATCAGGGCTCTACAATGTCACCCCTCGACGCATTCCTCAGAGTCTGATGCATCTCCACAAAACAAAACAACTCCCAACAGTATGACCTTCAGACCCCTCTCACGAGACCTTGACCTTGGACTCACCTCTGGACAAGGAAGGTAACCCATCGTCCCCTGAGGGAGGGATCCTTCTTCTGGGTTCTTTCCCAATGTTTCCTCACCTCTGGGTTTTGGGGGAGTTTTTCCCTTAGAGGGCTACAGGTAAGGAGGAAAGGTCGCACAATGTGGGTCTGTGAAGCACTTTGAGACTGTAGCTTTGATGACTTAAGTTAAGATAAGATAACAATCTACTCTATAAATCAAAGTTGGAAAATTCGGGGACTGAACCAAAGGAAACGAAAGTTCAGGTGTCATTGGTCAACCGGTTCGTTACACAACGTGTCTGTCAGCTTCTGATAAGGCATGCATGTCCTCGACTTCCTGTGGTTGTTTCTCTCGCAGGGTTGTTGTTTTATTGGAGCACACCCTCCTAGCCACTAATATCTCTTGCTTTAATTAAGTCTCCAGAGAGGCAGAGAAGCATCAGCAAATGCTCCAATTCAAACAGATGGCGCGCTATTTTCTGCCTGCTTTATGCTACAGGTGCTTCGTCTTTCCCCAGAAGACTAACCCAAGACAATTCTTATCTCTCCCCTCTCCTGGGCATACGCTGCACCAACAGCCCGCCAAACAATGCAGGTATGTTTATTTTAATTAGATCTAAAAATACAATATGGAATAAATCAAAAGGTAGTCGGAGGCAGAGCCGGGGCGGGTTGATCCCAGGCTGTGCTGTGGTGAAGCGCCATGCCGGCTGGATGTATGGCATCGCCGCGGCGTTTTGTGTGTGCGTTAGCCACATCGCGCCCATCAATCGCGGGCTGTGCGAGGCTGGGCGGCCCCCACTGGAAAGCCTTCATGCAGCAAACAAGGCTCCGCTGCGGAGGCGAGTGGACACATTCATCCACACTAATGGTGCGACGAGGACTCCGGCTGGCGGGGGACGGGAGGAGGGCGGGGGGAACGGGGACCTGGGGCTCGTGTTCTCTGTTCCACATCGTTTGAGTCCCCGGAACGTTCGCCAGCCGCCTGTCACAACCGGAGGCGTAGGAGATCTGTTTGATGCTCATCAAATATGATTAGGCGGAACACAGCTCCCGCTAATGTCCTACAGCGCCCGCTTCCAGGAGACGCCCGCGTGGGGCTGGAACGACAAGCCCGCGACTTAGTAGCCCCCCGCTGGTGGGTTCTATAATGATCTGCCCCCTCCGCGTCTGCCGCTGTGGGCGTACGGCGGCGTCGCCGGTGCCCAGACGAGGGACGGAGTGGGTTGGGGGAGAATGAATTGGGAGGATGGATTAGGAAGGATGGATGTTGTATGGGTGTGTGGGTGGATGGGTTCGTGGCCCGATGGATGGATGGATGGATGGATGGATGGATGGATGGATGGATGGATGGATGGATGGATGGATGGATGGATGGATGCCTAAAAGAGTGGATGGATGTATTGATGATGGGAGAAGGGTAGCGATGGATGGATGGATGGATGGTGAATGCATGGATGGATGAGGGAGGGAGGGAGGGATAGATGGAGGGTTATGAGAGTGGACGATGATGGATACATTGATGGAGGATTGATTAATTTTTAGGGGGTATTGCATTAAGTTCTCTGATATTGTTTTAAGAGATGTCCTGCAATGCAATTGTGACTGTCAACTTGTCCCCTTTTTGAAAGTAACTTTACTGAAGTTAACATACCACTATTATTTCTCCCAGGGTTCGGTAGGAATGAGCTGTCAATCAAAGCCAAACACATTTAGAAAAACAGTGCAACCCTTGGCCCCTGAAAGCAGCACAAACAACAGATGTGGTCCAAACATTCACAAAGAAAACAAGGATCCTGGAAAATTGGAAATTCAATCTTCCACTGCCTCCTCTTTGCACTTCATCGTTTGGGAGCGAGAGGAGAAAGCCCCCCGACATGTCCTACAAGGCATGTAATATGAATGATAAGGAAATAGGACTAAAACCTCAACAAAGTCCTTTAACACCAATCTGGATGGAGGCCTCGAATTACTGCCATTGGACAAAGTGCTTATAGTAAATCCCTGTTTGGCAGGCTAATTTTACGAGCTATGCTACAGTTGTAGCGAGGACTATATGTGATTAAAAACATAATCCAGAACGGAAGTACATTCACCTTTAGAATCCAGTGTGTGAAATCCCTCATAAGCTCGCAATTCCTCAGGTGAATTGACCCAGGCAATTTACATGCTTGGTTTGTAAATACAAGATTAAGTTTAGTTCTCTGAAATCGGCTTGGGGCTGAACAATTATGCATGTGTGTGTGTGTCTTGAGTATGTGTATGAATGCAATATAGAAAATACATATCAAACATATTGAATGAACCTCCTCAATGTTGTGCTGGAACTTTGCTTTCCATACTATAAGTCGATTGAAGGGTGGCTCGATAGATGGATGGATGGAGGGGTAGGAAAGGACGAAGGTGTAGAGGGACGCTGTAGATGGGTGGAGGGGGGGATGTTCGTAGGTTTGATGAGGTGCTGATGGATGGCTGTGTCGAAGGGTGGGTATGATAATATTTGGACAATGTGTTGCCAAATTGCCTTGTGTCTTTTGTCTGCAGACTGTACGAAACAGGGTGTCTCGTGCTCATCACTCGTCCCTGATGAGTCTCCCCCCGTACATGAATGTGCATGGAGGGCCATCTGCTGAAGAGCGATTATGTTCCATTCTCTGCTCCCCAGTCATAATGACACGGTAATCCTAATATGTACGAGTGTAATAATGTTTTTAATAATACATATCTCCTTTCAAACCTATCACTGCAGAGCCTGAAGGGGCTTGGCTGAGACGGTGTTCGGTGGAGATAAGGAGTGGGAGCTGAAGGGGGATTGTGGGTTTCTGTTCTGCATTGGCCCTGGAGGAGGAGGAGGGGGAGGAGGAGGAGGAGGAGGAGGAGGATGAGGAGAAGGGGTAGGCCCTGGAGGAGGAGGAGGAGGAGGAGGAGGAGGAGGAGGATCTGGAGAGAGGAGGGGAGATGAGTTGTAAGAACATGAGAGAGGAGGTGACGGAGAGGAGAGGAGGAGGAGGAGGATGAGGAGTAGGGGCAGGGCTAGGAGGAGGAGGAGGAGGAGGTGGTTAGGTTTGGATGTGTTAACACTTTCCTTCAGGTCTTCACTGTAACGCCATCAGTTGGCTTCTCCCATTTCAAGGAGACACAAGAAACTACATTTGCAACCTGCTGGTGAGAGAGAGCGAGAGAGAGAGAGCAAAAGAGAGAGATGAGATACGAAATTATGATTATGATGAATAGTTGAGATGATTTTTTTTTTTAAGGAGGAGGAGAGGGCGTCATTTTAGGATATGATGCCCTCTCCCTTGGTCTCTCACTTTCACTCCGAATCCCTACCTCTCTCTATCTCTCTCTCTCTTTCTCTCAAACTCACAGGACTTTATTGGCATGGAAAACATTTACTCTGTCTCTCTCTCTCTCGTGCTCTCTCTCTGTCTCTCTCTCTCTCTCTCTCTCTCCATCTATCTTTCCCCCGCTCCTAATCTCCGCCTCCCTCCCATCCCCTCTCTCCATTTACATGAGCTTAACGAAGCAGAGCTGAGGCAGCGGCCTTCCCGGTGGAAACGTTCCTCAGCGTTGTGCTGATGTGTCGAGGGTTTGTTTGTGTTTGCGGTCATGGTGATTACGAGGGCCGACCCTGAGCGGGCGTGAGGGGTCACGGCGTCGCCCCGAGGCAGATGGCTGGGCCAGACAGGCGGGCCCGATAATGACAGCATTATTCTGCCGGGACGCGACACGACGTCCCAAGGTCAGTGGAGGCTGAAGGATGGCGCGGCGTAATGACCCGCTCTCGTTCTACGACCACCCTGCCCGACCCCACCGAAACCCCAGCGCCGCGGGCGCCGGGGGGGATCGAGACGACGGAAGCCATCGTTATTAAAATAATCATTATTAAACATGCTTCATGTTGATGTTCATTATGATGCTGCTGAGGATGGTGAGGACAATGATGATGAAGATGATGATTGTTATTGTCAGCGGTATCATGACATGAAGTCATTTATTTTATTAGTCATTTATCCAAAATGACTTGCACGACTCGCAATGCTTCTCAACTGGTGGGTCGCGAGGGCTTTCTGAATGGGTCGCAGAGCATATGCCAAACCTTGATCTTAAGAACGGAGTCAATTAATTGACTAATGTTTAAATGTTAATTCATGTCTCAACTGGTTTCTTTTTTTTTGAGCTAAAACCCAAGTGTTGCAGCTTTTTGTTCTCTCCATTTTTTTACAGTACATGAAGGCATTGTTGATTACGGCAATGTTTGCTATAATTAGTAACTTTTTGGGGTCGTGACTTAACGACTAATGACACATGTTGTTCCTGAGGGTAGGCCAAATGAGAACCACATATTTAGAAAGTGGCCTCTTGCTCAATGACACGCAGGTAGAGGGTAGAGATGGGGATCTAACCCGGTACCTCTTCGCTGGCAGTCAAAAGACTGAAATCCCCATTTTGAGAATCCTTATTATTCCTATGGTATTCCACTGTATTCTATACTGTGCAGGGACTGTCCCCATCCATATTGAACGCCTAACTGTGTCTGTATGTTATTTTATGGTATATTACCTGCATTATCACCCTGTGCTCTTAGTGGTCTAGGTGAAACCGGTTATTCTTAACATCTCCTTACATCATTTTAGGTAATTCATCATATAATGTGATGTCATACAACTTGATATTATACGTATATATCTTGTCATATGATCAGATATCATTCAGCATGAGATAGTTTATCTGAACAACACGGTTATAAAATGTTTGAAATGTCTGAATGAAGGGAAATACGTTTCTTTGTCTATGTTGGTTCGCAAGTTTAGAAATAGTGATATATACATAGAAATGGTTAAACTTGAGTTCAATGTTTGAAATGTCTGAGTTAAACCTGCTGGAGAGACAGTTAAACAGAAGAGACAGGGAGAGAGACAGAGCGAGAGACAGGTGGGGGGCAGGATGAGAGAGGTGGACACATGTAGAAAGACAGATAGAGAGAGACAGGTAGACAGAGACCGGTGGGAGCAGGTTGTGAGACAGGTAAAGCGAAAGAGATAGAGATAGAAAAGGAGAGAGACAGGTGGGTGGCAGGTAGATAGACAGGTAGAGAGAGAGAAAGGGAGAGAGCCAGGTGGGTGGCAGCTAGCGAGACAGATGGAGAGAAAGGGAGAGGGACAGGTTGGTGGCAGGTAGCGAGACAGAGAGTAAGGTAGAGAGGGACATGTTGGGGACAGGTAGAGAAACATGGAGAGGCGTGTAGAGAGACAGGAAGAGGGACAAGTGGGGACACAGTAGATATGTGGGCCCAGTAGTGAGACAATAGAGGCTACCACACTCTGCATCAAGGCCAACAGAGTGGAGAATTTAATGCATCCTGCAGGCTTCCTCATCAAGAGATCCGTCGACTTCTCTCTAATCTTTTCATAAATTATTCATCCTAAAAGCTGAACTCTGTTGGTGCACTGAATACAAATCACAGGCCTGATAACTGAACCTAACAAGAACTATTAGTACGCTATTAGTGTGGCTAGTATGTGTTGCAGTGTTTGCATGTATGTTTTTGCTCTATCGCCGGTCATGAAAACATTTTATTAAATCCATAAAACATGATAGGAAGTCACTTGTTTTAATTTCTTCAAATTTTAATCTGCACTATCTTTTTTTTTTCTTTACAGAGGCATAGTTTGAAAAATGGATAGTCAATACTGGAATAAAGCAAGTAAAAACAAAAATAAAAATAAATTCACTCACCCTCCATAAAAAGCAAATCATTTGCAGTGGTTCAACTTTACAGTGGGTTCTTCATAGCGTTATAGTGAACTAACAAGATAACATGTTTGAACCTTGGTAAAGTTCTGGACATCGTCGTCTGACCCTGACCAATGATTCAACATGATACGAGTACTATCTGCAGCAAAATCAAAGGCCATAACGGTGATCGTTGTGTTCAGATCGTTTTTTTCATCGTGAGAGAAAGTTGTTCAAATTGACGAAAAATAAAGTTGTAAAAAAAAATATGTCGGACACCAACTTTAGTAATAACAGCAATAATATCAATTGATAAGTCGTTTCATATAATTAATGTCAATCAAGTATAATAATAAATACATATATTTGGACCATCTTCTTTTGCTTTAATACTAGTTTCTTACAATCCCTGTTTTGACAACTTCTTTGAAAATATGTTAAAGGAAACTAATCAAATGGGCAGCATACTGATATGATCTTTAAATTAATAGCTTTAACCAGCGTTGCTATTTTTTTGCTTTTTTTTTTTTTTTTTTACCAAAATCCTTTTCTTACACGCTATATACACTCCTTACGGCAAAGAAACTAGCTTTGTTTGTGATAAGATAAATGGTAAAACAATTAAAAATCTTATGTAACACTTTAAATAGATGAACTGTATAGGCTAATATACAAATTTAAAACGCATCAGGGATCCCAAGATTCAACAATATTGTTCACCAATACTCACATTAGCAAAGTAATTTACAGCTTTATCGACACACTGAGCATAGTTATTTAATAAAGTAACCTAGAGAATAAGCCAAAATAGGCTCCACTCAACCCTTCCACTCTCACATCGATACCAAATCATATCTTCACAGGTGGACGATCCAGATCCAGTTAGTGGCAATCCTCCTCAGGATTTCCAGTCAACCAATGAGTCCACCCCAGAGGCTACAGCTAATGAGTGGATAGGGTGTGTCGGTGGGGCTCAAACTCTGCAGCACCTTTCCTCTCTGGACCTGGTCTCTTTCCACAACAATCACAATCAGACATCCGTCCGCAAAAAAAATTAAAACACAATTAGTATCTTTTAAAAATTGTTTTCACACGATCTTAATCCATCTCTCTGTTTTCGACTCGTAGTCCTGAGACAAGAAGCAGTTGGTTGGTTTGTCCGTCCATTAGTCCTCAGACTTTGTGCTTTAATTGTCTTACATGTTCTGGTACAAACCCAGGACATGGAGCCAAGCTCAATCAAATGAGAATAAACTGAAGTAAATAAAGACAATAGGAGGAGGAGGATGGGTAGGAGAAAGACGCATACTTCGTTTCGTCGCGTCCGAGCGATTGTTCTGAAAAGAAAAAAATGTTTTCGCTCTGTTGTTTATAAAATAAACGCTAATATATGAGTCGTTTGGGTTTCATTTTGTTTCGTTGTTATATTCTTTAAACTGTCACACAGTTTTGTAAAACTGTATTTTTTTCCAGCTGGAGACAAAAAAAAACTCCACGAAAAAGTACAACTTGAAGAATAAATAACCATAGCAATTATTATGAATCACATAATAAATATATGTGATGAATGGAAATAAACTGCTCTTCCCCCTCCCCAAAATATACAGCATTTAGGCAGCGGAAAAACTTAAAATTCACACAGGAGGACTTAAGCAAGGAACATTCCCCTCCCCCACCGAGGTTGGCTAGAAAACAGGGCAAGGCAAGAGTCATCGACTGGATGCGGAAACCGAACGCAGGGGGGGACAAACTGGAGCCGCGAGAAACACTGAGTCTGGAGATTGCTTTGTGTCAGGTGGTGGTGGTGGTGGTGGTTCTGGTCTGGGTGGGGGAAGCCGGGCCAGAGGAGGGACTGGGGTAGGGGGGTAGGGGGGTAGGGGAGGTCTAGATGAAGTACTCTTTCTTCTCCTCGGCGTGCACGTGGTTTCCCTCGGCGTTGATAATGGCCGTGTCGGCGTCCGGTGCGTCGTCCGCTCCCTTCGCCTCGTGGGTAAGATACGTTCCTTTAAAACACACATAAGTATATATATAAATATATATAAAAAGACACACGTTGACATACACGTGCCTCGTGGGTTAGTATGTGCCTTTAAAACACATAAATACATAGAAATACACACGTTGATATTCACATGCCCTGTAGGTTAGTACCTTCCTTTAAAACACAAACATAAATATATATAAATGTATTGGTTGATAAACCAATACATTTTAAGGCGGCCATACCACCCTGAACATGCCCGATCTCGTCAGTTCTCGGAAGCTAAGCAGGGTCGGCCCTGGTTAGTACTTGGATGGGAGACCGCCTGGGAATACCAGGTGCTGTAAGTGGTGTCGGGTGGTGGCCAATAGGTGGCACTCTTCCCTCTGGCCCCTTCACTCATCAATCCTGATGCCCCAGTGCAGTGACGGGGACACTGTGCTGTGGAAGGCGCCGTCCTTCGGAGGAGATGTAAAACCGAGGTCCTGACTCACTGTGGTCATAAAAGATCCACGACACTTATCGCAAAGAGTAGGGGTTACCCCGGTGTCCTGGCCCAACCAGGCTAATTCAATCTGGCCCCCCTAATCATCCTCCTGTATCATCCTCCTGTATCATTGACTGACTCATTAATTCCCTCACTCTCAAGCTGATGTGTGGTGAGCGTTCTGGCGCAGATTGGCTGCCGTGCATCACCCAAGTGGGTGCTACGCACTGGTGGTGGTGAGTTAGGTCCCCCCCTTCATTTTAAGCGTCTTTGGGTCATTGAAAAGCGCTATATAAATATAATGAATTATTATTAAACCTGTGCCTCATTCCTTCAAATAGTATATATAAAATAAATGTTCATGCACACATACTGTATATCAATGTACATGTATTAACAGTACACATGCATCGTGGGTTGGATACTTTCCTTTAAATACACATTAAAATATATGTAGATATGTAGTCATAAGAAAATATATAAATATAAATATATTTTTTACCAGTATAGCTAAATATGTTTATACATGCCTGGTTTGTTAGATAAAATCCTTTAAATATACAATATATTTATATAAAACATATACACACACACACACATGCACGCAACCACCCACTCACACACACACATGCACACACATCGACATACCAAGAAATAGACACTATCACATGCAGTGCTTTTTAACATGTGTATGTGAACCAGTGAGAGCGCCTTTTCCCTGGGCTCACCTTTATGTCTGGCCAGGTAGCGGCCCAGGAGGATAGTCAGACACAAGGTGATGAAGACCACAACCGCAACGACCCCACCCACCAGGGCGTGGTCAGGACCCACCTGACCCAGCGCATTGGGGTCTGGAGAGAGAGAGAGAGAGAGAGAGAGAGAGAGAGAGAGAGAGAGAGAGAGAGAGAGAGAGAGAGAGAGAGAGATATGAAAACAGAGAAAAGGGCATAGTGTAACAGAAAGGGAGAGAGAGAGAGAGAGAGAGAGAGAGAGAGAGATATGAAAACAGAAAAAAAAAGGCAGAGTGTAACAGAAAGGGAGAGAGAGAGAGAAAGAAAGTGGGCAACCATCAAACAAGAGTCAGAGAATACAACATATTTTGGTATTTTTCTATCCTATTTCCTCTGTGTGATGTGAATATAAACATTTCCATGCCAATAAAGCCCTTTGAATTTGAATTTGAGAAAGTAGAGGAGGAGAGATAGGACAAGAAACCGAGAGAGAACGGAAAGAGAAAACATTGATATTTTGAAAGATTTTCTTTAAAGATCTAATTGGCCCATGCAGCAATATGCAGTCTGTACTGAACTAGGATACGAGCGACAAAAACTATTTACCTTCCCTCAACCTGGAGAATAATTCAGACTTGAGAATAGCGACTGGTAGAAAGCTCTCTTGTAGCTGCTTTCCCTAATGAGGATCCGCAGCGTTTAAAAGCAACCAGACAATCTTGTTCCCATGTAATGTAACTGGAACGCACCGGGAAATACAATAACATAAAATAAATGGCAAACTTTAAAACTCCACAAACGTCAAACTTTGAAATGTGTAAGCGCAGTGGAAAGTGTCATTAAGAACAGAAAGTATCTTTAAATTGGCTGCAAATACATTTTTTCCTCAAAAACTATATCCCCCAGCTCCGAAAAAAGCTCCACTTTTGAATGTCTCTGTGTGTGTGTTTTAAGTGTTAGTATGCCTGTCTGAATTACGTCTGCTTGCTCCTGTGTGTGTCTGGCTGCACATGTTTGAGTATGCGTATGTTTATCTGTGTCTGTGTTTGTGTTTATATATATCCATCCAATATCCATTTGTATGGTTGTGCGTGTGTGTTTGTGTGTTAATCGTTGTGTGCTCCTCTATGCTTGGTATTCCTCTTTGCGTGTGTTTATCTGCGCCTGTGCGCCTATCTGTGTGGGTACGTGTATGTATCCGTGTTAGGGTGTGCTTCAGTTGTGTCTACGTGCTTACATCTCGGTCTGGATCCGTGTCTCTGTTCCTACGTGTGTCTCTGTGTGCGTGTGTCTGTGCATGTTTGTCTCATTTCAAGTCACGTTGTGCATCGCCAGCGGCTCTTTGGAGGGCTAAGAATCAGTCTTAGTTAACCTGAGGACCCCCTGGAGGCGCCCCCCCCCCCCCACCGGCTGTACGGCCCCTGTCTGTCCTGATCTACACCCCGACTCTCTCACTCTGCCTTCACCGAGGACCGTCTGCTCTCATTCGCTCATTCTGACAAATGACTCGCGTCGGCATGGCGACCTGGTGAATGGAGGAGAGGACGACCCTGCTTCCCCTTCTCGTCGTCGGGGGAAACAACATTCACAGCACTACCTGAGTTGTGTGTGTAAATGTAGATCTGAGAGAGAGAGAGAGAGAGAGAGAGAGAGAGAGAGAGAGAGAGAGAGAGAGAGAGAGAGAGAGAGAGAGAGAGAGAGAGAGAGAGAGAGAGAGAGAGAGAGAGAGAGGACAAAGCACCTGTCGAGCATGCTGTTTGTTTTGTTTTAAACCTCCAAAGCCTAACAGGTGCATGGACGTTTCTTTGGCTAGTCACGCGGAGATGGTCGTGAACTTTTGAACTTTAGAAAAAAATAATGAAGAGGAACTGCATGCATTCTCCCTCTCTTAGAGGCTGATAGCTATAAAAGCGGCGCTCCCACTCCCTGAGTCCAACAAGGTCAAACTCTTTGATGAGGAAAGGTTTGAAACAGTGTGAGGCATAGCACAGGTTATGTTATCACACACAGAATGTTGTGTAGCTCTCCTCATGCCTTCCACGGTTGGCAATCAAAGTGGTACCACATTTATTCACCAAGCAGGATGGACGCATTAATATATGATAGTATCATATATTAATATACATCATATAAAAAGAGGGAGAGGGAAAAAGAAGAGTGTAGTGTTGTAATACTATGCAGAACCGTGGTGGTGCAGAACATGTAGGTTTGAATTCATGCACTAAGGATCTGTTAGTCGGTTTTGGGGGCCAAGGAGCAAAGTGCATGCTGGTCATTCAGAACCTCATCACCAATAAAGCTGGAAACATTCTAAATGGATGCATCTCATTCTTTCTCTAACATTTTGGATGAGGGACTTCATTGACAGGATGAGCTGCAGAGGAGATGTTCCCCTCTGTCTGCTAGTCAGAGCAGTGTTCTCAAACCTCATGTACCCCCACAGCCCAATCCACAGCTCAAGTCCACATCCACACCCAGCCTTTGTACTAATATTACAATCATCATTCAGGGTCATTATTCATATTGTAGTTGCCTAGGGAGGAACTAATAATATACTATTATCATTCAGCATCATTAGTCATACTGTAGTCTCCCAGAGTTTAAAGGGAAGAAGCTGAGGCATACCTTTCTGTTTCTATTATTACATCGCAATGTTTTATTTTATAGGTAATCTTTACAGCAGGTTGCAAAAGCACCTTCTGGAACCTGCTCACGTACCCCCTAGGGTAGACGTACCCACGGTTGGGAACCGCAGTGCTATACAGCATCGATCTTCTCCACACAGCACCCTCACAGCTGCAAAAGACCACATCATCCTGTACAGGATGCTCTATTCCTTGCTTCCCCTTAAATGATGCATACATGTAATATCCTAACAATATAACATATCCTAACAACCCCTAAACCTAACCCATGTCAGTCTTCACATATATATTCAACTCATATATGTCATGCTTATATGTCCCACTCACACCCACACACACACGCACGCAGAAACACGCGCACACACACAAACACACGCACACACACACACACACACACACACACACACAAAATCAAGCACACACTCACACACACTCTCACGCATGCAAACACTCACGCACACATACATCTCAAAGCAACTATTTCTTTCTTTGCTTTTATCCAAGCACCTTGCATTGAATTCAGAAACATGTGATTGTGAGGTAAGGAGCAGGTGGGGGTTAAGGTATCTTGCTCAAGGATCGAGGGGAATCGAACCCAGTTCTTTTTGACTGAGACAGTCTAGCAACTAAACACTATCCCCCTTCCCCCTAGTCACACATTTCCTCCATGCTGCAATGACACACAAAGAAGCATCTGTTTAAAACTACAAAATATTTTATCTGAGATAAAGGAGGCTTTGGCTGGGTGTATGACGTAGGCACTTGTGAGATGGCAGGGATGGCGAGAGATATGGAGGGAAAAGAGAGACACTGATGTGTTGTGGGGAGTTAGAGCGGGACAGAAAGAGCAGATAGACAGAACAAGCAATGAATTAAGGGAGGGAGAGGGAGAGCGAGAGAAGAGAGCGATCAAAAGAGAGATGGAAAGATTTAGAGTGAGAAAGATAAGTCAGTGTGTGTATGAGAGAAAGCAAGAGAGAGAAGGTAGAGACGAGAGATATGGATCATAGGGAAATAGGTAAAAGAAGGAGACACAGAGACAGAGAGCATTAGAAAGGGAAATGAGAGAGAGCGTTAGAGAGAGAGAGAGAGAGAGAGAGAGAGAGAGAGAGAGAGAGAGATAGAGACAGAGAGAGAGAGAGAGAGAGAGAGAGACAAAGAGACTGGAGAGAATGGAGAGGCTGCGAGAGAAATAAGAAAGGCAAGAGAAAGACAGAAAGGTGCTGAGAGAGAGCGAGAGAAAGAAAGAACACAAGGAGTAAGGAGAGGGGTAGGGAGACACAGCGTCCAGCATCCATCCATGCGTGGTGGTGTCTAGGCTCATGCTGAACCGGGCCGTTCTGACCCAGGGGCAGCGGGCTGGTGGTTACCGTAACAACACTACATGTTTACCTGTTGTGGAACCCGGGAAGCCTTTCGCTGATGCCGTGGTTGCAGACACAGAGTTGAAAAAACAGTTGAACATGAAAAGGTTCAAATCACAACACGGAAAATCAGCCCAAATGCTGAGAGCAAATCAGCTGTTTGAAAACAACCACCGCATTTAGAGTGACCCAAGGCAGTGCTTTTAGGTCCGAGCCATATGCATTCTGGGTATATTCCTGTGTAACCAGGACACCGGATTAGGCCGTGTCAACCTACAAACGGAGAACACACAGTACTATTTGTAGTCTGCTTTCCCCTGTAGGATAAAGCCAGAGGAATATACGCTCTGAATTATTCATGAGTGCTCAAGAAGCCCTTAGCCGCCGCTGGAAGCGCTGGGGGCTTTGCTAGCGTCAACACTTTAGGGTTCTGGCTTTTATTTTGAAGTTTACAGGGTATACCACGTCTGCTGATAATTAGGTGAGGCGTATATGAGATGGCAACAAACACCGCACAGTGTGGCACACAGGATTCTTTCCCCAAACACCCCACAAAGAGAAGCCCACAGTGAATTTAAATACATCAGACTGTAATTAAATCACTGGTTTGTGTGATTACATTAGCAAGGTAAATGTAATAAATGGAAAATAATGTAAGGAGTTATTCAATTATGGAAAACGATATATACATATTGTATGTTATGGTGCACGTCTGAGATTGATTATGTTATTGGCTTCTGTTCTGGTCTTCATTAAGTCTGATATTATTAGGTATGTACTAATAATATGTTGGGGCCTTTACATTCATAATTGCAATACTGGGTTTGTCTTGCACACTATAATATATCTTAAACGTCCGAAGACATGAGTAATGCAGTCCTACTTGAATCGAAAATGTGTATTACATTTACTTTTTCTTATTTTTCCCCAGGTGAAAGTTGGCAGAGGATATTTTTCAGGTTAATGTCAGAGAAGTAAGTCAATCCGTTGAGAGAGCTGAACAGTGCCCGAGGCTGTATAATATCTGGGACTAAGCGCGGTGATTACCAAAATTAGCTACTTTATCTTCATGATCGTCTAGTTCCGATACACTACATACCGCACCGTCTCCGGATGATTATTTACATGATCATTAAATGCTGTTGAAATGAATCCTTAAAGTTACAGGTAATATTAAGGGTTTAGGTATCGTGTATAAGGGTGCTTGAAGGTAGGTTAAAGGCATTGGGAATCAAACCCCGAAGCATTGGATTAGGAGTCAAACACCCCAGCCATTAGGCTGGTGTTTACCAAACTGGGGGTCCGAAGTCTAATTGTGCCTGATAGGCAAATAACTTCACTACAATTTATGACTTTATATGACACGATGTGCTTAGGTTTACTGGGGCATTGTTACAGGTTAGAACAATGTGCAGGGAAGCAGATGTTCCCGGCCTTTTATGTTTACGGCCCAAAACAACACTAAACTACCAACGGCAAACCAACGCCACTGGGCTAACAATATGCTATCATTAGGCTTACAATAAGCTGAATAACAGGGACATCAATAAACATCCAATAAAGATGTCATTGCATAACTGATCGCTAATAAACAACTTAAGCAGAGCTGAACTGTTGAATATAATCTGTCCACTTTGTCTTATTGAGGAAATACTCAACAGACGCTGTGCAGCCTAAAGAGTGTTTTAATTGACATGCTGTGTAAATACCAGTTGGTTCTGTACTTTATGTTCCAAAACATATTACATAATACTCCCATAATAACCTCCTGCTGTTGTGTACTTAGAAAATGTCCTCCGAGGGTCAAAACACAGCAGGAAAAACGAAACAGTTGGATCACTGCAATACTGCCTCTCACACTCGACGGCCAACATTAAGAATACAAGAATACGAATGAACAACATCACAGAATTCTGGTCATGTCAGCTGTTGTACACGGAAGAAGGAGGAGAAAAAGGTAGGTAAAAGCAAGGGAACAGAACAGAATGAGAGTGAGAGAGGAAGGGGAAAGAGAGGGAGAGATGAATCAAGTCTAACACACCGCCAATTCCTGGCTCAGAGCCCGGCTGCGAGGGCATCAATCACAGGCCGCGTGTTTAATGCTGTGTTTATGAGCACGGCTAGACAGCGATGGCTGGTGTACCTGGGGTCGCGACGCAGACGGGGGAGACGGAGTGGGGCTGAGGGATGTTGTATGTGTTGTTGTTGTTGTTGTTTGCTGTTGTTGTTTTTGTTGTTGTTGTTGGTGGTGGTGGTGTGGAAGGCGGTTAGCGAAGAGTTGTTGGTGGAGATGGAGGACGAAGAGGTGTTGGTTCAGGTGTTGGAGGAGATGGAGGTGGTGTTGGAGATGGAGAACGGGATGGAGGTGGTTGGGTTGGTGGATGTGAGGGGAGCATGGACGAGGCTAAATCAAATAGAAATTTTGAAAGAAAATAAACAACACAAAAGTTTACTGAGAGGGTAAAGAAACAAACACACCCAAAGAAAAATGAATAAATGACAAGCAGAACCCAAATTAAAATAATTTAACTTACCAATGTCAAGGCTAATATTGCAAATGGAACACAAACACAGACACTGGCCAAGGCAAAGTCTATGTGTTCCTTCTTCAGCTTGATGCGTCTCTGAACCCCGGACCCCAGAGCCAGCTGTCATGGACGTGGTTCCGGGCCCGTTGCCACGGCGGCTGACGGCGGCTGGTGCCCATTTTTTCCAGACACAGTGATTATTATGTATCCTCCGCCTTCATTTAACTTTATTTATACTGCGGCGAGTGACGGAAATGCAGATAGTGATGAATTGCGGCGAGGCGGTGACATTTATAGCTTCTCAGCTATCGTTTTATTCACAAATTAGCTTCAGTGCGGACTGGGAGATCTAAAAGCTATAAGTAGTCAGGCAGCATGAGTGCAGCGCTTGAAAGAATAACTGTCAGATATATTATACATGAAGACTCTCAGCTGTAGCCGTCAGCCGCGCGTCCGCTCCCGGGCACCGGGACCTTGGTGTTTATTGTGTTGATTCTGCTACGGTCATGTCATTGGGGCTCATTTCTCACAGATAATCTAATAAAATAAAGTCTCAAACAGCTCCCAGGCATAGGGCGCACTTTAACAACCTCCAGAGTTTTGAATTCCGCTGTTCCGTTTCAATCTAGAATGATGGGAATGAGCGATGAAGTTTGGATGGAATGGATGATGCAAGTGGGAACAGGACGATATGGACGCTTGCATAGCCCAACATAGCTATCGTAGAGGGACACAGCTAGCGTAGCAAGCTATAGCTGTCCTAGCCTGATATAGCTAGCCGATCGTGACACAGATAGCCTAGCATGACACAGTAAGCCGAACTTGAAAACGCTAGCCTAGCCTGACATTGCTAGTGTAGCTGCAACAGCTGGCCTAACAGAGAAAGCATAGCCTGTCGGAGTTGTCTTCCTCTCTTTACTGAACCAGAGTTGACGAAACAGACATAACAAATACAAATAAAAAATATTTTTCTGTCTGTTTCTCCCAAAAAACAGTTTTACATTTGTTTTCCCCAAATATTACAGAAAAATAAACGCTTGTAGTAGGCGTTAACCTAGCAAACTGTCAAAAGGTTAAATAAAGTTCTTGTTCTTGTCATTCTTCATTTAGTCTATATATATGACAGGAATATTATTAATGTTCTAGTATTTGCTATTCATTTATTTTTATATCTTCAGGCAACACTTAAAAGCTAAATTGTGTGAGCCAAACAGATTAGGTAGCTTCTTGATCCTGGGAAGAGAGCAGCAGATGAACCAGGAACCCCACTGAGCTAGCCCTAGGCTGTTGGGCTAAGTCTGCTACCACTGCCACCGCCATCACCACCACCACTGACTCCATCACCTCCTCCATGATAACCTCCAGCCCATCAACATCTTTACCTAGTACCACTAGCACCGTGTACCTAGTACCACTAGCACCGTGTACCTAGTACCACTAGCCCCGTCGACACCAGCGACATTGTTTCTACCAACAGCACTACCACGTTTACACCACTATCACCTCCATCAGCACTTCCTCCATCACTAATACCACCACCACCACCAGCATTTCATCACCTCCTCCACCACCATAAAGATCACCGCACCATAAAGATCACCCCACCGGCGACCCCACTATGAACAACACCACCACCACCCCCCTGGCGGTGGGTGGGGGTATTCACCAACGTAAACAAACTCCCAGCATTTGCTCTCCTTGCCGGTGGCATTGGGACACCCTGCTCACCTGTATCTAGGTTGTAAATGGAGGCCAGGTCGTAAACGGGTGGTAAAACGGTCATGAAGTGATGTATCGAAACTCGTAATTAGACTTTTAAGTGTAAAGTGATTAATGTTAAAATGATCAGCCCTAAATCGATGGTACATTGCAAGCCATTGTTGGTGGTAAGGGTAATTTCTCTCTCTCTCTATGGATTCTAAATCCTCATAATTACATTTAGACTAGACTGTAAATAGCTTTTGTATAATGTTGAATGAGCTCGTGAAAAAAAAACTTTTTTTATTCTCAAAAAGTGTCTCAGGAGGTAGAGCAGGTTGTCTGGCAACCGGGAGGATGCTGGCTCGAACCTCAGCTCCCCCTGGCTAATCGCGAGGTGTCCCTGAGCAAGACACCAAACCTTAACTACTCCCAATTCGCTTGCAGTTCCGTCACATTACCACCACAGTCAATGTATGAATGTGTGTTGTGAAGTGCTTTGAGTGGCCAGATTCTAGAAAAGCGCTACATTTCCCATTATATTTTAACATCCGGAGAGGTTAACATTATAGTGCTATTTAATTATTAATTATTCTAGAAATTCTGTATCCTGCAAATGTTTATACCTGGAGGTGACTCATTTCTATTGTTTTTTATATTTTAGCTATTTCTATGACCTACAGACAAATGTGGACACCATTTGCCACCTATAAAAAATCCTACCTCAAACATAATATCTTTACTATTCAGACAAACAATCAATCACTATCAAAACCCTTTCCAACAGAAAAATATTATCACAGTCACCACATATGTCGATTTCTTTCAATCTATTACAAAACGAAAAATACCCCTCCAGAAAAACATGTTGGATCTGTAGAACCCACAACTGCAGAAGAGCAGGGGATCCACATATGCCCATATATGGTGATGGTTCATATACGGAAGTGTTTCCCAAGCTTTGGGTCGGGACCTCACTTGATATCCCGACCCAAATGGGATATGGGGTCGGAAGAGCTGTATAAGCTGCAGAAATTTGATAAAAAAAATGCATTGAAAATATGTCATTAAAAGGTTTTATTGGTCTCTTAAATGTTTTGTATATATGGAAAGAAAGCATAACGATCCATGAGCCACGAGCAAAACACTGCTGCTATTAGCAGAGGTTCGCTGGGACATTGAAATGAATGGCAAATTCATGGTGATCACGTTAAAACAATGTGTGTCAAAGCAGGTACACAACAATTATTTTAATTTGATTTGCAAAAAAATTCCAGACCTAAGTTATGGGTTCAGAAGTAATAGAATAAAGCTGTGAATCAATAACACGTAGTGTACCGTATACAAAGAGGATGTATTCGGCCCGGCTGGTGCCCAGGTGGTTGCTGGCCTGGCAGCGGTACGTCCCATTGTCTGTCTTGTTGAGCGTGGTGATGGTCAGCTCGAGGCCCTCCACGATCATACGCTCCACGTCAGGGAGCTCCCCCCCATCCTTGGACCACAGCACCGGCTCTGGACTAAGAGGAGGAGGAGGAGGAGGAGGAGGAGGAGGAGGAGCAAGGTAGGAGCAAGGTAGGAGCAAGGCAAGGGAAGGCTGTTTAGACCAGATCAGATACGATCAGATGTGGTTAGGTTCGATTAGGTTAGGTTCGATTAGGTTAGATCAGATAACTTTAGTACTTTATTCAGCCCCAAAGGGAAATTCAGTGGCAATAGCCGCATTCAATGAAACAAAGCATCAATAGAAAAGACAGGATAATGATACAAGTAATGATACAAAGATAAATAAAACAGAATAAGTTAAGTAAAGTAAATTAAAAAAATGAAATGAAATTATCTGTATTTAAAGGTAGGCCTATATAATAATGTTATAGTAGGCATACAGTGCATTTGTATTAGTTTTCTTTCACAAGGACCTTCAATAAAAGAGCTTAGAAATAAATAAATAAAAGAGTTTGTTCAAGATTGTGGTGGAAGACTGCAAAAATCAAATCCTGCATTCAAAACACATAAGCAGATCTAATATGTATTTATGTTGGACCTAAACCGTTTAGAAAACATAAAGAAGGAGAGGTGAAAAACATGTGGTGGCATCTTCTGCAGCTTTCATCCATTTACTGCTTATCTTTATGAAGAGATAGGCTAGACCTTTTTCATACAGCATATGGTCAAGATGAGTTCAGAATGTGGAAACTCACTCGCTTGGTTTTCAACTTTTGGTTTAAGAATCACTGTGTTTTTGCATACATTTCAGACTTCTGTAAATATAAATATAATATAAATAAATATAATATAATATAAATAAATGTGTGTAACTTACATGGGGTTCCCTGTGGACAAACACTCAAGTTTCATATACATCCCCTCCTGTGGGACATTCAGGGAGCATGTGATTTCAAGGTGAGGTGCATCTGTACAGACAAAAGATCAAAGCATTCATTAGCATGTTTTTAACAGTAGCAGGCTATGCTACATGAGTTAGCCGTATAGCGAGTTAGCATTCATTTGCTTGGCCGTTACCCATAACACAAACACAATGAGGAGAAGTCTCCATTTAAAAGGAAAAAAATGAAAAAATGTAAAATATTTAATAAGTTGGGCCATTGAACGGCCTTATCTTTACCTACAGTACTATATATAGCCTACCATGATAAGAGAAGTCTTTTATCTCAGAAATAATACGATACTTTGGTGCTGTATGAGCCGCCAAACTACAAATGTCCCTGTTGTAAATTTCAGCAAACTGGTCACCTAATAACATTCATGAGCATAGCTATGGCCCACAACAATTTGTATTAGTAGTCTGTATTAGCTAGCTCTATAGCTATCTAGACTTGAGGCTAAAGCTTATATCACTTCCCTAGCTCTGCGTTAATCCCTCACCTGAACCCATAACAATCCTGTTCTGATCCCCACCAACCCCTCCCCCTACAAATATTTCTAATCTTAACCTTGAAATGTGATTTCCATACGTTTATACATTTTTAATAGCATCAGTCCACTCCCCTGGCTGAGAGTCATTTTTCACGGCCTAACTTGTTAGTCACTTGGGATAAAAGCGTCTGCTATATATTAGCAGACGCCCTTATCCCAAGTGACTTACAACTTAAGCTGAGAACAATTCTTCTCAGCAGCTAAATCAGTGTTTCCCATTCTCTTAAGTCTCATGTAGCCCAACAGCCCCATTCGTGCGGCTCAAGCACCTCTTCATCCAAACCATTAAACGATAAATGTTTTCCATTCAACCCAAATTAATTTAGCATAGCTGTTGATGCTTTGAATCATATTGAGAGGATTACATGGGTTGGATCGGTGTTTAGAATGGAAGATGTTGAGGAGTATTTCTGGACAACTATTGATGGTCAACAATCGACATATATAATATTGAACAAATATTCATACTTCACACCATACATTTTTTTTTGGAGGTAGTACGTATACAATAAAGAAAGCTCAACATCTAAACAAGTAGGCCTACGCCACCAGACCTAAGACAGTCTTTCTAAAACGTATATTATGAATGCCCCGTCCCCTGATATTATTTTCAGCCAAGTAACACCAGTACTGATAATATACGTGCATGTGTAAACATGAGGATTAAATGAGTGGTGCAAATACTTTCAGCAAGAAAAATGCCGTCCTCCACGAATTTTGTCAGTCATTGGAAAGAGTTCAATAAAGTTTTTGTATTAAGGTTGTATTCAGATTCCACTTATGTCATAAAGTTGGACTTATTTTACAGCAACATAACCAACATTAAAACGACAAAGGAAACATTTTTGAAATTCTACCCTTGCAATCCGATCAAAATACCCCTGGTCACAGGTAACCCCATTTGAGAAACACTGCCCTATAGTACGTGCTACTTTCGGTGGGGAAACACCATGCTGAATGACTCAATATAGTAGAGTGTGTGGGCAGGAGTTCCCATCATCCAAGACTTACAGTGGACTTCCAGGACCTCGGTGGTTTGGTAGGGCTTGTCCAGCGCCTGGTGCTCCACGCTACAGGTGTAGGCCACACCGTCGTCCCGTCTGTCCACCGCGAACTGCAAGCTGCTCCTCACCGTGAAGGACTTCCCGGTGGCGTTGACCTCCTTTGTGCCTTCAGCGGGAACAGACGGGAGAAGGAAAGAGGAGATCCGATTAGAGGTCCATAACGTTGGAGATAGTGGTGGTGGGGATGGTGGTGGTGGCGAGGGAGGGATAGGGGTGGTGGTGTATAAGGTGGTGGTTGTTGAGGTGGTGGTAGAGGTGGTAGCGAGGGTGGGGATAGGGGTGGTGGTGTATAAAGTGGTGGTTGTTGAGGTGGTGGAGGGGAGGGGGGTGGATGTGGTGGAGGTGGTGCTGGCGTTTTGGAGGTAGTGGAGACGGAGGTGGTGAAATGACGCAATGCACCATGGGATATAGTGTTGAAATAAGTGTTCATCAAGTGTACACCACATTTGTACACTCAAATCTCTACAAAATGATGACGACCCTGTGGGTGTGTGAGAGTGAGAGTGTCCTTCTGTATGTGTGTGTTTGCGTCCGTGCGTTTGAGTGACTGTGTGCGTGCATCGGTTTGTGTTTGAGAGAGAATGGGTCTTAGACCATGAGATGGACTGGACCTTTCTGCGTCACTACCTTAATGTCTCGGTCTACTTCAGATCCAATGGGCTGCACGTTAGCGGAGCTGATGAAGGCAGAATGAGGTGCATACTTAAGAATGGATGAATTTAACCCCAGAAAAAAAGATAATAGGCCAGTCAGAAAAATGAAATGCGTAACAGCATGCATTGACTCGAAAATATCGTACATGACAAAACACCTTTTAGGGAACAGAAAGATTTTGAAGGCAGGAGAAAACTGTCTTATTTGGACGGCAGCTTTTCCTACGAGTCCTCAAAGAAAGAAACCATGTATAAAAGCCTTATTTAATAATACAGTTTAGCACAATAGATGAGATATTATTTCACTATGGAGTACATTTTGACGTCTGTTTCCTTCTACCAGTGAGAATGGAAAATGTGGCCTTTGAAATTAATTGAAATTGAAGTCAAACTTTTCGGCCTTTGGAAGTCAGACACAAAGAAGGCAAATGTTTAACGCCTGGATTTGGTTGACTGGGCGAGAGACTCATGTAGGACTGCCTTTCAAACACCAACACAAAACAACGTCTCCAGTCAAGCCCACTACAGTCTCACTTTGGAACGCTTGGCATCATATCACCGACGTCAAATCGTCGTCTGCATATGCCAACTCCAAAACAGGAAATGATTGAAGTTTCTTATTTTGACTGAGGCTGTTGTCCACGTGAAAAGGATTCTGGAATATTCCTCCAGCCCAACAATACAGCGGGTGGAAGAGGCCGGGCTGTAGCATACTTCCTGCCACAGCTGGTTGTGTGTACTGAGCAGTGCACAAGTATCATTAAGAACCGTTCACAAGCTGCTGCCCTTCCCAGACAAGTCAGCTTCTAATAAAAGCCCTGCACAACACTCTCTCTCACACACTCTCTCTCACACACACACGCACGCACGCATACACACACACACACACAAACACACGTATGTAACACACCACCCTCACACACACACACTTTTCACAGTCAGCACACACTCGTATACATCCACAGTCCCATACTGAAACACACACTCACACACTTTTCACAGTCAGCATCAGACCCACAAGGACAATTTTTCGTCTCTATTTATTGCCTGATTATGCACATGTGTGGACATGCATACATGTGCATAATAAGATTTATGCAAAGAACAAACAAACGTTTCTGTGCCGTCATTAAGTCAAACATTTCACAGTGCTTTTAACTGAGCGCAGACTGAGATCAAAGTCACTGAGATCCGGAAGATTTTTATAAGAAAGGGCATGGCTGGGGATTTGACTATGAAGCTGGGAATATTTGCTTCCCTTTCCTGTTTTTTTTCAGTCTTTTTCAGTTTTTCTTCACAGGCTGCAGTTGACTAGGAGTTTCATCACCATGTCACTTAATTAGGCTGGTTTGTATCTTATTTTTTCGCTGTAACAACCAAATAAAAACATGTAATGTCTAATGGTGCTTGTAGGGCCTACAGGAACTCCAGGATCTGTCTAGGTAGGGTTGTGTCAGGCTATGTCTGTGTGTGTTTAAACATTCAAAAGGAACATAATGTGTTCCCTTTGCCGATGCAACGGTTGCACAAGCAGCACGGCGGATTATTATCTTCACTGTAATGCTCTCAGACGCATGGCTGTCACTCAACAACAACTCATTTGTTCGCCTCCGTAAGCCGCAAAACAAATTATTTGCCAATGAACGAGGGTTGCCTCTAAAAAATCACGCAATGTTCGTTGTCACTCGCACAAACGGCGGGAAAACAAACCTCTGGAGCGTGAAATAAACAAGACTTGCTGTTGCACCTGCTGATGTCCTCCAGCCGTGCAGCTGGGAACCCCCCCTCCCCCCCCCCGAGGGGAAGGGTTTGAGTGACGGACGACACGGCCCGACAGCGAGGCCCCAGCCGCAGCATGACACAGACCGCAACTGAGGCTCCCGCGACTACCGCGACTAGCTCCGGCACCACGGCACCGTCGGAGCGCCTTTTATTGAGCGCCTTTTATGCAGCGTCTTCAGAAGCTCCGGCACACAAATTGACATTTCCCCTCTTTGTCACGTTGATGGGGAAATATCCCTTTTAATGTGCAGAGCCTCCGGTCCTACTGTGTTTACTACCAGTTCTTGCCTTTGACGAGCCAAGGGTTTGCAATAATAATAACAACACAAGCCCAAAAGGGGAGAATAATAAAAACATCTGCATCTGCATGTACATGACAGGTCCTGACAAGGCCACTCCATTGGGTCCGGTGTTTGAAATGAATATTGTATGTTTTGTGTTAAATGAATGTATAGACGTGCATATGTGGTCCATTGGGTAATGTTTTGATTTACAGGTAAGACTATAGCTTTCCTTTGGGTATGGGAAATATACACATTTCAAACTAGGTACATGTACCTGCCATTCTCTCTTTCTTTAATATAACATTATAGCAAAATTATTACATGATGAATTCTGTGAAGCCCAAAGGTGAAGAATGGAGACTTTTATGATTTTGCTCTGATGCAAAACATGTATTGGAATCTATTTCATGTCGGTTTGGAGTGAAATATGTTATTTTAAAATCAATCTCAGGAGAGAGACAAAAAACTCCCTACAAAACAAAATGTTCATGGGTTTTGGAGGCAGACAGTCTGGTGTCGATGTGATGTGCCAAGCCTCCACTGGCCTTTCAGAAATATACGTGCAAGCCATTTCAACAAGAAAACTTCATTTCCCAGCCCTCCCCCATCAATCATATTGCCATGTGGGGTACGCCACAAACCCGCCAAGAAAGAGCTTCTCTCTTGCGCGCAAATCTTCAATAAAGAGCAACTGCCGTGCACAGCTTTCCCACTGCAACCCCGCTTGCATTAAAGAGCTACACATGGCTTAAACCAGTACTATCAAATCACAGGAGGGAAAAAAAACAACACTTTTCACCCGACGACTATAAAAACACTTCAGAAGCTGTGCTCTCGAGCTTAAAGCCGCTAAGAAGACAAACAAACAGGTGTTATTTGCTAGCAGGAGGGAGAGCCTAGCATAGCTTCGCTGACAGATATACCGCAGAACATTAGCAGCTCCACCGCCCGCGGATTGCTTCTCAGAGACTCTCAGACAGGATGTTAAACCGCCTGCGTAGGTCGGGCATCCATTTTACTTCCACGAGAAGCTTCTCATAGGGCTTTATTCACCTAGGGGCCATTTTACGCATTCAGTTCACACACCCAGCTAACTTTTAGCACAAAAGATGGCCCATATAGGTGAATAAGGCATATGGCTTGTCTTTGTCAGCAGTATTGAAATGTATTGATATGTGTTTTCTGTCTCTATTGCTTAAGCAAGACAGCGGAAGAGGAACATTAAGGTTTAGTAAGCTTAGGCTTCAACCACACAAACAGATGCTGTAATGTTGATGATATACTTGGGGTAGTAATACTGTCTGTTCAGTAAGGGATTGACAATGAAACACGATCAGCCTACAGTAGATGTATAATACTGAGGTGGTTGAAGTAGCATTAGGAGTAAAAGAAGCAAGCACATCAGAGATTTAGATATGCTAATAATAACCATAATGATTCAATAACATTTGTTTAATGTTTGTAAAATTGGACCTCAAAACATGAATAGTTTGGAAAACGTCAATCTTCATCGCATTAAGTAAATCACAATAAATAATAGAATGACAACAGGGCTTACAGGTCATGGGTGACTGCTGCATATGGCCGCAGAGGATACAGCTCACAGGTAGGGAGTTGGGGATGGCGTGTTGTCCTACCTTGGACCTCCTTGTCGTTACGGAACCAGCGGATGGTTGCGGCGGGCTTGCTCCCAGCTGACGCGCAGGTAAGGGTGACCATGTCCCCCTCTATGGCCGGTTTGGTGAAGCCGACAATCTCAGGCCGCTCAGGTACACCTACGGTACGGTTTTAAAACATCACCTTAAAACATGGCTCAAGACAAACCACGCATGTGATCACTGATCTAAAACTCGGTTTCCAACCTGGGGAGCGTGTTATGCATATCAAGCTGTCTTATATATGATGTGTTGTTGTAAATTGTGATGTTCTGTTCTAGTTGCTAATTGTGTTGATTCCTGCCCAGGGACCATGCAAATTAGCCTTCTATCTAACTTTGCTTCAGCTAATGTGTTGTGCATAGTCCCTAAATAAATGAGCTTATAAACAAAAAGGAAGTTATAACAAACTCATTAAAAAAATCCGCTCTAAAATGCAGGTACGGGGGAACGGATGAGATCTTAAACTGTGGTCCTGACTCCCTCAGGTCCCGATAGTGCCCATAGTTGTACAAGTAGGGGTGCTGTTGGGGTGCTGCCTCCACACCAACATTGCCACCTGATTCGGCCCTGGTCTCTTGATTGAATAGTTTCCCTGCTCACCTATCCAGTGTCGCTAATAACCAGTGTGTTGAACATATATCACCCAGGTGGGTGCTACAAACTGTTAGTGGATGGGCTGTGATTTCCCCCCACACACAAAGCGCAATATAAAATCAATGAATTATTATTTATTATTACGAGTAGGAGTATCTGCAGGGAGGCAGTGTTTAGTGTCTCTTGTCCTCCGGAACAATCTGCCAGAAGGTGTCTCTGGTCTTTTGAAAAGTTTAACAGAGGAACCCAGGGCAATCTGTCGATATCTCAAGAAGTACCTTTATAGTTTTTAGTTTAGCTGCTTCTGTTGGTTTGGAAACTAGGTCGTGCAGAACTTGGAATATTTTTTATAGCTACTTCAATATTGATCACATGCTTTGATTGTTCTCGCATCACTTGTAAATCGCTTTGGCTAACAGCGTCTGCTAAATGGAAATGAAGAAAGTACGTCTTCTCCATTCATGCTTGACGGCGAGTTCAACAAGGAAGAAGGGTGCAAGCAACAAACCCAATTCTTTTCTGTCTGTCAAATCCATAACGTCTTTTTCATACATTGAAGTTACAGATAATAAGCACTTACACTAAGTATCATCATATACCCAGAAACACTTGTGTATTTCTAATGTGCATGTCTATAAAATGCGACCATCACAACTACCTTAGACTTTTGTTTAAAAGTCTAAGACTTTTACTTGCAGTGTTGTCGCAGACATCATGATGCAACCTTGGATATTCCTAAAATGGAATCACTTCCTGTGTGTCAGAACGACATCAGTTTACACTTTTCCAGCCACCTCTGATTGGTTGATTGGCTGCTCGGTCAGACAAGGTTTCTTAGCTAATGGCGGTTCAAAATCATCACCACACCAGAGAGGAGCCATGGAGCCCTCGAGGAGAGAGGCCGCATCTGTTGAACCAAATGTGGTGACCTTCAGGCGCTACTCCGGCCGTCTGCTCCAATAAGGGTCAATGAGCACGTCAGTAGATGATATAAAACGGTGATGCCTTACCCTCGGAGATAAGTCCACCTGGCGGAGAGCCACACCTGACAGATCAGATATCCCTGATTCATCTGAACACACAGGTCACTGCGTACACCACTTTCTGTGTAGTTCACCATTATTGACGTGGTGAGCCATGTTAGAATAGATGACTACAGGTGATAGGAAGAACATGTGTTTTACAATTACTTTTTTTGATGCCTTTCTCGACAGGACAGTGTAGAGAGACACGTGTATAATTTCCTACACAGCACATTGCCAGGTTGAGACACCACTCTGCTAGCCTGGCTCCGCCCGCCTAAGTACTTCCGCTCAATTTGAATTTCCCTTCACTAGGTCTGGGCCTGCGGTATCTTAGTGGGTTTTCTCTGTCAAAATTTTGTGCGTCCAATCAGCGAACAGAGGGAGTGGCTGAGATCAATGACGTTAAAGTCAGCTCTCGTTGACGGACATCTTCACGCACGGTGTTTGGTTTGTCTACAGCCTGCGCACGATGTGATTCCCGGCCAAACATTAGCGATTGGTTACGGCAGATCCAGAGTGGCACTTGGCAGATCCAATAGTTTTGAACTTCAACAGACACCCGCCTTCAAGTGAGTTAACGTTTGTCAATTGAGTAGGTCCAGACTCTGTACAAATGAAATGAAGTACGATAGTCTGGTAGGACCAGGCTACCACTCTGCCCCCCCCCCCCGTATGTTAAATTATAAGGTTAAGTGTTTTTATGATAGTTTTTAGGGGGGGGGGGGGGATCGGTAGGGATTAAATGATCAAATGAATATAATGTGGGCCGATTTGTATGGTGTTCAAGCAATAACCCAAAGCAACCAAAAACAACAAAAAAATAGCTAAACAAAAATACAATGCCGCAAAATCAAACAACAAGCACTGGAAAGCGGCCAAGAACGTATTAATAAAAACGGCAACAACAACGCATATGATTCGCTGGATAAAAATAAAACATCACTTTTTCCCCTTTGGTCCCGGTTTCTTCCTACAACCCTCCATGCCGTGTGAGTGTGTTGGGAGGGACCCAGGGTCGTGGGACTACTCACCCAGCACGGTGAGGTAGGCCTTGGTGATCTTGATGGGCATGGTGAAGAGGGAGCAGGTGTAGAGGCCCTCGTCCCCCAGTGTCACGTCATTGACGCTGATGGTCAGCTCCTGCCAGGAGGCCCGCACCAGCTCGATGCGGTTGTCACGGAGAGCTGCATGCGAAGGCGGATACACATGCACCCGGAGGGAGACACACACGCACACAAATGAAGAAGCGCACACATAGAAAGATACAGTGCAGCAGATGTAGACACACACAGAGGAGGACGCAGGCTCACACGCACAGACACACAGACACACACACACACACACACACACACACACACACACACATATGTAGACACACACACATATACACACACACACGGTTGGTCAGGGTGTTTCATATCACTGAGGCAGCAGAATTCGTCATCAGTATTTAGTCTCAGTCATTTCACACATATTCACATCTCTAATCATCACTGACTCAGTGTTTATGCTGTAAATACCCTTTTACTAGAGCTGCTGCCGCCACTGTTATTCACATTAGCCTAACAACAACAACTACACACAAAACCACAATAAAGCTTTCTGGAAGGAAGGAAGACAAAAGCCAGTTAATCCCTGACGATGGTGTCTAATGTATTGTTTAATGTGAACCGCCATCACCAACCGCTCTCCCCCCCCCCCTCTCAGAGTGCGGAAAGTTCCAGTCAGAATATAAAACCATGGTTACTGTCATTATGAGGCAGCAATCATAGTTGCTGTCGACACAAACCCAAACGGAAATAAAAAAAAGTTCACAGTAAGGACAATAACAGTATTAATAAAGACTAAACAAAAAAGCAATGAGTTACAATCATAACAAATCAGTAAGTCTTTGCTTTGTTTGTATGTTCTCAACAATGAGGCATTAGACCAGTCAACAGATTTACAGTAATTACATTGGAGCATTTAGGCTCCATGCTGCGCACAAGTCAAAAATAATTATGCTAGCCATGGTACTTGTTGGCCATTCTAAGCATATAGCAATGCTATGCTAGCCATGCTACCTACGCCAACTATGCTACAAATACAGCATTGCTACCTATGGTACATTGCTAGAATGCGCGTCTAGTCATCATGCAGCCTACTCATGCTACTAGTTGAGTTTGAATGCTGCAATAGCAAAGTCCCCAGAAGAGATTAATACATTGAATCTGAACCAACTACCAAAAAACACTGCAATGCAAAATAATTGAACTATTATTGTTCCTTAAATGAATGCATCTTCATCATCGTCATTATCATCATAATCTTCATCATCCAAGCTGACATTATTATTTCCATCAACTCACCACACATACCCCAGCACGAACACACACACACACACACACACACACACACACACACACACACACACACACACACTCGATTGGGAACAAGACCATTCTGTGATTTCTTAAGAAATGTGGAGAGTTTGGTATCGTTTTTTTGTGGACACAACAATTGGGTATCTGGAATCAGTGGTCCGCTTCTAAAACCCTGCCACAACCCTGCTACAAGACTCACAGAGTCTTCCCACAGGGTGTGAGGAAGAGAAAGGGAAGAGGAGAGGGAGCAGCGAGATAGGAGGGAGACAGGAGAGAGAGGCGGAGAGAGGGAGGACGAGAGAGGGAGGAGCAGAGGATACATTCAGAGTCCTGTGTCTTGCCAAAAAGAGGAGATAGGGAGAGAGGGCAGATAGAAGCGGGGGGAGGAAAGAGAGGGAAGAGGGAAGGTGAGAGATAAGAGAGAATGAGGAGGAGAGATGAGAGAGGAGGAGAGAGAGGAGAATGGACAAGAAGAGAGGAAGGGGGAGAAAAGTGGTCTTCATTGAATAAATTACACATTGTTAATCCCTAATCCCCTGGGGATTGGGAACCTCTCTCTCCCTGGCCCAACTCATTCCAACTCTTCTTGGATCCTATTACACACGCCGGGTCTGACAAAGATGCTTTGTGATTAGTATTTAATCAACACCCGCCATTGTGACTAAAGTGTCTCCTCCATCAGACGCCGATACCCAAGAAGTCGTCTCTGTGAATATTACTAACCACCGGCTCAACCCCGCGTCGGAGTTTAGCGATAAACACGCGCACAGGACATGTGGAATACAATTAAATTAGTCAGGGGGGCTGAAATGGTTATTAGATTCACAAAGACGGCAGGCGATGCTAACAGTAACGTTCCTCTGGTCCAATCAGACCCTATCATTTGATCAACACACATGCTCACATCCGCATCCATGCACACACACATGCACACACACACCACTCAAAGAAATCTCACACACACACACACACACACACACACACACACACACACACACACACACACACACACACACACTCATTCACACAGACACGGGCACACAAATACTTGCAAAAAAAATTGTTTGGTTAGTGTTTGGTTAGTCTTCTAAAATACAGATGGCGTTTACAGTGGCGGCTTCTTTATTTACCAACAGCAACAAACTGAGTTCATATAAACACGTGTTCAAAGCTCAAATTAAACATTTATAAACCAAGCCGTCGGGGCGCCTGCCTTACACAGCGAGACTCTAAACAAACATTTGACAGTTCTACTGTAACGAGATGCATCCTGGGAAAAGAAGAACCACACCCTCTACTCCCTGATGGTTCCTTCCCCGCCTCCATCCACCCTTCCTTCCGAGATGTTAGTCTTTGTAGCTGAAATTCATCATACGCAGGCTCGAGCAGAACAACATGCCCATGGGTGGAAAGGAGGTGGTGGTGGTGGAGGAGGTGCAGGTCGAGGTGGTGGGGGGAAGCAGGAGGGGGTGGAGGCAGAGGAAGGTAGGGAGTGGGAGGGGGGGGGGGGGAGGAGGGGATGAACGGGGGTGGAGGGAGAGGGGAAGGACTTGGTGGTGGAGGTGGAGGTGGTTGTGGATGGAAGGAGGTTCATGGGGGTGGTGGAGGGGAGGATGGGGAGTTGTAGGGGAGGTGGAAGAGAAGGGGAGGAGGGCTGTTAGGAGGTAGGTAAGCGAATGAGAACCCCTTTACAGGAACTCCAGTGACATTGGAGCCATGAGCCACAACTCTGATGTTGTGTGTGTGAACACAGCGTTTTACGATTTTGTTTTAAGTGTATCAGGTCCTTCAGTGGATCAAAGTGGTCTCTAGGACAGGAATATCGCTGTTATCTCTTCGACACTCAGACGAGCGACAGAGGAGGAGGAGGAACCAGAGGAGAGGATGAGGTTTCATCGTCCCTCGAGAGACAACACATCAGAGGCGGGGATGCGACCGCTGATACGACCACTTGTTCATTTAAGACATCGTTTCATTCATTTTCCAAACACGCCGGTGGTGGCCTGTGAATATCACAAAACATATTTCAAAAGCATCAGCATCAAGATATTCAGCCGGGACAATTTCCTCCAACCACGGGCTGCGAACGCTGAATCCTAAGCGTTTCATTTGAGTCCAGGAGACGACAGAGACTGAGAGATTGTACTTACACCTCACTGACGGACACAGGGGTAAAGGAACCGCTGTTTTATTGGACGGCCGTCAGCCCTAGGACTATAAATCTCACCGGGCGATGCCAGACCGCAAGGCTAATATGTGTAAAGGTTTGAAAAAAAAATAAGAAAGCAGGAAGACAATTGGTATCCATTCGTCTTTCGGTTCAGCGTTCCCGGGCCATTCCCGGGGCAGATCTGTCACAATCAGAGCCGACCGCCACCACCTGACACAGCTCTTTTCCAGGTGATTTCCCCAAATCGATGTGATGAAGGGCTTCATTTCACACAAACTCTCCCCAGATAACTGCCAGAACCACCACCACCACCACCACCAGCACCACCGCCGTGCCCGTTTGTTCTGCTCACAAGGCCGGGTCGTAAATCTAACGACACCCCCCCTCCAATCCCCCCAAACCCTGACCTTGAGCAAACTGCAGCCACGCAGCGCGGACAATCCCGTACGCAGTCCATCTCCCCCTCCTGATGGGGGTCCAGGCAAGGCCGTGTGGAATCGCTCAGAGCCAACGCCCGGATGGCTGTCTGCCGGGGTCGGGGAGAGGTCTCGCCGCCAGTCCCCCCCGGTGGGGCTTGATTCATCGGACTAAGGTTCTGTGGGTACTCCCACGACTCAGAGAAGGGCTTGGAAGTCATGACTATTCAACCATGCCCAACAGTAGAATAAAAAGTGATGGCGATGATTCTGGTTTCGGTGCCGATGGCTCTTTGACTGTGGGACCGTCTGACCTCTGTATCTCAGGGCTGCTAAATCGGTCGAGCAAAACTAAAATTCTAAGCCTTTTTACCTTCTTTCTCTTTTGCTGAGGTACATTTTTCTGTTTTCAGAGTTTCCTTATCTACCTATTGGCTTTATTCATTTGTTTTATTCATGAGTTTCTTTTGCAATTTAATGATTTCATACTGTATGTGTCATCATCTTATTTTACTTCATTTTATTAAGTCCGTTTTCTGGATTTGTTTTAGGGCACTCCTTTTTTCTGAACAAAATTGGCTTTATAAATACAATTGTGCTAGTTGCAACAAGGCTGTTGCAATAGGATAATATTCAGAGGAAGAAGCTGTGAAAAGATTTGCTTATGGGCTACATGCATGCTAGTGGACGGCTTAGCTGCTATGCGGACTGGAAACAAGATAGGCCGTTAGTTAGGTTAAGAGGGTTAGACAGAGAGGGAGAGAGAGAGAGAGAGAGAGAGAGAGAGGACAAAGGAAAGTTTGTAATCAGGAATAAGTTCTGGCAAAGGAGCAACAAGCCAGGTGTAGAAACACAATTTCTAAGCGATCTCTGTTAATTGGTGTTGGAGGTAAGCCGATGGCTGCTTGTTGTGCCGGTGTTGAGGTACTGTGACCGCTGCTACAGGGTTTCCCACTTGGCCTCCCTCACAGGGGCTGGAGCTACTTTGAGCCAATCAGTGTTTTTTTGTGATGATGGAAGCGGTAGCGGTGCTTTAGCTGGAAGACACAAAGACACACGGGCATACACATGCACACACACACACACACACACACACACACACACACACACACACACACACACACGCACACACACACACACACACACACAGTTTCCTCTTACACAATTAAACATGTTTGCTGTGGGCTGTTCCTGCTGAGCGTTTTGCTGAACCAGCGGTACAGGCAGGGGGGTCTCCTCCTCCCACCAACATCCTCTCCACCAACTCCCCCTTCTCCTCCTCCACCACCACCACCACACCCCCGACTTCTCCCCAACCTCCTCTCCACCACTACAGCCCCCTCCCCCTTTCCTTCCACCTCCGCCACCCAGGCCCCGGCATCCTCCACCAGCACCACCTTCTCCCCCTCCTACTTCCCATCCGTCTCTCCCACCCCCACCACTCCTTCTCCCTCCATCACCTCCCCCTCCTCACTGTCCACATCCCCCCAGAGTAGAGGTTTCTCCAGGTGGGCCGAGAGGTTTCAACTATTCCAGTTCTAGTGGGGGAGTGATGCCTCATTAAGTCCCCCTTCAAATCATTATTATTAACGGACGCTGGGAGTTTGAGTCGAATATCAAAATGTAAATTAAATACAGCAGTATTTGACCATTCATTAAGGCACCCGGCACTAATCTGAGACGCATTGCTTTGAAGGAAATTCCACATGTCGGGAGTTTTAAGTCTTGTTCTCTTTCTACAAACACAGCAACAGCAGCCGGCACAACAGCTGCAAATGGTTTTACCTCGTTGTTGCGTGCGACCATGCATTATCGCTAATAGCTAGCTCCGGCATATTGATAAACATTCACCTTTAAGTAAAATACCTAGGAGGTGACGCCGTGCCTGGCGGCCTCCATTAGTCCCTTCGGAGAGGAAAACAGAGATCGGCGCGGCGGCCGTGAGCCTAATGCCTGCTGCTTTTCATACAGAGGCAGGGTTGATTCAGAGTGGATTCAGGGTTGATCCAGGCTACTAAGAAGTAAACAAAACCCTTGAGGCCACTCACTCAGGTTTTTACCTTTGCAGAGAGAATAAACTTTAGGAGATGGTGGAATCGTGTTTTAATAGAAGCCTCTCATTTCCCGTCAGATGAATGCAAAGTTTGACAGCCTTATCGATTCTGTTATATGAAGTCTTTTGAAGTAAAAGAGGATATTAAAGTAAAATGGATGTGTATTAACCTTTTGTACAGCTTTAAGATAAAAACAGTATTTATCCATTTGGATTTTATGTGAAATAGGTGGTGTGTTTAAAACAGAGAGTGATATTATTTTAATTTTAATATTTTAATTTGTTAATTTTAATTATGTTAATAAGGCTTAGGCTATCCACATTATATACTGTATGATTATTTACATAAACATAAAGTAGATACAGTATATAACAATAGTCTGTCCGTTTCATTGTCAAAATCCGATGTAATAATAATAATTATAATAATAATAATAATAATAATAATGATTGATCAGTTTTTTATAGCGCTTTTCTAAATACCCAACGATTATTAGCGAGAATTATTGTTATTATTATTAATTATTATTATTATTATTATTATAAGTGAGATGTAGCTCAACTCCATTATGTTGTGGCTTTTGCAATTGGATTCTGGAATTTGCGTTTGTGTTCTGGCTTTTGATTTGTGTTTTCCATTAATACGTTTGTGATTTTTGACTTGCAAAGGGGTTTTGGATATGCAGTTTGTTTGATAGTCTCTCGCCACCATTGGATACAGAGCAGTGGAGATTCCAAGAGTGGTTACACCAAGTCCCACTAAATGTCCTTCACAATCACTTGCAGCAGACATTTACCTTGGCTTACACACAACACTCACACACACACACCTTGTTGTGTCGACGTTGCTTTATCGGTGCTCACCACCATGGTAATCACACCCTCTGTAATTATCCTTGGCTCTCCAAAGCTAATTAATGTTTTAATGCTCACATCCAGGCATTCATTTAGCACATAACAGCATTTTGATTACTACAAGCCAATTAGGATCAATTTTCCTGTGTGACCTTTCGCATTCCTGGCTGGATGTCCCTATTAAATCCCCCGATAACGATGGACCATAAACATTTGGCGAGATGAGATGGAGATGAGGGAGATGGGACAGTGACGGAAAGAAAATCGCCACACCTATGCGATGAACCTCTCAGACAGCTCGGAGATGAAAACCTGGCGGCAGGGCAGATGAACTATTCGTTATTCTCTTGCTTTGACATGCTACGCTCCAGCTCCCCATTACCTGAATTATTCATTCCTGCAGTATATCTCACAAAGCATCTTTTCTCTGTCCCGTCAGTCTGCAGGAATCCCATTAGCTCGCCAGGGGAACATGCACACACTCCGTCACCCCCACCCTGTCTCCACGCCGAAGTGACAGACGGGAAGCGAATCGGTACCAGAGTGACGTCTCTGATGTCATTTTGTCCTGTCCTCGTCACCATGACGCATGCGCCTGGCAACGCATTAAAGGCATAATAATTCCCACCAAAGACATATGGTCAGCATCCATTTGTTCAGAGTGGCCGCCCACCATGGAGTCATGTCCCCTTCACAAGTCTCAGCTAATTGGTTGTAATGGATGAGTGATCTGTTGGCCCAGCTTTGGCGCTATCCATCGCCTCTCCCCTTGCAGGTCTTGGCCGGTGGGGTGTGTGTGTGTATGTGTTTGTGGGGTTGGGGGGGGGTTAGTGGCAGCAGAGACTTGGACAGCCGGCCCCTCTGCCTCACAGCGTCGTCGGCCCCCCACCCTCTACAGTGTCTGCCATACAGCCCTCTCATATCTTTAATGGATGAGCAGGGGGATAGTGCCAACCAGACAGACAAAGTGAGACAGACACACAGCCGGAGAGTGAGAAAGGCAGATAGTGAGACAGGCAGACAGACCAACAGACACGGACAGACACACAGCCGGAGAGTGAGACAAACAGACAGTTACACAGACAGAATGACAGACAGACACTGAGACAGGCCGACATACTGTACACTGCGACAGGCAGACATACACTGAGACAAGCAGACAGACAGCAAGTGAGACCGGCAGTGAGGCAGCTAGTCAGTCAGACAGGCAGTGACACAGGCAAGCAGACAGAAACCTAGCCAAAAAGACAGTCACCCAGCCAGTGAGAAAAAACAGATAGACAGCCATAGCGTCAGCCAACCAGCCAAACCCATATTTAGCATGATATGAGGTGAATTGTGCAGGGGTGCTCCACAACATATGGATCATCTTCAGGACTCCAGGGCAAGGTGAAGGGGCTTCTTGAAGGTTTTGGCAAAGTAGCTAATGGGAACAGAGGAGGAGAAAAGTAAAAGCCGGTGTGTTTTTGCTTTAGCCCTGCAAAGCTGAGTGGATTTTTACTTATTCAGTATTGCTCTGTTGTGGGCTGAAAAACACTGCTTACCTTGTGGACCTAACCGTCTCTCACAGTCCTTTATATAATTTACTAGCTTGTCTTGGACGCTGCTGTTGAACTCATCGTACATTTCATAACGCTGATCCTCCCCCTGTATGCTGTTGTGTAGCGCAGACACAGCCACACAGACAAGGAAATAATACACGCCCTTCGGTGCTTGACACTTTTCTCAAAAGCGTCTTACAATACCGCGAGTGCATACATTGTTAGCATGGGCAGCCCCGGTGGGACTTGAAGCACTTAACCTTTGGTGTTGAACTCCTGCTGATGCGCCGGAGAGGCATAGTAAATCAATGTGTATAGTCTTTATTTATAATAATTAAACAAAAAACGTCTAAAGTAAATAATAACACTATTTCTTTAAAAATTCAGAAATGATAAATCCAATCGAAAAAAAACAATTTAATATTGAATAACATGATTATGGTTGAAATTTAGAAGACCTTTTTCTTTTCAGGAGAGTCGAACACGAACGCCCAACATGGTTTCTAGCTGCATTAGATGTTTTTTCCTCTGAAGCAATACTTTTGTTTGGTTTTCCCCTCCTTAGAATAGATAATCACACAAGAGCCCCGTTATGTTTGAGCTACACCCCAGACTCGGTCAAACCAGCAGCACTAATGTGGAACCAAGGTTTCTCTAGTACAGTCTTTAGCATTCCAGAACAGTGCAACCAAATCCCCTTCTCTCCAGGGCAACCATTGACATTCTGCTGCACCTCCTCTCATTCTTATTCACCAGGACAGGAACAAAAAGGGAGCAAATTATACGCAGAGCAGAGGTCAGAGTCTGGGCTTCCCAAGCCCAGCAGGTATCACATAGAATGGATAGAGAGACGCAGAAAACAGGGTACAGCTTCATCACCGCCAGATGTACCAGACGTCAGGTTTAGTTCACGTTAACAGATTCGCTGCTTCATGTGTCAATATCGATATAGGGTGAGTTTAACACTTGGGGCTTTGATATTGAGCACAAAAAGGATTATCTTTTTATTGAACGCATCAAAAGCATATTTTTTCTTTTTATGCGGATTTTCTTTGGTCATATTTGAGGAGAAGTCTGTGTGTTTTCACAGACTATTCTTTTATCGTCAAACTTTATTCCTTTGATAAATGCCAAACTTGGTAAAGGCCCAAAAGGTACTGCAAATATTTTTAAGCAAGCCGCAATGTAAGGTGTCCATGCTTCACATTACATCCCGGGGGAAACGAGCGCCGAAATGTGCGCCAGCGAAAAGACGATTAAAAACAAATATCAAATACATCACACACATCAAAACAAACTCTCCGGCACGCTTTAGCCACCCTGAAACCCTCCCCTACGCTGGAGAGTGCCGTGTTGCAGTGACAGAGGGAAATACTTTGCAAGATGTTAATCTAATTGAATCTAATCCGTTGCTCTGTGATCCGCGCCTCTGTCTCCACTCTGGTGACGGAGCCCTGACGGATGGAGGGGGGGAACAGTCTTTTATGACAGCAGCTGATCATGCGGGAAGGGGAATGGGGGAGCGTCGCGCTCCGGCAGCCTGGCCCTCGCGTTCCGGCGCCCCGATACACCCGGCTCGACGACCGAACGGACGCATATGATTGGCCGGGCACACAAGGGCGCAGCAAAGTAGGAAGCCGGGACATTCGGAGGGTCCTCTGCAAAGCAATTAACTGCTGATTTGGCACCGTGGAGCGTTGTCTTTCCATGCCAGACCGCCTTTTTCTTCACACGAAACCGCTTTTGTCGCGCCTTCCATTCCTCCCGAAGGCCTCGGTCATATCGAATTGTACCGCGCCAATGGTGCTGCTTCACGATCGGTGTGGGAGACGGTGGAGGAGGGAGAAGGGGGGAGGAGAGGGAGTTCTCACACTTAGCCTGGCCAACCTCCACAGAGTGCAGTACATTCGTTTGGCCGGGTGCTCTGCCCAGGATAAGAAACCTGTCATGCATTACAAATGGCCGACCCGGCGGAGGAGAGCAAGCATTCGCATACTGCAGCCCCTCTCTCCGTCCCTCCTCCTCTCCCTCTCTCCCCCTGACTCTTTCACTTCCTTCTCTTTCTCCCCTTCTCTTTATCACACCCTCCCGCTCTCTTCGTCTCTATTTCCCTCACCTCTCTTTCTCTCATCTCCACTTCTCCCTTTAACCACCCCTCCCCCGTTCCACTCCCTCCCTCCCAGGACCTTTATCCCGTGCCCCAGCAGCGTTCTACAGCCCAGCGGGTACTGTAGGGTCCACGGGGAACCTCCATGAGACGACAGGAACAACCACACCAACTGTCACTTTCTAGTTCAGCTGCTTGCATTGTCTCAGGTACCAAACTTTTATGTTTAGCAAACTGAATTTGAGATAGTAAGTGAAATTATATATTCATTAAATGTTAAATTAAATAAATAAGTAAATTCATACATAATATAGAATATTCAAATATTCGGGATAAATAAAGCTCCTTTTCATTTAATTGTATTTTACAATGTGTGCAATGTAATAAAATATATTTCCTCAGGGACTCATTACATTAAATTACATTTACACCTATGATTCCCCCAATAGACCTGTTCGCCTAGTGGCCCTATTGGTTATTTGCTTTCTCAATGTAATCTGGGTGGAGAAATGGAATGCAGGACTAAAACTAATGCTTGCATGGTTACCAAAGACTCACTTTCCAAAGACTTAACTGACGCAACACAATATTGCAACTAGCTGAATAAGGTCCATACTGTCTCTAAAATGAGTGTGCAAGTATGTCAGTGATCTACAAACGAAACCTAAACATATAAATAATATAATTAAATAATAATAATAATAATAATAATAATAATAATAATAATAATAATAATAAATAATATAGTTAAATAATTATATTACATTGCTTGTAATTTCTTCTGAAAAATCCTCAACCATCCCCCTAAAATAGCTCCTGTAACCTGGAATGTAAAAATGGAATTTGGCCAATTACACAAAAAAAACTTTTAACTATTTGGATGATAATTCATGGAATGCGTATTCACAGCGTGAAGTGTCACAGATTGATACATTAAAGGTGGCTTTCATGTGTGGGCAGAAAGTCATTTGGTCTAATGAAACACCTTATAACTCATTATATAACCTCCCAGTCCAATCAGAGACACAGAGACAGGCTGCTTTCAAGTCCTTCACCTCCTCCTCTCCTTCCCTCCTCCTTTAGTCAACACCACCCACCATTCACCCCTTTTCTCCTCCTTTACTCACTACCACCCTTCTCTTCCTCTCCTTTTCTCCTCCTTTACTCACTACCACCCTTCTCTTCCTCTCCTTTTCTCCTCCTTTACTCACTACCACCCTTCTCTTCCTCTCCTTTTCTCCTCCTTTACTCACTACCACCCTTCTCTTCCTCTCCTTTTCTCCTCCTTTACTCACTACCACCCTTCTCTTCCTCTCCATTTCTCCTCCTTTACCCACCACTATCGCCCTGCTCCCCTGCTCCTTTTCTCCTCCTTTATCCACCACCAGCACCACCCTTTTCTCCTCCATTACTCCATGCCCATTCTTGAAGCTCCCTTCGATCTGCGAACCACTGATATTGTGTGAGAGCCTTCAGTGAACCACTGATATTGTGTGATAGCCTTCAGTGAACCACTGATATTGTGTGCCAGCCTTCAGCGAACCACTGATATCGTGTGACAGCCTTCAGAGTAATTGATACCGCTAACACCTCTGGCAAACACCTAAAAAATGTATTAAAAATAATGCATCGACGACATCATCCGTTCCACACCCTTGCGCCGTTCCCGCCCTATTCCACTGCCTCCTTCCCTTCGCCACCATTAAATCAGATCTGGCCACCGAGGGCACATTACTATTCCCTCTGAGTCTCTGTTGTCGTGGCGTCAACGCCGGTTTCACCCCCCTCAACCCCCGCAGGTCGTACGGCTTCCAAACACATCTATATACAAGACAGAGAGTGGGGGGGTTGGATGCTAATTAAGCAAATCACGTTGCTGTCCGCCGGCGTCTCCGTGTTGTAAACAACGTCGTCAGTGTCGCGTGATTACAACAGCCCCGACTCCTCTACAGCATTCTCTCCTCGTGTTTCCGTGTTCCACCGTGTTGGCGTGTTAGCTTTGTGGCGCGCAGGGCCGCAAGGCGGAGGCGGGACTTCATTATTAGGCGCGGGCTGGTGACAGTAAGACTAATGCGTCGCCGCTCTCAACCTCTTGTCTCGCATCCGATCCAATTAAAATCAGACGCCGCCTAGCAGGCAGGCAGGTAGGCCACACTGTTTTACAGACTTGAAGGAGAATTTACAAGATGGCTGATTCAATCTGGGGGCTATTGCTGCAGTTTTTATTAATGGTATTCCTTTCATCTGTCCATCCATCCTTTCATCCGTCAAGCCATTTGTTCATCCATCCATTCAACGTGAAGTGGAGATGGTTCATCCATTCCTTCCACTCACTCTCTCCATCCATCCCTCTCTCTCTTTCTCCCTCCATGTGTCCAGCCCTCCCTCCATTCTTCCCTCCTTCCTCCATCCCTCCCTCCTTCCATCCATCCCTCCCTACCTCCCACCATCCATCCATCCCTCCCTTCCTCTCTCTTCAATCCCCACCCTCCCTCCTCTTCCCTCCCTCTCTCCATCCATCCATCCATCCACCCCTCCCTTCCTCTCTTTTCAATCCCCACCCTCCCTCCTCTTCGCTCCCTCTCTCCATCCATCCCTCCATCCCTCCCTTCCTCTCTCTTCAATCCCCACCCTCCCTCCTCTTCCCTATCTCTCTCCATCCATCCCTCCATCCCTCCCTTCCTCAACACATGCAATGTTTGCATTGACTCACCTTTCTTGTCCCCGAAGAACAGCGTCTGCTGAGCCGGGTTTGACCACTGGAGGGAGGTGTTGTCGTTGTATTCCACCCTACAGGTCATGTTGGCTGTGCCCCCTTCCACCACCGTCACGTTCTGAGTGGTGGGGAACTGACCTTGGCCACCTGCAAGACGACACACAGAGTGGTGAGCTCATGGAAGTAAACACACACAAGTATGGACACACAGGCTGGCATGCACAAACAAAAATACACACACACACAAACACACACTTTCATGCGCACATGCACACACTCAATTTTGCACACACACACTCACACACATGCACACTTGCACACACAGTCCGCGCGTGCACACACACGCACACACATACACACACACACACACACACACACACACACACACACACACACACACACACACCTCACAAAATAGATTGCTTGTTCACACTTTGGCTGCTGCTGGTACTTTCTTCTTTGTTTGGCCGAACAATCAGATAAAATACTTTCATAACAAAAGGCCTGTAGGCATTTTCTTTTCTTTTCTCTCAAACGCCGATGGTGGAGATCGTATCATCACACAGCAGATTATTAATGTGTAGCCAATGTGAACATGCAAACAATTATCCTCTCTGATTCACATGAGGACCATTTGCCACATTTAAATTGCGAGTGGCTTCACGAGGATGGTGATTGAGTTAAGGATAGTCTAGTGGTTGGGGTGTCTGCCAACCATTCCAAAGGTACTGGGTTTGATCCCCAATGTCTGCAGCCCATCTGTAGGTGATCCTTCAGAAACATACCCTCGCCCTACCTGCTCCTTAATGACATCTATTTGTATTCACTATAAGTAGCTTTGGATACAAGCGACTAACCACAACATCCACAGAGCCTCATCAGTTGCAATAACCCTCATTTGACCAGTGGTGGTGCTGTTCCTCAGATCCCATTTCCAGTCTTTGATTACACTTTAACCTCCGCATGGTCAACATCATACAATTACACCTCAGCAGCAGCAGCAGCTGTAGCATCTAGAATAAACAGGTTGGAGCGAGCGGGAGGTATTAGTCAAGCCCGGAAGCCGCGTTACCGAGCCCTAATTGCCAGCGCTGCTAATAGGTGGACGCCACGGGCTGCCGTGGGGCCCAGAGATGCAGCTGGGTGGTAAATTGACACATAATCCCAGACATGGTGGCCGCCTCGATCCAAACCACCAAATCCACCTTGCCGCTCACACAGGGTAGACTAGAGGACAGCCAAACCGCTCACTTAATCACGACTGCCAGTCTGGCGCCGTCGCTGTTTTAAGATGGGCCATTTTACTGTTTTTGATTCATTTATATTAGATTAAAGAAATATTCAAACATGTAGGAAAACTGTTTACTCTTTTATGAATGCCATTTGATTCATGCAAAATATAATATAAGTCATTTAACATATAAATAAGATTTGAGCGTTACCAAAGTCTGTGCAAATTTGTGAAATGTCCTGGATATTACAGACTCAAAAGAACAGTGGATCTGAGAGCAATGACAGTGACCAACAGTGACCAAATGGGACCAACAGACCCACAGTGACCCACAGTGACCTCTTTTCACCACCAACACAGATTCCAAAGTTTCCTGAACTTCTATTAACCAGGACGGTTACTACTTTGTCCTTGATACGGAGGACAACTGTGATCTATTTCTTTTGAAAACCAGATCTATTGCATTTGTAACATTTTATTAAAACAGGCAAGACTTGTTGGTCATTTATTGTGATTAATAGTAGCCTACTGACCTATTATCTACTACCGTTCAACATTTATAACACATTTAATGCTAAACAAAATATAGCCTCCATAGTATGAAGGTACAGCATTTGGGCACGGCATAAAAAATAACAAATAAACCCATTAAACTCTACTACAAGCTACAATACAACAAGCTTGCGCATTAACTACAATCAAACTCATTTTCCCAGGAGGCCGATGGAGTCCACCAGTTTCATTTCCCATGACCTCTCTCTTGATTTTCCTTTCTTCCCGGAAAAAGGTTTGGTTTTTCCACCGTCTCCGGCGAGTAAAGACAGCGGAGAGATATGACGTCTCTATTCACGATGAAGGTGACATTGGGTCCGCTTCATCACAGGTACAGCGTTTGAACCCAGGTAGCAGCTGTCTGTCTCATTAGCTCTGCACCCACTGGGTGGGGAGGGGGGGTCGGGGAAGGGGCAATGGTCAGCCTGACCTTAGCCAGCCTTGTGGCCGACCTTGTGGCTGACTACCATCAGAGCGAGGCGGAGGGGAATGGAAAAGTAAATGAGCAGGAATACAGAGGAGATAGGGCAATGTGGTGTTCATAACTGTGGTTGTTGTCAGTGTACCAGGTGCAAGTACAATAACCCATATAGCGACAAAATGGGCTTATTGACGAAGAGTCCGTCTCGGTTATAAATGCTAGCTCTCCCAGCTAGCGTTTAGAACCAAGAAGCAGCCAAGATGGCCCGCTAGGTGAATAAGGACCCTTGGCTTGTCCAGGGTGTCATCTGCATCTATCAACAGATGGCTGCTGCTGACTGCCTCACTGTCTGTGATTTACAGTCAGTCAACGCCGACTTGCAGCAGCTATAGTAGTGACAACGCAGGCTATCTCATGAGGAATATAAAGCCCAAGGATAACCTTGACAGCGCTATGGGATTGAGCTAAGTGACTGTATGGTATTCATGATGTAGAGGTCAAGGTCCAACCTTGAACTCTCCTTGCTGCACCTCCCAACGCCCCTCTTCCTTCGGCCCTCTCCTCCTTTTCTCCTCCTCTTCTCCTTCCTGTCATCCCTCTCTCCTCTCACCTCATTCCCTCCTCCGCTTCCCTCGCCATCCTCCTCCGTCTCTCCTATCTCCTCCCTCCCTACTCCCTCTCTCTCTCTCCCGCGTCCAAGCCTGGCTCTACCATGTGTGTGTATGTGTGTTCACAACAATATGGCCGGTTTGCCGAGACAGGCAGAACGAAGGGAAAAACAAAAGCTAATGAATATAGACGCGCTAATCTCAGCGGAGTAGGAGGAGAGGTGCAACGCATGGCTGAGCAGCGCTGCTGCCAACGCCGACGCGCCACTGATGAAATCCTTTCTTTCTTTCTCTTTAACGATGCCTATTAATGCCCATGATATCTGGGGGATGGGATGTGAGTGTACAGGAGGCTGATATGATATCTGGGGATGTGATGTGAGTGTACAGGAGGCTGATATGATATCTGGGGGATGGGATGTGAGAGTACAGGAGGCTGATATGATATCTGGGGGATGGGATGTGAGAGTACAGGAGGCTGATATGATATCTGGGGGATGGGATGTGAGTGTACAGGAGGCTGATATGATATCTGGGGATGTGATGTGAGAGTACAGGAGGCTGATATGATATCTGGGGGATGGGATGTGAGTGTACAGGAGGCTGATATGATATCTTGGGGATGTGATGTGAGAGTCAGAGAGGACTGGGCTGCTGCCTGGGGCCACATGACGTGGGGGACCAGTCTGATGTCATCTTTTGCTCTCAAAACGTCATGATAAAACACAGCTCTCTCTCCAACGCCTCTGATGTCATCGATTGAAAATACAGTGCTCTAGCTCTCTCAACTGTGATGTCAAAGAACAAAACACAGCTGGCGCTCTCCCGACGTATATGTCACAAAAGGATATAAACGTCTCTCTCCAAACTCTTATGTCATAGAAGACCAATCTCAAGAATACAGCTCAATTTTAACTGAGGCAACCAATCTTCCTCTATAATCCCTTTCGAATTTCGTGCCTTATCACTTTTATTAATATTTGGTGTGAATCTATAGGCTACACTGTGTACACAGCCTTATGCATACCCAAGGCCTCTACTAGCATGTGATTGACCTTTCGTCCACTAGAGAAAGAAAAAAAAACATCTGATTTGAATTTCAACATTCAATTAGTATTACTTTTAAGTACTATTTCTATGAGACTGCCGCAATTAGTTCCAACAGCCCTAATCTCAACTGTGATATCATTGAAGATACCATATCAACACACAGCTCTCTCAAACGTGACGTCGTTGGTGTAAGAGGACATTCTCAAATGATTAGGTCTTAACCAAATAATTCTGCATCAACAATAAATGTGAGTGTGTTGTGGCCCCTAAAATTGCAATGGCATCACTGTTTCCACACGCTCTGCTCCCCTCTTTCTTTTCCCGAAGAATAGAGAGAATAAAAGACTAAAAAAGAAAGGATAGGAGGAAGAAATCTATATGGGAGGATGAGTCACACGGACACTTGGGTCTCATAACACAGGAACCATCACTGGTTCTGGAGAATAAGCTGTCCCATGGGAAGAGAGACATAGAGACAGACAGGGAGGACAAGAGAGAGAGAGAGGACGAGAGACGGAGAAAGAGAGAGAGAGGGAGCTAAAGGGGGGAGGAAAAGAGAGGGATAGAGAGGGAGGGGGAGAGAAAGGGAGAAAGAGAGAGAGCAAGAGAGAACCAGAGATTGAGGCAATAGATAAAGAATAGATATTCAATATTCAACATAATAACAGATTGTTGGATAAATGCAGAATCGTGTTTAAATTCCTCTGACTAATATAAATGGAGGTGGTCATTGATTTTCATCAATAGATTTCATCTGCTATTTTTGTGGTTGCATCCCATTTCTACAGCATAACAGTCAGATCCAGGGCGTAGGAGGCTTGGGGGGGCGAGAAGGGCTGTCCAGCCCCAGTGTGTATGAAATAGATCAAATGAAAGAGGGAAGGCAGCTCTTATTTGTTGGTTTAAAAATGTCCATTTTGTGTTTTCTATCAACATTTGTTACATACATTCACTCTGAATTTTCAAAAAAGACAAAATAAGTAAAGTTATATGAGTGCCCATGAAGCATCTCCCTTACAGCAACTTGGTTTTGGCTAAGTTAGCTGAGCATTTGAGTCCAGTGTTCTTTACTGGTAGTGAATGGAAACTAAAAGGTTTTGTTTTCAGCAGTTAGTCTTTCTTTTATATATATATATATATTTTATTATTGATCGTTTCATACTCTAACTCTAAACTTGCACAAAATACTTTGTGGACGAAAGAAGGGGTTCTACTTGGTTTCATTGGCCAGTCCGATTGTGACCTTGGTAAGCGCTGCTGCTCCGACGGTTGAGCCAAACCTTTAAACATATTGGAGCTTTTATATACGGTTTTAAAAATAGCAGAAAAAGCTCCCGAGAGAGGCTGGAACCCGAGGTCAGCAGCATATCATTCATCTTATTTTTCCACACTCATGAGAGGTGCTTCAAGTATCCACTGATACAGATATCATCCGTTATCATCAATATAGGACTGCTGTATTTGCTTCAACTCCTCCAGAGCTTAGAGTGGTTTGTTGGCTTTTAATAATGGTTCACTTCTTCCGAGTTCACCTGGACTCTATAGCCACCCTCCTTAACCCCCTCCTCCCTTACTCTCCTCAAAACACCCTTCCCCCACATCCTGTCACTACCACTTAAATATAGTACTTAGCATAGTGTAGCATCTCATCCTACCTATCTTTGTTGTACACAGGGAATGAGTTAACCTAGCACTTGTAAGGGCTAAGCACTTGTTCTATGAACATCCTTTCTGTAATGACAGTGACATATTGTTGTTTCTCTTTCTTTGGATAGAAGTGTCTGCAAAATGTAAATGTTCCCTCTGACTGACTGTCATGAACACAATGTTTTTAAATGTGTATTTTTTCAAGAAACCAACTTAATGTACTCATTTTTTAAAATGTCACTCATTTGTAAAGTGGTGGTTAAAGCATTCTACTAAATAATTAATGATTTAAAAACAAACATTCATTAGTATGAGCTTTCGCCATTCAAAACAAATATTTGCTTTACCTATGGTTGAAGACGAATTACTATCTACAGAACAGGTGTGTACAGGTATATAAATGTATAATATAGATGTGTTTCTATATACCAAACAGGTATATAAATGTATAGTATAGATGCGCTTCTATATCTATTACATGTTTATAAATGTACAGTGTTGATGTGTTTCTATATACAGAACAGGTATATAAATGTACAGTATAGATGTGTTTCTATATCTATAACGGGTATATAAATGATTATGCGTTGCTATATCTATAACAGGTATATAAATAAATAGTAGAGATCTTTTTCTATCTGGAGGCATCACATCTGAGTCTATATTAGAAGACAGAAGATATTGTAAGTTGATTACCACGGTGTGACCAGCAGAGCCGTGTGCATGGCAGAGAAACATGATACAACCTGGTGGAATATGCGTGCTTCCACTCTTAACAAACACAACAACAACAACAACAACAATATGATACTTTAAGTATTGATCCAGTGGTGCACAGTGAGCAGCGGAAGAGAAGAGTACGAAAACATAACGCTTCGTGCCGAGCAGAAAATCTCTAACGACCGTAAACATGAGAGGATAATACACAGAGGTTTCCTGAAATAACACCAAGTTATTTGTTGTTCCCCTAGGGTGATACCCGCCCCCCCCTGCCCCCAATCCCCGTCCCCTGTCCCCTGTCCCACAGAGCCCCTGATGTCCATGGCTGACTCTTCAATAGGATAAACCCTTTTTATACGATTTAGTCATTTTGCTAACCATTTATTCATTTAGTTAGTTTTATCCAAAGAAAAATGTTTTTCTGATAGACAAAATATCATTATTGTTAAAGAGGAGGTAGGGGGTTAGGGGTTATCTTGCTCAGGGACACCGACAGGTAGACTGCGGTGTGGACATTGGGGGTGGAATCCAAAACCTTTGCTTAATGTGTAGGTGTTGCACGGTTTCACTGGTAGGTCCATCTGCAGAGAGTGATTAGTAAATCATCCGATAGATGCTGCTGCCAAGGTTCTCGTTGACACTTTCAATCGCTTTTTGGCATTTGGACAGACGCCCTCGTTAGTCCTGTTAAAATTAGATTAGATTCAACTTTATCCTCTTTATTGTACAAGCGACGAACAGCCCTAGGAGCTGTGGACAGCCACTGTGGCTGCAGGTCGTCAGCCTGTGCCTTGCTCAATGGCATAAGCAGGAGCAATAACGTAACACTGGTTGGAAGATGGTTTTGAAACACCATAATGTGGTTTCTGTTTTAAATTTAAAAATATTTTTTTTATGATTCAGTGTCTCCATCTCCTAACTGGATCAGGTCTTTTTTTTTTTTTTTAACAAAATCAATAAGTTTGATATTTATCGATGACAATCTCTTAGGGTCACGCAGCTGGCCGGTTCTTCGAGTATTTTCTAACCAAGATCGCGTGGGCACAAGCACGGCAGCGACCGCACAGAAAACCGGAGTGGGATTGGAGGTGAAATGGCAGAAAACATCTCCGTTGAAGAAGAAGAGAGGAATTAGTGAAGGATGGCCTGGGCCGGGCCGCGTCTCAGCTGACTGAACAGCGTAATGGAAACCAAGGGGCTGTCGGACGGCCAGAGAGAGCAAGGGACAGAATAAACCGAACCACGACAGCAGACGTGTAAAGAAAACAAACAATTGCAAGCGATAGCATACAAGATGGGGCCAACATCTTTCTTAATCATTAAATAATAAGTAGAATTTATATCGTCTGAGATACAGCCAATGGCTTTATTCGTTATTGGGGGAAAATTATGATGAAGTCTCCTGTGGCAGATAATTTGGGTCGGTTTGTCAGGCAGAAATAGGATCTTCATACCACATTGGTAAACAAAAGGAGGCCTAGGAGATCCTGTATGTAATCTTTATTGTATTATTATAATACAGAATCAAACAGTCAGACATACACTAATCTATGTAGTTTGTCAGATTGTCTGTGCCTATCTGTGTAGTAGTTCTTTGGTATTATTATAATACAGAATCAAACGGTCAGACATACACAAATATATGTTGTTTGTTAGATTGTCTGTTGCCTATCTGTCGGTTAGGATACAAAGAAGATTTGGGTTAACATTATGCAACTGAATAAACAGTATACTATTGTTCTGTATGTATTCTGTTGTATTTAAATTAGTGTATTCTGTAATATTTCAGTGAGTTTGTGTAGAAAGTTCAGACACTAACAAATGTTCATTTAAGTATCATTTAACAATTCAAGACATTTGTTGACGTTGATTAAAACAATAAAAAAGCCTTATTCAAAGGTGTTTACACAGTGTATATTATATACACTTCATGTTAACTTCTGATTGTGGCAGTTTTCCAAAACAAAGTCTTTTTTGGGACCAGGTATGCAACAATGACTATTGAGCATCGACAGCCTTATAATGAAGCACTGCAATTACCTTAATTTGAAGTGTTTGTAATTAACTGTCCTTTATTGGGGAGTGTGGCCCATCCGGCCCCCTGCTGGGAGAGCCCGCTCCTCACCCATTTCCTTTAATTAGAACCAATGCCTCTAGTGGCAAGCTCACTCAACGCTGGGTGGAAGGATGGGTAGAAGGAGCTCACTTCAGGGAAACATTGAGGCTTTTTCCGGTCCTGTTTCCATGTCGACATCCAAACAATGACTCCAAGCTCACTTTGAAGTGCCTGTGTGCCGCAGTGTTATAGGTGTGACTTTCTCACTCCTTCCCACCATCCTGTGATAATTGCCGGAAGGGGGGAGTTATGATAGATACTCAAATGTGAGCAGGAAAAGAGCTTTTAACACATATCCCAGTGTGATGGCATGTCTCAGTGTGATGTGGGTCAGATTAACCACATTGCCTGAGAGTGCCTAACACAGCAGCGAGATCAGAGACCCCATAAATGTCATGGGTTTGATTCCCTCTTCTACCCTATACGGCCTACAGCCAGGTAAACTGAATCCTTAAAAGGGGCTCCCTATGGCAAATCTGCCTGCTAGCTCTCTCCATCCATATTCACCACAGTTTGCCCTGGATAAACACCTTCTGAATAAGTAATTTCAAATCATATTGATAAATGTACGGCTTAGAGAGAGAGGGAGAGAGAGAGAGAGAGAGAGAGGGACATAGGGAGAGAGAAAGGGATTTTTTATATCAAGAATAACCGTGGTCAAGGTCTGAAAGGAATGTCCACTACACCTATAACTACTGAACCACTGCATGCTGGATGTAAAGTTATTGAATAACAATAACATAGATATAGAAGTTATGACCTCAGTGTTTTCAGATCTCATTAAAACAGATTAAGGTTATTCTGACACCGGACAATATATCCTTACAAATAAATACATATACACACAGACATGACCTTTATCCAAGTCTGGAGCAAAAGAATGAGGGCAAAAAAATATCTGTGATTTAGTTCAGACAACTCGTAAAGGTCAGCTCTGTCACAAACAAAAATCTATGCCATTTAATTTGGGAGCTATTGGTTTTACATTGCAAATGCTTATTAATGACCTGAATATTTAATGTTCCAGGGACAGTGTTTAAAAGGTTGATGTGGTACAGTTATTGAGTACTACAGTATACTGAAGTATGGTAATATTGTAGCTGTGTTTTAATAATATATATTATTTTGTATAAATCAAAGAAACTCAGTCCTACAGTACTCTACCTACCTAAACTCTGAGCTGAACACAACCCACCAGTCTTTCCAAATCCTCCTCTGTCACAAGATATCATCAAGATGGATTCAGTGAAATCCTGAGGCTCTGGTTCTTCTTGTTTCTGCATCAAATGTTTCCAACTGGCTCTGGGTCTGCCTGCTGCTCTGCCTGTCCACACTGGGATTATGCACACAGGGATAGAGGAAGGCTAATACCATGTTTGTATCAGGCATTTATATGAGATACACTCTCATGTATGCACGCACACATGGAGACCCAGGGACACGAGCACAAACTCAATCAGATACACACATATACACACACACATGCCCATACACATACAAATACACACGCAGGTAAACACAGGCACACACACACAGACTCTCCCGCACACACACATGTTCACCCCCTGACACACACGCACATGCTCACCCCCTGAGACAAACAAACACACACACACACGCACACATGCTCCCCCCCTGACACACACACACACACACACACACACACACACACACACACACACACACACACACACACAATGCATTTAATGGACCGAACAATGCGTGAGCGACTCCCTGCCAACACTGCTGTGATGCTAAACGTTGTGCAGTGTGATAGAGTTGTTGCAACACAGACCTTTTATTAGAAAGCTGCCAGAGAGAGGTAGAGAGGAGAGAAAGAGGCAGAGAGAAAGAGAGAGAGACTGGGAGAGAGAGGGAGGGAGGTAGCAAGAGAGATGGAGGGAGAGTAGGCTGCTGTCCACCAGCTTTAGCCTCCATCACAAGAGGGACGTTAGGTGGCTGTTAACAAAACACCACCTGAGAACCCGAGTGATGGAGAGAGCCAGAAAGGGGGGGGGGGGGGGGGGGGAATATCCACCTAGCTTGGCAATAAATATTTCTGCTGCTGAAACTCTTAACTGTGTTTCTTTCTGCCGTGTGGAGAGAAAGAGAAATGGGCTGGCGATACTTTCTATAGTTGCCGCAGGAAACTCTCTCTCTCTATCTCTTTGTTCTCTCTCTCTACCATATTTCGTTCTCTATACATACCCCGTCTCATTTCCTCTAACCCCATCCCTCACTAACTCCTTGATCCCCCCCCCCCTTCCTTTCCACCCCATCCCTGCAGTGGGAGCTCACAGCAGGGGGTGTAAAGCATGTTGTGATTGTTGCAGAGTTACAGGATCATTCATTCAATAGAATAAAAAGCGTCTTCCTCTGAGTCGATGCGTCCACAGTGGCTCGCTAACTTGGCCTTGGCCTCTCTCCCTCTCCCCCTCTCTGTCCCTGTCCCCTCCCCCTCTCTCTCCCTCTCCTCTCCCCCTCTCCCCATCCCTCCGTCTCCTCCAACCTCACCCCCTCAGGCCCAATAACAGCATTGATGAAGAAGAATTGAAAAGGACACATCCTTGAGCCTGTGATCTATGCGGTATATTTCCTCTTTTACCATGGCTATGGATTTCCTTTAGCAGGACGAGGGGTGTGAGTGAATGAGGACCATCAGGGGGTGAATGGATGAATGAGGGAGGGGGGAGCATTACTTTAGAAGTTGGAGGACAGCTGGAGAGGTAAACAACCAGGAGATGGATGTGACCTCCGCTTCCGTCTCCACCACCAGCGCCGGGGAAGGATCATTTATCCAGGGATGAAGCCCCAAGCCCTGATCGTAGATGTTCACTCAAAACACTCAAAACACTCTCGCTCATCTCCACCAAATCCTTCTGTGTCCCCCCCCCCCCCCCCCCGCGGAACGCTTCACGAATAAAACCTTTGAGTCCTTCAACATTTAAGTCCTACTTTGTGAGGCAAGCCCATTCCTCATGCATTCTTATAGATGATATGAACATTAATATTACAAAAGTGATCACCTTTGTGATAAACATTTGTTTGGCTGTGATTTGTGGTCACAGAGACTTCAGGAAGTGATGTCATAACTCAAGCAGGGACGGGATGTCGTATACCAGCTTAAAAAAACAGGCACTAAAACTGGGATTGTTTGAGAAGCTCGGAAGACATCTCAGGTTCCCATATTTCATGAGCTTATTAGTCATACAGGTTCGTTTGACCCCCTTACTGTTTCACATAACTGAATGGACAAATGCTATTACAATAATACAATAATATTTTTTACACAGCGAAGTACATTCTATACTTACGCAAGACAAAGAAAGCTCCCACTTCCTCACTCAAAATAAACTCAAAGATTATAAACCGGTTAACTTTTGAGTACCAATTACAGATCTCAGATCTACATCTGTATTCTGAGCTCACTGGAGCTCTCAGGTCATCAGGGTCCTGATCACTGCCCAGGGTTAGAACCAAGCATGGTGATGCAGCTTTAGTTTTCATCTACCCCCACATATCTGGAGAAAACTTCTGAGGTCTGCCCTAACAATTTATACTTAAATCAGGGCTCGAAATGTCTCAGTTTGTTTGGCTGCAGCTTTTTTAATAAAACCCCTCCTCTTCACTGGCACTTTTATTCATCTCCCTTATTATGTTGCAAATTTTGTACTGCCCTTCATGGATTGTAATATAAATGTACTTTCAACTGTTCCTTCAGTCTGTGTAATGCACTCTTAACTACCTTTGTGTTTGAAGGGGGGCTCTATAAATAAACGTAGCCCTGCCATCTCCTCACATCATTCATCCCCATCCCTGCTTATACCCCATTTCACTTGTAAATATCAACATTACAAAAACACACACAAGTTACCCTCCGTCTCGAGGCGTGACTCCGATACAATAAGTTAATGCGATGCTGTGACCCTCGCGGTCACCACGGCAACGGGCGGTAGCACGGGGGGACGTGCCAGATGAATGGCACTGATATGCCTTTACGCATGACACATTATGTTGTCACCATATGTTACAGGAGGATGCGGAACGACGGGAAAGGTCACAGAAGGAGAGAGCGAGAGAGAGCGAGGGGAGAAAGAGAGGGAGAGGGAGAAAGAGAGGGAGAGGGAGAAAGAGAGGGAGAGGGAGATAGAGAGGGAGAGGGAGAAAGAGAGGGAGAGGGAGAAAGAGAGGGAGAGGGAGATAGAGAGGGAGAGGGAGAAAGAGAGGGAGAGGGAGATAGAGAGGGAGAGGGAGAAAGAGAGGGAGAGGAAGATAGAGAGGGAGAGGGAGATAGAGAGGGAGAGGGAGATAGAGAGGCGCTGGAGGGCGGACAAGGCTGCATAGTAAAACTCTTGGTAGTTACGCCTCATAACTGAAGATGGGATGAGATGGAATCCGATGTGAAATGATGATAAAATTTGCCTAAAATATTGCAGTGGGTTGGTTTGAAATGTAATTGGTAGGAGGAAAGTTCGGTCTGCATGTGTTGTGTGTGTGTGTGTGTGTGTTGTACGTGGTGTGTGTGTGTGTGTGTGCATGCATGTGCGTGTACGTATGTGTGTGTATGTGTGTGCGATGTATTTGTGTCTTTGTGTGTGTGTGTGGGTGGGTGCATGTATGTGTATGTGTTGGTGTGTGTCATTGTTCTGTGCACGTATGTGTGAGTGTGTGTTTTCGTGTGCGTGAGTGTTTGTGTGATGAATGCTTAAAATTGGACTAGACTTTTCCAACGGCTGAATGTGCAGCCAGCGTTAATTGAAAACTAATTTTTAAATTAGTCATTCGCTAATTAGAAAACATTGCTTTGAAAAAACACGCTCCTCTGCTCAATCACGTACATTAATCACATGGTTTAGAGTGTTGTCGAAAAAAAATTGGTAATTGAAGCATCAGTATCTTAGACGAACGTGATCAGGTGGGACGTCTGGGCAAGAGACTTGAGGGTAGCTTAATTTAAAAATATTTATTATTAATTACGCTATATGTATGCTAATACGAGCATTGTCTCATATTATCGACAAAAGAGAGACGATTGAATAAATGTAAACATCACAGTAAGTGTGAGGAGACTGTGAACGAGAAACATGTATTTAAAAATAAAACATGGCAGATGGTTGAATTAAGTTTATGAGCTACTCAACCAAGTTGAGATCACAGCACATAATTCTTGTTAAAACCTGTTAGAAAGGACAAAAATGCTCAACAAAAAGAATAACTTACTAAATCAATAAATATGCAAAGGAGGACTAAATTAATAAAAAAATCAGCATTAAAGGCATTATATGTCAATTAGCTAGGGGTCTCCCAATCAAAACAATAACAAAAGGACGAAGTTTGATGACGTTGTGTAGTAGAATGGGAACACGGGAGTTTGTGTCTTCATCACAATGAAAATATTGTATTAGATTACGTATTATTGGCATGGCGTTGAGTCTTGTTATGTGATTTGATTCTAATGAAATAGCCTAAAGAAGCGAAACGTTAACTTGCTATCTTACCGTTAGCCAAAATGGAACAACAATCCTTTCTCCCAAGCATGATCAAGTTAAGATTCAAAGTGTGCAAGGAGAGGAGGAGCTATTCCCAGACGTTCCCTTGTCAGTGTGTTGGGTAGAGAGAGCGAAACCGTATCAATGTGTTGTGCGAATGCTCTGCAATGAAATACGATTTTACCCATTTAAAAAAAGTACACGTATATGTAATGTAAATGTATGGGGAATACTATCGGCCGCAGATGGTGTCGCACAGTCTGATAATTCTTTTTCTTTTTTTAAAGATTACCCGCCCAAGTGAAGTCTATGTGTGAGAAACACTGCATTAGCTTGAAGACTGGCATGAACCACTTAAAAAAGTTGACACTCCGTAGTACTTCAGAGCGATATTGAAGTTTCATGCTTCATGCTCATGTTTTTTGTGCGTTTCCCGGAAGTTAGGGGGTAAAGGGGATTTGATGCTAATGACATGCAACCTAACCAAATGTTACGGATCATTACCTTGAATAAAACAACGCTTTCTCTGGGTTTGAACATGGCTGGAGACAATCGGGATAATGTTAGTACAACCCCATAACATGTATAACACAGGTCTCGTAATCTTTTGATATTTGAATGCAAAAAAGAAAAAAATATAAATTTAAAGGGATTATTGTGTACAGGTATGAATGCATACAATAAAAGGGGTTTCAGTCTGTCCCAAAGTAGAGAGGTCTCATGTGAAGCTCTAGTAGTTGCTCAAACAAAATCAAAAACACAAAACAATGCATAATATAGAAAGTCATGAAAAAAAAAAAAGGTACACCAACAGCTATAGGGGAAGCAAACCCAGCAGCGGGTTGAAGGTAGGGAAAAGGCAGGTTTCTTCACACATCACAGATACACAACAGGAGGAAATATGGCGGCATTGACTCACCTTTGACCTTACTTTTGATCCCGTTGACTGAAGCATGGGGGAGGAGGAGGGGGAGACAGTAGGTTAGTCAGGTTATAGGGGAGGAGGAGATCCCAGTGTTGATTAGCGGGTAGTTATTGTCATTATAACCAGGCTGAAAACATGCTGTTGTTAAGAGAGAGAGAGAATCATTCTAATTCCTTGTTTTTATTCTACCGATATCAGCAGACAGGGAGAGATATTTGTGCTGGTGTGCAGCTCTGGGAACACCTGCTTCATTAACCCAACAGAGCAGAGACCCCTCCCCTACTCACACACACACACACACACACACACACACACACACACACACACACACACACACACACACACACACACACACACACACAAACACACACACACACATACACACACACACACACACACACACACAGACACACACACACAGACACACACACACACACACACACACACACACACACACACACAAACACAAGCATGCACTGACACACACATACCTGTATGTGTGTGTTGGTTTGTTCATAGTTATCAGAGAACACATCAGTGACGGAGGAGATAATCTTTAACACACTTCATTTCCCTCAGAAGCCGAGAGCCATCTACCGTGCACTGCAGCTGTATCTTCAACAAATTACGGCGTGTGTGTGTGTGTGTCTGTTTTTCTACGTATGCAAATTGTACACATACATACATACATACACCTATTGAGATAAAAACACAAAAGCAAAACTGACGCACGAAGGAATAAAACACAAACACGCCGCATTGACAAACAAACCCGAATGAGACCCACAAATCACACACTTATAATATGTATATATATATATTTATATATATATAAACTATATAAACATTATCAATACTCAATGAAGAGAAGCCTGGGATAGAGACAGAGTGTGAGCAAGAGCGAGAGAACGAGATAGACAGAGAGTGAGAGAGCAAGAGAGAGAGAGAGGGGTAAAGATATAATTAAAGCGATTAAATATCCTTTTTATTGGTTATTTTCGTGATAACTGGACCCATGGCCTAATTACAGCAATATTTAAAAGTAGTGTCACATTGACTGGCTGTAATCCCAAAATGCGTGTCAGCAGCAGTTTAGGACAAGCACTAAGTGTCAGCGAAACGCGAGTATTAGCTCCTCACAAGGCACGATGTTGAAACACAGCCTCTGATCACACCTCTACAATGAAACCACAAACACCAAACTACCAAAACAAAAAGGACGAATATGATGTTATGTTTTGCTTTATAATATTCTTAATATACAAATGTTTCAAATCAAAATCTTAAATGAGTAAATAAAGAATAAAGAAGTAACTAAAAATATGAAAGCAAGAAAAAGGAAAGAAGGAACATATACAGCAGGAGAAGGACAAAAGGCCAGGGTGCTGTGCAACCAGACACTTTCTGATGTGACACTTTTGGGCTTTATGGGCGTGAACTTGTAAAGTGTCTGTTTCACAGCTTCTCTGTCCTTTCTCCTACTCAATCTGTCAATCTGCCAGTTATGTCTGTTTGTCCACTAGCCTGTCTGTCTCTTTGTCTGCTAGTCAGCTTGTCGATTTGACTGCTGGTCAGTCCGTCTGTTTATGTATCTGCTAGTTGCCACCTGCTCATCTGCTAGTCAGCTTGTCTGTCTCTCCGTCTGTCTGTCAGTCTATCTGCCAGTCTGGCTGTCTGTCGATCACGCCTGCTATTTCTTCCTTCATGTTGCCCTCCTTGGTACTGCTAAGGTACAGGAGTAGGACCCATCTTAGCTATGATGGTTTATGATTTCCCAACTTATATCACCGTGACTGGAAACCTGACACCTGCTGGAAGTGCGGTCTCACCTTCTTGTCTCTAGACAGAGGAAACGCCACTCCAAGCCGACATGTCCGCCATGACTCAGCTAACAGTAAAACATGACTTCTCCCGGTTAAGGAGAGACGGCTGAGATTGGATTTAGATGGAAATGGAGCTGCCGGATACTTTCCATGGTAATATGCGTCTCCACGCCGAGTGGATCTGGCCGGATGCAGTTCACAGACGGATACCTTTCCGGAACAATTTTGTGATGTGTGAGAAAAGTGTAAGGGTGTTTTCATTTCCCAACCAGTAGTTGAGCAACTTCCTCGAAGACTAAGACAATGTAGGGCAGGAATAAAGGAATTTATTACAGCTATAACCCCAGGAGGATTTTTACACGATGACAACTCACGAGCTAACTCCCAAGGTAACGAACATAACTTCACACTCCGTTCATTACATTGGAAATATTTGCAATTCTTTATGGTTTATGGCTTCAGACTGCAACTTTTTACTTTGAAATAAAGATGCGCCCAACTTCCTGATGTAATAAATTCTCTCGCTCTTAGTCTGACAAAAGGTTGTTTTTCTTAACAATGTGACAGAATACAACTGTAATGTCACCCTCTCCATTGCCCTGGACGTGCGTCAGGGGTACCAGCATAGAGAAGTGAGCTTGTGTCGCTTGTGGCATGGCCCCACCTCCTCCCTCGCTCGCTCTGCCCTTCAACCCAGCATGACTCCCTCGACCGCTCCAACAGCCCATTCTTCAGACCAAAGCACAGGAACAAATGTCTTGCAATTGTTCAAATCATGCTATAATCGCCTCCCGCAGAGAAGAGCATTGGAGTCCAGTCTAGTCTGCTACATTATCCAGTGTGTGATTTCCTCTCCCTTTCATCCCAACCTCCTGTCAAAGTCGGTTCAGTCCTCTCGCTATGCACAAAAGCCCATACAAATATATACAGAAAAGAACATAGAGAACATTCTACAATTTCCTTCAGACGATTTCCTTGTGTTGCGACGCACTTACTCCTACGATGCACTGGCCGACCGCTAATTTGAAAATAACCTACTAACCTATTGTTCTGGTTCTGCCTCTGGTTGGGCTTCAGCTCCTCTGTACTCTGTTGTTTTATGGGAACTTGCTTGTGCAGCACTTACATTGTACTTGCTCCAATCCTGATTCTGGCTTTGATTGTTCTAAGCGTCATCTGCTCGTGGCTTTAGATAAAAGATTCTGCCTAATGACTATGAATTTTATTGAAGTAGGACAAAACAAGACTTCAGTCTACTGTGTGTGTGTGTGTGTGTGTGTGTGTGTGCGTGTGTGCGCGTGCGAGGGCGTGTGTTTGTGCGAGTGCCCACAGGTTTTTTTTTGTCTGACGGACACTGAGTTTGTGTGTGTGTGTGTGTGTGTGTGTGTGTGTGTTTGTGTGTGTGTGTACTTATGTTTGTGCCTCACACAACACAGTAATCACCGTTTTATGGCTTATTCTACTGAGACATTGGAGCAGGACATGTTAAGCACAGCTGACCTGGTTCCCCTGCCAGCATTTCTCTCTCCCTCCATCTTTCCGTCTCTCTATTTATCTGTCTCTCTCTATCTCTCTCTCTCTTGGCTGGGAGTCGAACTTGTAGTCACAAACGGATGCTGCTCAGATCAGACCTGCAGAGAATTCTGCTCAGATAGCAGCTCAAAACACACACACACACACACACACACACACACACACACACACACACACACACACACACACACACACACACACACACACACACACACACACACATATATTGCAAGCAATAAAGTGAGTGTGAGTGTGAAAATGTGTGTAAAAAAGTATTTGTGTAAAAAATAAAGAGTGTGATCATTAGTGTGGTTTTGTTGTTTTTTTTGTTTGTGTGTTTGTGCCTGCACGTGTGTGGTATAAGGGCTCCAGTATGAGGTGAGGTTGGTCCACTGATACATCTGAGCCTACACTGGGTTAATTTCACAAACATATTTCTTTGGAACATAATTGCTAAAAACCTCAATAGAATGGAAACAATAGTCGGTGGCTGCCACGGCATGCTGTGATCAAAAACACTATTCCAAAAAAAGAAAAAATAGGTCAGTTTCCATTTTGGCATTACAGAAAAGACTGAGTCTACAGCATTTAAATAGGCCATTTATCCAAGATTCTTCAATAAGGAATACTTCATCGGTTGGTGAGCGATGGGGGGAGGACCTCGCTACAAAAAGAATACCGCGGCGGAGGCAGCGCTGTCCTAATGTAAAATGCATTGTTTTCGAAGCCCGTGAATCTCTTTGCATAATCCTCAGACCTCCGCACTCCTCTCTCCCCTACTTGCTCCTGATGTGGAAGTTATTAATTTCCGACTACTGGTAAATACTGGCGGCGAACGATAACGCGCGGCAGTCGTCCCCGAACCCGGAGAGCATATCAATAAATGACATCTGAGCGCCCGACGTGTTGACATTTGTGAGAGGACGTCCGTGGAGAACAAACATGAGTAGCGGGGCGCTGGGGCGCGATAGGGAGCGTGGGGGTGGGGGGGGGGAGGAGGCGTTTAGAGGTGGAACACACGAGCGGCGCCTATCTGATCCCGTGCAGCACGCGAACACATGTACATATTTGGTCACACGGCCTGCATACCAATTAAGTAGCGCGTCGACGCGAAAGGGCCCCAGTGACGAAACGGGAACGGGATCGGCGTCGGTGATCCCGTGGAATCTGACAGTTCAATTAATATATTTTCCTTCCTCCGTGCAACTCTCTTCAAAGTCAGAGGGACGAGCGCTGATGTGTGGCGTGGAGATAGGCTCCGTCGGCCTCGGTAAGCAGAGAATAAATGAAGAGAGGCAGGGTGGGCGTACGGAAATGGGCCAAATATAACGTCATTTGGACAAGTAGGACAGACTCCTACCTCCTCTTCGTCTCTCTTCCTCTTCCTGAAAGGATGTTTCCAGGCAGGTCTGATTTCACCAGGATGCACCATACAATTATTCTACAAAGACAGGTTTTGTCCGTGTGTTGGTTGTGGCGTAGGTGTGTGAAGTTAGACAAAGTCACCCGAGCGTAAAATGGCCTTATTTAGGAAAGCACATGGCTACGTAGCCTGACATGCTAACATGCCGAGTAACCCAACATGCTAAGTGTCCTTACACGCCAAGTACACTAACACCCTACATGATCCAACACGCCAAGTACCCATGAGGATTGGCAGGTCTTCGGTTGTAGCCGGAAATTGAAGTCAGCCACCCAGAAAAAGTAAACCGTACATGAACACGATGACAACACGCCAGCCCCACACAGAAAGGGGGCTGGAACCCAACGCCTCCCACCGTGCCAACCGCAGAGCCAACACGCCGACACCAAACTCCAACTCCAAGAAACAAGAAGCGTTAATACACACAGTTATGTGAAACCCCCCAGCCATTATACTAGTTGATGATGAGTAAATGTCTCCATATGGCCGGACCCCCAGGGCAGCGTTGAACCGGAGACCAGGCAGTTGGTCGGAGTCCCGGGAGTATGGGGGACGGGGACGGGGACGGGGGGGGTGTTGAACCGGGCCCAGCGAGCACTGAGAACCTGGGGGCAGGGGGAGGGGGAGGAGAGGGGGAGACAGGGGAGAGGGAGGGAGGCTGTGATGGGCCCAGCAGGAGGCGCTGAAGGCGTCCCTTCTGCCACCTCTCCCTCTCTCCCTCCCTCTCTCCCTCTCCCTCTCTCTCTCTCTCTCTCTCTCAGCCAAGTCCTCCACAGACACAGACACTCCCTCTCCCCAACACACACAAACACACACACCCTGGAGACCCCCGCGGGCGACCAACCTTTCGTCTGGCAAAGCGCACTCTCACAGGGAGCTTCACACACACACACACACACACACACACACACACACACACAGGCAGGCACTCATACACACACAGATACATGAGTGAGCATTCACATTTTGGAGACAGACAAACTACCCCTCACCAACATTCGTTACACCTACACACTGACACTTATGCAAACGCTTTAGTTTCAATTCCAACAGTATTATCTTTTTGTGTGAACCCTTTCCTCCAGTCCACCAATCAACTTCAAGCACTCCCTGTATGTGGCGAACGCACCGGAGCAACATTAGCCTGCGGCGACTAGCAGAAGGATGCTATAACACAGAGTCAGCCAACTTTAGCTCACCTGCTCTACATCTGCAGAGCAGTGAGCAAGACGGTGGTAGCAGTTAGCAGAGCGCTAATGGAGCTGTGGATAAGTACAGCCGTGTGGCTTCATTTAGCGTTTCAGTGCAACTATTGTGTTCACCATCTTACAGTACACTGGCTCACACACCCTGGAGACTCACAATCGGCAACACACACACACACACAAAAACACAAAAAAAAAACAATCCTATTTACTTGTCATCGTCGAAGGGGGGGAGGTAGGAATGGGGGGGGGGGGGCGTATCTGTGGTTGGAGTTCTAATCAAAACACTACAGGTAAGAAACAGGTTTTCTGGAACCTTCTGAAGAGCAGAGCAGAGAATCACAAGCCCTGCCTAGATCACCGTGTCTACTGAGCTAAACCGCGCCACAATCTCGGCTTCAATTTCCCCTCACTCTCATCGGCAGCCCTGTTCCCGTCCCGGTGTCTCGTGTCAGGAGACGCCCGCCGCCCGCCTCCACCTGCCTCGGTTCTGGAGCCGCCAGAAACACGGCGGCGGACAAGCAGTCGTAATTGAAAAAAAACCAACACAAAAAAGGGATTCCGCAGGGAAGCGTTACAGAGCCCCTGGAAGATGAGGAGAGGGCCCTTTCGGGAGGAGAGACAATGGAGGGAAAGACACCTTTGCTTGGCTGTTGTTTTAAACCCATAGTCGGTGGGCATGTGGTAAACATGTTTGCAGAAAACAATATATTTAACAAATACATATTTTTAATATTTATACTGAAAAAGTATAAATATGAATAAGTACGAGAATGTGAAAATAGTTTCACAGTATTTTGAGTTCTAGTTATCCTTGTCCTCCACTTCAATAATCCAGGTGGTACTCCATCGAGTTTAGATTTCTTTGAATCTGTGTAATATCTATATTTTAAATCCTTCCACCGGCAGAAAGACAACATCAACAAATTCAAAGCAGTTATATTCCAAAGTTGTGGGTTTCCATTTCAAACTGGTATCTTGTGTTATTTTGGGGTATAAAAAATATTTTGAAACAAAAAACAATAAAAACCATTGTGGGGCGTATCGTGTGGTCCATGGACAGATACGGCCATGGATACGGATAGGGATAGGGATAGGGATATGGTGTGTGGTTACGTGGGGCGGTCAACCTCAGGCATACAGACGCTGGTCATCCATCAACAGGCCGGGCAATGTCCGGAAATAAACAAGCCACACAAATAACTAGACCTCCTCACAAATATCTTCAAATTCCCCAGCAAAAGAGCCCATCTTCTTAAAGATATGATTTTATCTTAAAAAAAAAGGCAAAAGTCAACTGAAGTTGCCTTATTTTGAATTGTAAAACGGAGGCTTTTGAAAGTGATCGTCTAATGCGCGCCTCTATTTGTCACTCTACTCTGAGTCGAATGCCCTTGTGTTGCAGGAAATTGGTTGACATTAAAAGGTGTCAGGCGCTCAGTGAATGCAGATGAGGGATTGGGTCGCTGCTGAAGGCAATGCAGGATTCAACTTCCCACAGTCTCTCTCTGCCAAGCCCCAGGGGAACCAGACCTCCTCCTCCTCCTCCTCCTCCTCCTCCTCTCCTCTCCTCCACTCCTCTCACCCTCTCCTCCTCTCTTCTCCTGTACTTTTTCTCTCCTCTCCCACTCTCGGTCCCTTTCCCCTACTCTGCTTTCTATGGGCCCCCGCACCCATCCCCCTGTCTATTTCTCTCTTCTGCCCTCTCCCCCTCCTCTGCCGTTCTTTTCAGCTCCTCTCTTCTCATCTACTTTCCTCCCCTCGCCTCTCTCTTTTTGTTTCCATCTCCCTGCTCGCTTTGCTGTTCCCAACTCTCCCCGGCTCCTCTCCATTTATCTCTTCTACCACACATCTCCCCCTACCCAGTCCGCTCGCTCCTTTCCTCCTGTCCTCCTCCTCTCCTGCTCTCCTCTACACTCCTCTCCTTATCCCCCCCCCTCTCCATCCGTCTTCTCTGCTCCCTCATTGCCTCTCCTTTCCTTCTCCATCCCCTCTCCCTCTTCTCTCTCCATCTCTCAACTCCCTCCTCTCTCTCTCCTCTCATCTCCCTCTCTGTCTAGCCTGGTGGTGGCTCCACCAAGCCATGTCGCATGCATGGTGGAGACTACGGTTCCACCATGCATGAGACATGGCGGAGTCTGCTAGAGGAAGCCCTTCTCGTTCCCCAATGGCTCCGCAGCGCTGCAGAACACTTGGCTAAAGTAACGGCACGGCACTGATACCGCTGCTGTGTGCGATCAGACGTGATGGGGACCAGAACATAGGGGCCGTTTCACAGACTGATCTCACCATGCGTTCCCAGGGTGTGGGTGGTGATGTAGCGCCGATACCCCCACCGCGTCTCTCCGCCCGATTCACCGGGAATCAATTGAACGTGCCATATCCCAGCATTTTAATTATTTTATTATGTTTACATCATTTTATGGATATGTATATTCTACAAACGTTCCTGTGCGTCTATACACATAAAATATTTATGTACTTATTTATTTATTCATTCATTTTATTTTCACTGGTCTCGTTCGGTAACGTGTTTGCCGCTTACAGGCCTTCATCTCACCAGATCAACGGGTCAAGCCACCGTGAGCCTCTACAGGGGCCTGGCCCCCCCCCCCCCCCCCCCCCCCCCCCCCCCCCCCCGCTACCGTAAACCACATCCATTTGTATTCAGAAGCACAACTCTGCAGTTATTTGAAGTGCTCTCCAGGGAGGCCCGGGGAACGTCGGCACTGAGGCCTTGCGTCTCGGAAAAACTCCCGGCGCAGCCGTTGTTGCCACATTACTTTAACGTTATTAGGGCGGGGGCAGGGAACTCAGCAGAAATACAAGCGATGGAGCCACGCAGAGAAAGAGAGAGAGGGAGAGAGAGAGAGGGGGCTTTGATCCCAGGGCTACTCTGATGAAAACGTACACACACTTCCAGCTCAGCAGGGGACATGGGCCGGCAAAGGGTTGTGGAAACATTCTCGTTGTTTGACTGTGTTGATGCGTGTGTGCGTGCGTGCGTGCGTGTGCATAGATCTATACATGCACACATGCATTCATTAACACACTTTACATCACTCAGTTTTTGCACTGCGTATATTCGTCTATTAGTTGTAGCTTGAAGTTGTAGACTTATTCCTGTGTGGTTGTATTTCTGAGTAGCTTATCGTGTGGGCGATGAAGATGGCTCTTATAGTCTGCCGTGCCTTCACCTTCATGTGTGTGCGTGTACGTGCATGAACGCCTGTGTCTGTGCATTTGTGCGTGTCGAACGCTAGCGGTTTAAACAGCTACCTGGTGGACAGGAGTTCTCGGTGCACTGTCGGTGTCATCGCCCACGCCAACACTACACTCACCTGCTTACAACAACAACAACTGCTCTTAGACCTTGCCTGGATGGAACTCTAGCCTTAAGTCTATACTGTGTGCATATCTATATATATAGAGAGATAGACGTATATCGATTTACTGTATGCTTTTATCAGTTTATCTAGTTTACAAACACAACAGTACAGCTAAAATACTCTTTCATCCACATAAAAATGTTTTTCTTTCCACGGTTATAATCTAGGGTCATACATTATTGATATTGTAGTGTGCTAGGTGTATTTTTCATCAGCAAGAAATACATTATATTTAACAGGTTTGATAGTTTCTATATTAAAGGGTCTATAGACTGTGTATACAGTATTCATCTAGGATGGGGGGAGGATGAGGATCCCATTGGGATAGTGGAGTACAGCAGCCAGCTTGTGTGTGACTTAAATCCCAGTACTATGTATGTAGTAAGCAGTGTGCAGCATGTTGTTCATAATAATATAAGGGAAGGTGTTGATGGAGCTGAGAGAACGTGCATGTACACACACAAACACACATGCTTGCAGGCTATCACTGTATAATGCATACACATTTCAGACACACATTCTAACACAGACACACACACAGTCTTACAAACACATATATATACCCCCCCCCCACACAAACACACACACAAACACCCCCCCCCCCCCCAACACACACACACACACACATGCATAGACACACACACACAAACACGCTTGCAGGCTATCACTCTATAATACATACACATTATCACACACACACACACATGCACAGTTTATTATTCCGCGGGTATATCAGTCTTATCTCTCAACACACTCGTAACGCTGATGGAATCCTAAACCACCGGAGAATACTAATACTGCTAATACTACTAGTACCTCCACAGAACACTAATACTATAAGTACTACAACTACTACTAGTACCACCACAGAACATTAACGCTGTTAATACTACTACTAGTACCTCCACAGAACACTAATACTATAAGTACTACAACTACTACTAGTACCACCACCACAGAACACTAACACTGTTAATACTACTACTAGTACCTCCACAGAACACTAATACTATTAGTACTACAACTACAACTAGTACCACCACAGAACACTAACACTGTTAATACTACTACTAGTACCTCCACAGAACACTAATACTATTAGTACTACAACTACTACTAGTACCACCACAGAACACTAACACTGTTAATACTACTACTAGTACCTCCACAGAACACTAATACTATAAGTACTACAACTAGTACCACCACAGAACACTAACACTGTAAATACTACTACGAGTACCTCCACAGAACACTAATACTGTTAATACTGCTACTAGTACCTCCACAGAACACTAATACTATAAGTACTACAACTACTACTAGTACCACCACAGAACACTAACACTGTTAATACTACTACTAGTACCTTCACAGAACACTAATACTATTAGTACTACAACTACTACTAGTACCACCACAGAACACTAACACTGTTAATACTACTACTAGTACCTTCACAGAACACTAATACTATTAGTACTTCAACTACTACTAGTACCACCACAGAACATTAACGCTGTTAATACTACTACTAGTACCTTCACAGAACACTAATACTATTATTACTACAACTACTACTAGTACCACCACCACAGAACACTAACACTGTTAATACTACTACTAGTACCTCCACAGAACACTAATACTGTTAATACTGCTACTAGTACCTCCACAGAACACTAATACTGTTAATACTGCTACTAGTACCTCCACAGAACACTAATACTATTAGTACTACAACTACTACTAGTACCACCACCACAGAACACTCACACTGTTAATACTACTACTAGTGCCTCCACAGAACACTAAGACTGTTAATAGCAATACTAGTACTTCACAGAAAACAAATACTAATATACTAGAACAGAATACTGAAGAGTACTACTAGTAGATTTCCAGAATACTACTACTACTACCAAAACTACTGCTTACGTAGATGGTATACTCTTACAACTCATAATAGACTCTGTAAAGAACACAAATACTGAAACAGGTATAGTATTCTAGGGTAATATAAACTAGTATATTATTTTGTTAATTAGTTTATCCGTGCTGGCTTGTGATATCATCATATATACATTATAGATATCTACCATGATCTCCACTATGCCGGTATCTGCATGTGCAGCAGACGCGTGTAGTGTCTGTATGTTTCTGTTGGCGGTAGAGAGGGCTCTCTGGGAAAAATCGCCCGAGGAGCTGCCAGGCTTGAAGGATGCTACGGTTTATATTGCATCAGCTGCCTTTGGTAAACTTCTGGAACATTTCCCGCTGACTGCCACAGAAACGTGCGATCACCCTCTGATACACAATAAACCATATTGGAATAGAAAAGCCTTTAGGGCCGCTCGGATTCTTGGGGTATGTAGTTCCTGCTTGGAGAGCACCTGGCGTTTCTAACTAACTAACTAACTAACTAACTCAACTGGCATCAAGTTGAGTTAGTTAACATCAAGCAAAGATCTAACTTACCAACTCACCATAACTTTTTTGGACATCTTACCATGTTAGACAATATTCGGCTACAGAACCCAGCTAATGTCTTGGCAGTGTCCTATTCTAACTTTCAAGCCAAGTTCTCACTTAAAAAGAACAATCTCCAATGTATAATACCTAAATTTAACCACCCCAAACAACTAGAACTAAAACCTTTCTAATCTTATCTTGGTATCTAACTAAACATAAAAAAACATATTTATCCTCCGGCGCATTAACATTGCAAACCTTTTCAGTACACTAATTCGCACAGAGCTAAACATCATTCTTTCTTATAATGAAAAAGCGAGAAGTTTGTAATGAACCCATTTCAGTTCTCCTTTATGAACACCAGATTGTTTTCCTTCCCCAACGGTCTTTAAACGTGACATCCCCTTCAACAGGTCAATATCCTGTACTGCTACAGTTATCAAATTGCACAACAGATAATACATAAAACATTAATTACAGAATAGTCTAGTATAGTCTATCTTAATTATTACTCTGTCTTGAATTGCAGTTTTCCATTTCTGTAATTTGCTATTTCGGTAACACTTGACTTCATAGGACTAATAAAGTGTAATGTTATCTTAAGAACAAGCTACAATTCCCTGATACCCGACTGCATGTGTACACTTCATATCTCATTAATAACCCTTATGCTAACGCCATGTCCTGTCATCGATCAATCACCTTGCAACCCATCTTCATACACTGCTGATATTTGACCAACGGTAGAGGATCGATGTACTACACCGTATTTACTACACCGTATTTACGGTGTAGTAAATACGTATTTACTACGTATTTACTACATTGATTTAAATGACGATGTATGCATTCTTCTCAAGGCTGAGTGTCATTGGATGAAGGATGAAGGATGAAGGAAAGGGGATGATTTTTATACCCCACGTTGGTGCTCCACAATATGTCCTCGAGAGAACCAGCATCCCAGTGTTTCTATGAGGTTGGGGAGTTAATTAAGGGTGGGGATGATTTTGTAGCCAGCATGTTTTGGTAATTCCCCCTCCTTTGACTCAGCTGGAGGGGAAACCCTGGGGCTCTGAACAAACTGCTGACTGCCTAACGGGAGATCCGAGGGGAAGTCGAATAGCTCTCTCAAACCCCAGAGAGCCAATCACAACACCAGCCCTCCTCTCCAAACACTGCACATCCTAGCCTTACAATCAATGGGCCGCTGTCTTTGTCTCTCTTGACGACGGCAACACACACAGCATTGCATCCCCATGGCAACGGCGGTCCCGCTCAGAGAAGTAGGTTTGTTGTTGTTGTTTTTGTGAGCGACTGATGAAGAGCGAAGTTAAGCTAAGCTCTGGGCAGACGGCCGTCGAGAGGCAGTCGATTGAAAAATGAAGCCAAAATGTTACGATGATACAAACTCAAAGAGTGTGGGGAAGGGATTGGTTTGAAAGCGCCAAGTTTCTTGTTGAAAACAAACACTTAGACAGGGATGTGGGTCTTGTTATCCTGTTTATATATATATCTGTCTAGCATATATCTCTTCTGTTTTCACATTTATTCGGTTGTCACTAGAAAGGTTATTCATTTCTTATTTTAATTCGTCTTGAAAGAAGTGAGAACCCTTTCCAGGGACTACCAAGTTAGCTGGAGATGCAGCATTTTTCTCTGAAATACAGTGCCAAATTTTATTTAAGTTGTATCATTAGTGCTGGCAGCAGCATACTCATATGCAAACCGTCCAACATCACAACTCTTTCCCTCTCCCAGTGCCGCCAAAAAACGCAATTAAGGATGGAAAAGGAACGGAGAACAAAAAACTCTCGCGAAGAAGCCGCGATTAATGACTATTTATTTTTACACGCCGTGGAGATAAATCCGTTGGTTTTTCCTCAGAAGCGCTATACGACAGTGTGTGTGTTTTTTCCCTAAACCTGTACGTTTATTTTTAAACCCACGGTGCGAGCGACAATAAGATGTGTGGGGGGGGGGGGGGTTCATTGGAATGGAACTCATTACCTGCAGAGCTCGGTAATAACCTACTACACTTGAACAGGTGAGTCCAAACGGCTCCGAGGCACTGGGAGCCTGGGCGTTGGTGCGTCCGAGCCATTAGCCCTCACCGCCACCCCCGCCTACGCTACCTCTCCCCGGGTACAGAACCCCGCCGCGCACGGCGCAATTTAATGGATCAGGGTGCCGTCGTGGTACCACGGCAACAGATGGGGGGGGGGGGGGGGGTGGCATTCTGTGTCCCTAGCGCCCGAAGCTCGTTATTAAGGGGGCCTCTCAGCCACCTGTCAGCCAGGTGTAACGTTGGCATCACACCTGGGTGCGCCTCCGCATGCCACTAGCAAAGTTCTGCCCCAATTGTGAATGCAACTTGCATCCACACTCCGTGAATAGAGAGACACACACAAACACACACACACACACAAACACACACACACACGCTCGTCATGCACGCCGCGCCGACCAGACGGCAAGCATTTGAAACGATACATGAGCCGATTTGTGCCACAGCTGTGATGTATGCGTGTCGTGTCACGGCTTTGGTGTGTAGGGAGGGGATGGGGCAATGGGGGTGAGGGCTTGGGAGGAGGGGGGGGGGGGGGGGGGGGGAGAGATAAAGGTACATTGTCATCGGGGATAATGTGCGGGGGAATCAACATGGCTTATTTACTGAACAACCCCGCTAACTTAATAGCGCCTTTGAACCAAAGCCGTCAGCCAAACGGCTGTAATTGACAGTGATTAAACTACTGCCCAGGACAGCACTGCGAGAGGGTTCGCAGCTGAGCGACCGGTATGAACCGGAGGAAACGAAAACGCCCACGGCTTCAGTCTATCTCGGGTCACCCGTTTTCTTTCCTCCGAATGAGCTCAACTTACTGAGAAGGATCCATCCGTGTGACGTACTGTTAAAGATTCATCGTCTTATAATGCCTTTGCATTATACCTACCTCGTCGTCAACATAGCAGCACTCTATGGTCCAGTCGTTTGTGTGTTCCATTCAAAAGGGGACCTGTCTGTATTCACTGGGAATCACCTTGGGTAGAAGCAACTAACTTTCGAAACGAAAGAATTGTGACACGTTTCAATCTCAGTGCTGAATATACTGCTGTTCAGGGTATAATCTGTGCAGTCTCCTGTTTCTGACATGTTGTTATTTTCTCCTGGATGCGTGTTCTCCTCATAATATCGCACCCGGCGATAAGCAGGGAGACTGCGAGGAAGGGGAGGGTCGCCAACACTTTCTCTCTCTACTTCTCACTCGCTCTCTCTCTCTCAAACTCTCTCTCTCTCTCTCAGAGAGGAGGGGGAGAGACCTGACAGTCGGCACACGCTTCCATCCATCACGCGTAATCTGTTGGGCTGGTGGTGTTTTTTTTAATATTTTCGTGTGGGCCTCAATCGCCACAGATACACACACCCCTCCTCCCTCCCTCTCCCTCGCCCCTTCCACCCTCCTACCGCCCCCCGAGCTAGGAACCAACCCATCATCCGTCACCGTGGCGATATGGCACAGCTTCAACCCGTCCGTCTCAGCATCACCGCCTCAAGCGAGACGCGCAAAGGGGAGAGAGAGAGAGAGAGAGAGAGAGAGAGAGAGAGAAAGAATAACAAAGAAAAAGAGAGATAGCTAGGGAGAGGCTAGAGAGGGAGAAGTCATGATTTTTCAATGTTGACTTTGAAAAGTGCTAGCATGTGCACGCAGGAGGCAGGGAGAGAAAACACGCTGAGGCCTCTGGGTATTTCAACCTCTCATTGACTTCCTCAGAGTGTGTGTGTGTGTGTGAGGCGGCCGCTTCTCTTCAGCTGGGGGTCCGGGAGGTTGATTAAAGACAGGCTCGCTAGAAGGCACCAAGAACAAAGCTCTACCCACACACACATGAAACAAAGAAACACACCAGCAATCACACAGACCCACACACATAAATCATAGACACACACATGCACATTCACAATACATACATGAAACACACAGACACACACACACACACATAAAGCACAGACACACAAGCACACACAAGCACAAAACACAGACACACAAAGAGATGCTACAAAGCTGTGGAAGTATCTGCTTCACACAGACACGCACATAGCTACACACAGACGCATACAGATTAAACACACACACACACACTCACACACACACACACACACACACACACACACAAACTCACACAAAGACACAAATATAAAACACAGACGCCCAACTGTAATATGGACGTCTGCTATCAATAATTCCTTTGTGGGCGACAGAAAAAAAAGCCAACACCCCCCCGCCCTCCACACCCCCACTCACTAGAAGGAAGACCACCACCTCCACCACCCCGGCATGCCGATGGAGTTAATCGAGTCTGGCTGACATCATGAACCGAGATAATACCAATAAATACCGTTCTACACCCCCGCCCTCTGCTCACACACTCATTGTAATCATTACACCACCCTCATCCATCATGGAGGGGGGCAACGGGGGAGGGGGGTGACGGAGGAGTTAAGACCAGACGCTTTCTGGTCGTGTTTATTAGCACCATCGCCGTGGAGATGATGTGTTTGGTGCTGCTGACATTGGGGTTCAAGAAAGAAAGAGAGCGAGAGCAAGACAGAGAGACAGAGTGAAAGAGAGCAAGACAGAGAGACAGAGTGAAAGAGAGCAAGAGAGAGAGACAGTGAAAGAGAGCAAGAGAGAGAGACAGAGTGAAAGAGAGCAAGACAGAGAGACAGAGTGAAAGAGAGCAAGACAGAGAGACCGAGTGAAAGAGAGCAAGAGAGAGAGACAGAGTGAAAGAGAGCAAGACAGAGAGACAGAGTGAAAGAGAGCAAGAGAGAGAGAGTGAAAGAGAGCAAGAGAGAGAGAGAGAGTGAAAGAGAGCAAGACAGAGAGACAGAGTGAAAGAGAGCAAGACAGAGAGACAGTGAAAGAGAGCAAGACAGAGAGACAGAGTGAAAGAGAGCAAGACAGAGAGACAGAGTGAAAGAGAGCAAGAGAGAGAGACAGAGTGAAAGAGAGCAAGAGAGAGAGACAGAGTGAAAGAGAGCAAGAGAGAGCGAGAGAGTAAGAAAGAGAGCAAAGAGAGACCAGTGTCATTATCATGAGATGGTTCTCTCTCTCTCTCTCTCTCTCTCTTTCTCATCCCTCTCCCCAATTCGTTTATGCAACCGTTATGGAGCCTTAGATTTCACGTTATGAGTGATTTACCCCTTTCTTATACATTTGACATTTTTGCAAACAGCAGCGGAAACGATCCATATTTGGCACATTGAGAGCGGAAATTTAATGGCGGCGGTACTATGTTGCCAAAACTCATTAATATTCAATTTCTAATAACTTTTGAAAGACATAAAACTGTCAAAGAGGACCTCACAAAAGATTTATTATGGAGATGAAGAAGCCACTGATATTCCTTGCCGGACAAATAAAAACAGTTTCCGCTTTGTGATACAAGAATTAAATCTAAACTTTAATGCTGACAGGTCAGTGAATGCTGGCTGATCTTCTTTGCATCCAACACCTGGGAGCCACCTGTAGGCCTTCAGATGAACTACATGTGAGTAGCTTCACAACTAGGCTGTCATGGCTTCCACTTGGTCTGAACCTGATGGTCAATTGGTTGCTTGGTCTGAACCTGATGGTCAATTGGTTGCCACAACAACTTTCTCTGCTCACACAATTTATCTGTATTCAGTATTTGACAGGCTCATTGTAACCCGATGAGTATTTGACATGCTCATCGTAACCCTAACCCTAACCCTAACCCTAACCCTAACCGCAACGAGCACCTAAAAGCATACAGAGTGAGAATTTCACCTCCTATTTGTGGCGCCACGCAAACACATTATCTAAACGAAGGTATGCACAATGTGTGTTAATGCAGAAAAGCTGTGTTTCATTGGCTTCAAACGGGACTCGAGTCAATTTTGGACGCGGAAATTCCCAAACAAAATTTAGCGTCATTCTGACACGGCCGTGAGCTTCGGGCTGTGCCCTCCGACGCAGGCTGTTATTTGGGGAGTCAGCGGTCCGGGGGGGTGTCTAATACCTCAGACAGCCTGGATGACGGCTCCCCTCAAACACCCACAATCATCCTATAAGCTCACAGACCCATGATGACAACACAAACAACAGCTGGGAGTTTGAGGGCATCGTCAGCGATGGTGGGGCGGTCGCCACTCCGGGAGACGTCCGTCACCACAGAGTGCTCCTCTCCTCTCCGCTCCTCTCTCCTCGCTCTCCTTCTCCTCCTCTCCTCTCCTATCGCCTCGCTCTCACCTTGTTCCTCTCTTCCTCATTCCTGTCTTCTCTCCTATCCTTCCGCTTGCTCCATCTCTCTTGTCCTCGTTCCCTTCGCCTCTTCTCTCCACTTGCTCATCTTACCTCTCCTCTCCCCCTCCCTTGCTCCTCTCATTGCCCCTTTCTGCTTTCTCCTCGCTCCTCTCTCCCCCCCCCCCCCCCCCCCCCACCCCCCCCACCCCCACCACAATATCCTGCCCTTTGTTAAAACATCTCTGCCATTAAACTGGGTAAACAACTGTGATAATAGAGAAAAAAAAGTCTCTCCTCTGATGACTGCATGGTAAAGGTCTCTCTAGGGTCCCCTCAGGGTGAAGCTCTCTCTAGGGTCCCCTCAGGGTGAAGGTCTCTCTAGGGTCCCCTCAGGGTGACGGTCTCTCTAGGGTCCCCTCAGGGTGAAGGTCTCTCTGGGTCTCCTAAGGGTTAAGGTCTCTCTGGGTCTCCTAAGGGTGAAGGTCTCTCTGGGCCTCCTAAGGGTTAAGGTCTCTCTGGGTCTCCTAAGGGTGAAGGTCTCTCTGGGCCTCCTAAGGGTTAAGGTTTCTCTGGGTCTCCTAAGGGTTAAGGTCTCTCTGGGTCTCCTAAGGGTTAAGGTCTCTCTGGGTCTCCTAAGGGTTAAGGTCTCTCTGGGTCTCCTAAGGGTTAAGGTCTCTCTAGGGTCCCCTCAGGGTGATGGTCTCTCTGGGTCTGCTGTCCTCCGACTGCTTCAGGGTGATGGTCTCGCTCCACAACTGGAGATATCCAAGCAATAAGATAATTAAACTTTCGGGATAATCTGTCTAACCTTGACTCTCTCTTTTGTAAATTCTATGCACTTAACAATTCATGAGATAATTAAGATTAATAGTACATCGATAATCCTGCATCTTCAAATATTTCATAAAAAAAATAATACTTTCATGACATAAAACGTTTTATTCAAGTTTATTCATAATTTCTGAAGGCGAGGGGTCACTTTAACAACTCTCCTTTCCTATCTCTTCAAACATTTTGAAAAGTTGGAGCATGGCACTTCATTTGGCCCTCTCCAGAGTTCTCCTGGTGCAACAGTTTTAGCTTTCAGCTTTAAACCTGACCCGTGGTAGAAAGTGCTGCCAGTGATGCGATGAAACAAAAATGACAGAGAAAAAAAAAAAACACAAACAGGGCAAAAGGACAGGAGCGAGGCAGACAGACCCAGAACAGATCTTCTTTACTAAACCCTACAGCACACACTATGGTCTCTGACCTCTAAACACGCACGGTGGGGGGCCTTTGTGCCCCCGTTGTCTATGGAAACTGTCATTTCTTCCAATTTTCCAACCGAGAAGATCAGCAGAGCATCACAAAGGACGAGGGAGAAGAAAGCTAGATGTGGGGTTGTTTTGATACGGTGTCTTGCTTCCTGTTGTTATATTGTTGCACTGTGCCGTCGCCTTATTGATCGGAGAAAAGGCAGCATACAGTTATATTGAAACAGTATTAAATACACAGTACTATTTAAGCTAGACGGTACACAGTACTATTGGAAAAAGTGTTGAAGGTTAGAGCATACTCATGACTCTCTAAATAATATGGATAGTGTTTTGATAATACAGCACTATGGAAACACAATAGGTGAAAGGCTATGCAATACACAGAACATATACCACCCTATCAATGAAGGTACTATTAAAACGACCATAAAGGATATGAACATCTGTAAACACCTGAGAAGGTTCAGCTCTCATAATTATATCATCTGACTCTTCTCCGACTCCTGCGCCTTATAATGCGACATCTTTTTGCTTTTCACAAACATCCCAGGATTCATTTTCTAGTAGGATACATTCAGAGATGTTCCCTGATTAGTTTTCACACCCTTTATGGAAATGACGGAATCCGATTAATTTCATAGTCTAATGCACCCATAAATAACCCTGAAGAACTCAAAACAAATACTAAAAAACTCTATTTCAGCATACTTCTACCTTCTTTTGTCAGCAGTCAGCACCCAAACGACGCAAGGTCATCGATAACTTACTTCCGCGAAAAAAGTTCACAATATCAAACAGGACACGACGATTGCAGGCACACTTATACTTTACTATTTATTTAACGGTACTCCCGAGTTTTATATCGGCGAGGCGGAACCGGTCCCAAAATAGACCCACAAAACACAATGATAAAACCCTCGAGTGATCGCGGACCCCCCCAGAGGAACCGCCTGTAAAACACAACTGTACCGCCATTACCGATACATCTGCCCACACGCCCAACACCCCATAACCCCAAGATTGGTCCGTTTAACAAGGAAGCCCACATTACACGCGGGGCACTGATGCGCACATGCTGCAAAACAATATCTCACCCACACACTGTAAATGCCAAGGTTGGTTGGTACACACACATAAACACAAACACACACACACACGTGAGTGAACACACACACGCACACACAGGGATGGAACTATTTAGAAGGAGAAGACAACTTTTTTAAACGACTCGGTTGAAGGGAGTGACAGGGCTTGTAAAGAAAATGCTCGGTCACAACAAGAACCCCCCCCCCCCCCCCCCGCCCGACCAACTGCTGGGACCAGCAAGGGTTTATAGTCAACAAACAAACAGCCGGGAGTCTATGAATCCAGCTTTCACTAGAAGCTTTAGCTTTTTACCTGCTTGTTGTATATATATATATATATATATATATATATATATATACAGTTCTCTATATACTCTGTCTCTATGCATGTATACCACACACACACACACACACACACACACACACACACACACACACACACACACACACACACACTAACCAGCTCCCTGGCTGCGTTAAATTTTGTTGCGGTGGTATAAAAAGTGAATGTCAAGTTGTTTCGCGTCTCTGGGGAATAATATTTAAGTCGTCTGCGCTTGTACATTTACGGCTGTCATTGATGGGAAAAAGAATAATGCCCAATTAGGTCAGAGCAAAAATAGCCCAGCAAATAAATCATGTTCTGGTCCTGAGCGCCGGAGAGCAGTCACTGTCAGGTGCTGCGCAGATGAAATTACACTTTCCACTGGGAACGTGAACCATGTAGTTCATTACTCCATTTCTACAGAAACACACAGAGGGAGAGAGAGAGAGAGAGAGAGAGAGAGAGAAAGAGAGAAAAATAATGGAAGAGAGAGAGAGAAAAAGAGAGAGAGAGAGAAAGAGAAAGAAAAGAAAGAAAGAGAGAAAGAGAGAGAAGGAGAGCAAGAGCGCGAGAGAAAGAGAGAGAGAGAAAGAGAGAGAGAGAGAGAGAGAGAGAGAGAGAGAGAGAGAGAGAGAGAGAGAGAGAGACGGTGGGGTAGAGGAACGGAAAGGAGGGGAAAAAGTGTGCTCATTGCAGTTTTCTACCCCCACCTCATGCAGAGTACCATTATTTTTGACAACAGAGCCTCCCACCGCCAGACACAGGTATCTGGGCCGCGGACAGAAGACAGAGAGAGAGAGAGAGAGAGAGAGAGAGAGAGAGAGAGAGAGGTAGATAAGAAAAGGGAAATAGTAAGAGATGGAGAGAGACAGAGAGACAGATTGAGAGAAAGAGAGAAAGACAGAGAGACCGAGAGAGAGACCGAGAGAGAGACAGAGAGAGAGAGAGAGAGAGAGAGAGAGAGAGAGAGAGACAAAGACAGAAAAAGAGAGACATGGACAGAGAAAGAGAGACAGAGAAAGAGAGACAGAGAAAGCGAGACAGAAAGAGGACAGAGAAAAAGAGACAGACAGCGAAAGAGACAGAGAGAGACAGAGACAGAGACAGAGACAGAGAGAGAGACAGAGACAGAGAGAGAGAGAGAGAGAGAGAGAGAGACTAATGAGAGGCAGAGAGCGATGTCGGCTGTTGCCACGGCAGCCTCACCCCAGTTTCTCTATGTGCAACGGGCTTCCCTGTCCTCACCGGGGGGAAAAAACCTTGCAGGAGTCCTGGGTTTTGCTGCTCTGTTCAAAACACACAACTGAGTTTATTGACGACATATGCAAAATGAAAACAAAGAGAATTACCCTTACTCTTGCTTTGTAATCATCCCATTGTGAGGGAAACTTTTCTGAAAACTGAATCGATGCGGTGTAATGAATACGCTGAATCTAAAAGGCCCGGTTGGCCCTGTGTTTAGGTTGTCTTACCTCCCCCAAGGTGTAATGAAGGTGTATGTGGAAGGAGGTGTGGAGAAGAAAAGACATGCTGCTGGAGCGTTTAAAGCGTTGCAGATGGAAGCTTTAAACTAGCAGATGACATTCAAAACAAGGCTGCCTGTGTTGACTGGCTGTCGACTCACATAGCGTAACGCATACCGCATTTGTGCCACACGTTGACGCGTTCAATACAAAGTCAACGGGTACGGTTGCCTGGCTTTACCTGATGCATTGGGCTACAGTGTGGCTGTAGCTCCGGGAAGAGCTAGCTGGATATCTTAATGATACAGAGAAGGAGCAGAGGATTCTTATGGAGCAGAGTATAGAGAAGAGCATGGAGCAGGGTGGAGGAAGAGCATGGCAGTGTGTGAACCCGTAGCGACCTTGCTCCTCTCCCCAGCAGGACGTTGTCCTCCACGGCTGTTAATGAACTGCAGCTCTACAGGAGCACAGACCACTGCAATCCTCTGTCGGCCCCTATGTGTTCTCCATCGGTCCTACCAAACTTTGCTCTCTCTCTCTCTCTTTCTCTGCCGTCTCTCTTGTATTCTCTTCATCCATCTCCCTCTCTCTTTTTTTGTGATGCTCTGCGTATTATGTCTCTCTCTCTCTCTCTCTCTCTCTCTCTCTCAATCTGTCTGTATCTCCTCTCTCATTCTCGCTTACTCCTCTTGTCTCAATCTCTTTTTCTCTCTTGATTTCCGTGCCTTCTTCCTGTCCTTTTATCACTCCCTCTCTCTCCATGTCCCTATCTCTCTCTTCACCGCGTGACCCCATAGGGTCACAGGGTTCAAGGGAACGGCACCAATAATAAAAAAAAAATATAAAAATATTATATCATTGGATCCCAGGGGTAACAGGTCAGATGGTAGGCTAATGTGACCCCTGCAAGGTTGTCGGTTAAATTCCTCAGCTCTCAATAATAAATAATAATAAAAACTTTGAGCAAGAAGATATGTGTGTGTGATCCCAAAGTGGCTAGAAAGCGACGACTTTCCGTCATCTTCCGAACAACCAACTATGACCAGTCCACCACCAGTTCAGTGCCTGAACCACAACAGCGTTCTCTGCTGGCCTCCAGTCCGAGACGAGCACCACACCCAGCGCCTCAGCCCCAGACACGGAGGGGGGGAGGGACGAGGCGCCGAGCTGGCTTCGTTAAGAACCAGCGAGGCTTGCGTATGAACATCAATATACGTCAGAAGAGCTCTGACGCACCCACACCCCTCCATTCCACTGTACTCCTTTCAACCTCCACCTCCACCCAATTCCCCCCCCCCCCCACCATCACCCGTCCCCTCAGATCCCTGCACCGTGTGTGTAAACACTACCCATAAGGCAGCAGTCAGCTTCCGCCCCCCCAACCCCCTTCTTTGTCTGAAGCTATCAAACCACGCTCTTATATTACCTGGTCTGCTGAAGCAAACACGGATAAGCCGGGTGACGGCAGATTTAGCTTCATTATATCGCTCTGTCAGAAATAGGGCTTGGGAGGGGGCTTTGGGTTATCGATGAGCGCAGGGAGCAAGAGTAAGTCATCTTTAGAGTCCTTCCTACCGCTAGGAGAACCACCTGACTGCATATGAGGGCGAGGTTGCGATGATTCTGCCGCAAGAGTGAATCGAGGACAGGGATGTATCTGCAATGGTATATGGTTAAAAACAGCGGCTGCACTGACATTATACCTGGGACGGGGCTGGATATGGGTCTGTGCACGTCGGGGGGAGAGCTTATCTCGCAGTACATCCAAAGTGATCCAATTTTCTGATTTAGTCGATTCTGGTTCTCTGAGTGAAGGTGTACAGACATATGGATGCCTCAATCTGTTTACTATCCCCATTCCTCTCTTCTGTGGACAATGAACTGTTTGTGTTAAAACCCAGAATTCCATTACCTTGTCAATATGAAGGTATGGGGAAAATATAAAAGATGAGTTATTTTTATTTTGTGAGCACTGCTGCCCGTGGCCCAGCTCTCTGGGCTGCAGTAGAGTTCGGCGGTACACACACACACACACACACATGCAGACACACACACACACACACGCACACACACACACACAGACACATACATGCTCACACACAGACACACACACATGCAGAAACACAGACACACACACACATACACACACACACACACAGACAGACAGACACACACACACACACACACACACACACACACACACACACACACACACGCAGAGACACAAACACACTTAAACCCAAACACACACACACACACACACCCAAACACACACACACAGAGACACATACACACACACACACGCAGGGACACAAACACACTTAAACCCAAACACACACACAAAGAGACACATACACACACACACGCAGAGACACAAACACACTTAAACCCAAACACACACACACACACACACACACCCAAACACACACACACAGAGACACACACACACACACACACACACACACACACACACACACACACACACACACACACACACACACACACACATACACACACAGAAACCCCTCACTCTTGTGCTTTATGGCCTGGCTGAGCCCTATCCTCCATCCTCAGCACACATTTCATAACCATCCGGGAAGAAGATATACAACTAAAGAAATATCTGCAAATAAATGAAAAAAAAAAGAGCCAGTAGGGCTCCCCAACATGCAGAGCATTGAAAGAGGGGCCGACATGAATTCACATGGAAAATGAGAATTGATTGGTGCTGGCTACTTTATGGAAATATCAAATGGCACATTTCCTCTGCCATTTGCCAAGCGCCCCCCGTGTTTAGATGGGGGAAGATCCATTTCTGACAGAAACCGCTTTTTCATCCCTCCCAGCTCAGCACGTCCTCTAGAGCTCGGCGTAATACCTCAACCAAAACCATCCTTTCTCTCTCACTCCCCTCCTCTGCCAGGAAGAAGAAAGACAGCTATTTATTCCGTGAAGAGGAGCGCTAATATACGAGGCGACCGGAGCCATACAAACGCCCCGGATGGATTGAAGACGCCGCCTCTGAATCGTTACTGCTAATGTAGCAAAAATCCTGCACATCAACCACATTTAAAAATGATTCATATTTCAGGTGTTTTATTTTTTTTGATCACAATGCTGTAAACAAGCAGCTTGATTATGAAAGGACTGCATGGCAGAGATCATTGGAAGGGGAGGTTGGCAAACCAAAATTTCTGGCGTTGAGAGGGCGTTCTCTGGCTACACGCGAACCACGGCACGCACTTCCGACTGTGAAAATAAACCCTAAAAAAGATGCCCGCTGTCGTCTCTCGAGCGCGTATGTTGTTGGGACAGACCGCCACATCACAGGGGAGCCATTGTGGGGGCCGCCGGAGCTGTAATCACATTTGCTCCTCCCCCTGGCCTGAGGTGATGCCATGGCGAAGGGGGTGGGTGGGTGCAGAGTGTGTGAGGGTCTGGGGGGGAGGGGGTTGGCACGGTGGCGGGATGCGTGGCGCGGTGACAGAGTCCGAGCAGCCAGCGACGTTATTTCATGTTGTTCCATGCGGCCACCGCTTGACTTGAGCCCCCTCTCCCCCGAGGGAGGGTGTTCTGTTTAATTATGGACACTCAGAACATCAGTCAGGGTTAATGTTGTTCTGGTCTCACTATGGGTGGTGGTGATGGGGGAGGGAGGGGCCGGGGGGGGTGGTTGTAGGAGCCTGCCTGCCCAGTGCCTCAACCTCCCACTGAGGATTCAGAGAGAGGTTCACCAAAAGTTGAGCAGCGCAAGACTCGAACGGTGCAGAAAAAAAACCCGGGAGGAAGCGTTGAAATATTTATACTCTGTAACTACAAAGTCTCTCAACGCATGTGAAGCCAAAGTCTGTCTAATAGGTGTTCATCGAGGAAGAATACTTTAAAGAGCCGTTTCCCAAAGACCTTTTTTAGGTCTCTGAGACCTAAAATACATTTTTTTTAAGGTCTCTTAAAAGGGTTCCCTCCTCTTTGGTCCTCTGCGTGTCAGGGTATGCAGTTCGGGGCCGTAACGCGATACAGGAACGGGAGTGGGGACGAATGCTTTTCTTTTTCCTGGGTTGACAAAAATGGTAAATTGTACGATTGTACGATACTATAGTATTGTACTACAGGCAGGAACTCTGCTGGTCTCTAGGAGCTGAAGGGCAGCGAGTTGAAAGCTAGCCTCATACCACCCCCATCCTGTCCGACTAGGTCCTCCTGGACAGAGGGATGGACAGACTGAGGGGTGTTGAGGCATCCGCAGTCTCTTGCAGCATGAGGTGTGCGTGGTGTGTTTCATTCCTCAGGGATAGAGAGGCCTTCTCTACACTTTGCCTCTGATGATTTACTTGTTTCGCTTTTTCTTTCTGTTTTTCCTTTACATTTGAGTTTCTTTCATTTCCACCTTTGGATATGTTCTGTGCCTACTGCACTTATTCACCGTAATCAGTGCCACATTGTGGAAAGTAGCCAAATATTTGTACTTGAGTACCATAGTACCTGTACTGTGAATAGGTCCATACATTTGAATTGTGTATACTTCGACTCCACCCTACGTTAATAAATGAAACATTTTCTTCTGTTTTTACCCTGAAAGTTCTGCTCCAATCTTTACGTACACCCAAGGTATGCACCTACAGAATATTAACTACGAGAAGTGTGTTACTTTTGGTAACAAGTTGCATTTTCCTGAAGTGTGATACAAGCGCGTGATTGTGTATATAAGCATACCACTACCTCAGAGGCGACGGGGTTGGGCTCCGTACCGCTTGATGTTATTATAAAACTGCTGAATGGCCTCCCTTCCATTGGCTAATGCAGCAGCGTCTGCCTTTAACTCATCCTGCGTTCTTTGTTTCAAAGCAGAGAGAAGCAGGCTTATCATCCCTGCTCAGATTTCTCTGTGAAATAACAAGCCGCCCGGCAGATTAATTGCAATGGTTCTGGGAACAAAATGGAAGTGATTTTTCCAAAAATATGCCTCTAATGACTGTTTTGTCCTCTCCCCTTCTCTCTCTCTTCCCCGCTGTTTGTCTGCATGCACAGAGACAAACATAGTGTGTGTGTGTGTGTGTGTGTGTGTGTGTGCGTGTGATGGTGCTTGTGTATGTATGTGTCAGTCAGCAACACCACGTCTGGTGTGAAAATACAAACAAAAAAACAATAGAAATGCACACAGATGGCTGGGGGTCAAAACCCAATCCATCCATGTCGTTATTTCCATTAAACAAACGATTACCTAAAAAAAGTCCCCCCCCCCCAAAAAAAATAGACCCCAGCCTTAGCCCAGGAATAGAAAAAGACTATATTTATCACCGCCACAGCGGTTCCTCCCCCAATTACTGCCGGCGTCTCCAGATAGCCGCCGTGGCCTACAGAATGCAAAGTAACCCGGCCGGCGGAGCCAACACATGTTCTCCACGGCCGCGGCCGCGGACCTTTGGCTCGGGGCCGGGGCCCAGGCCGCCAGCTCCTCTTGGCAGAGCCGCAGCAAAGTACGTCCGGGGCGTGCTGATTCCAGGATGGCCGCTCATCTCCATAATCCGGCCTGGTGCGCCGGACCCGGTTTAATGAGGGGCGGGGATCGGGGGGGGAACAACGGCGGCCGAAGCCCCTCCAGTGTGCCTGCACTACAGGGGTCCTGACACAGCCCCAAGCCGGGGGGAATTGTGACTGCATGAAGTAACGCTCACTATTCAGCACGATAAACAGTTGTTACACTGTTCAGTCACAGTTGCTTTTATCCAAAGGGACTTGCAGGGAGATCAGTGGTACATCATTCAGGAGGAGGTAGGTGGTTCTCTGGCCTTGTTTTGGCCTGCAAACCAATTTTTTGGTTTGATCGTTGACCGCTTCCCGGTTTGGAGCCACATGGTTAAGGGAGCAGTCATGGGTCACATGTTTAAAGGAAAGCGATTCACAGCATGCTTCACGCAACAGCCGGAGAGGACGAAGAGCCATTTTACGAAATGTGCATTCGCCTCTTGAATATATGTGCCTATACATGAGTGTCTGTGTGTGTGTGTGTGTGTGTGTGTGTGTGTGTGTGTGTGTGTGTGTACCCAGCATCACTGCCAGCTAACTGCATTACGGTGGCCTTATCTGCCAGCACGGTTACAGCTCTGTTTTCGGTACACCTGAGCAGATGGACCTCCCCACCCCCCCACGGTGCACTCCTGGTGGGAGCGGAGCTAACACGACCCCCCACAAACACACACACACACACACAAACACACACACACACACACACACACACACAGAGACAAACACATGCCACTATTCACATACACGCACATGCACACAAACACCAACACACACAGAAGCACCTACACCCACACAAACACACACACGCACACGCACACGCACACACACACACACACACCTTGCCCAACAACAACAGCTTTTCTTCCCTGGATCCGGACCAACGCTGTGGTCGAGGTGCTGGGGATTAAGTAGGTTGAGACGCGGTGGGTGGTGGTGGGGGGGAGAGCGGGAGGGAGGAAAGGGGGGAGTGTTCGATGCTTCATTAGCTTCTGGCGAGGATGGGTGTCAGGCCCCCCTGGCCACCTACCCACCCACCCAGCCAGCCAGCCCTGTGGTGCCAAACAACTTCTAATGCAATCCTGCATCGTTATTAAGCACCACTCCATTCATCCTTGTTCCCTTTCTCCCATTTGTCCCTTTTATTTTTTTTCTTGGTTCAAGAGTAGGCTGAAAATGATTATTTGACGGATCAAATCAATTGTTCGTGTAATGCCTGGACGGTGGTCCCCGACCACGGCCCGCTTAATGTGTGTAATGGGCCCCGGAACAGCGGAGCGTTCACGGGGGTCCACTCAGAGGGGGGTCTGCTTAATGGCTATGTGTTATTCAAGCACAAAAAAAGAGGAAGGAAAAAAAAATCATAAGATATGGCATTAAGTGCTGCCGCACGGCCACATTGACTGCAACCGAGGGAAGAGGGAAGCTTCTTGAACTGATTATTCGTCCTGCTTTTCTTTTAGTTCTTTCTGTTTCTCTGGGCTCGGTGGTGAATTGACTATTCCATCAATTCACCACATTTTCAAACCCTCCGACTTCACGGCTATGGAGATCAGATCAGAGAGGGTCTGCCTGTGAGGACCAGAGAGGTGTTCTCTAATGAGGACATTAACAGCGTGTACTGACCAGTTTCCTCTCCTCCTCTCGTCTATTCCAGAGAATCTTCCATCCGGGGTGTGACCCAACTGCATGCGGCTCTAACAGCGGGTGAAGGCATGTCTGTCTTGTCAAGATCATAAACTCAAGAGGTTGCCTCTAAACATGTGTGCCGAATGACCTCCCCTGACACGTTGGCTTCTAACATGCAACCCAGAAGTTGACCGACGGTTGAGAATATGACATGCCACTGTGTGTGTGGGTGTGTGTGTGTGTGTGAGTGTGTGTGTGTGTGTGTGTGTGTGTGTGTGTGTGTGTGTGTCATTTTTAATAATGTTGCATGCTTTGCACACATTTTAAAGACACAATAAACGAGGCATCTTATGGCACTTGAAAGGGGCTGGAGCCGACCAATCACAGAGTGTGTGCTGTGTGCAGGAGGTACCCTGATGGCTGTGATTGGTTGAATTTGGTGGTGTTTGCGGAGGCTTCTGCAGCGCTGCGGTCTTCAAGCCAGAGCAAGCTGAGCAGATTATCCTGGATCTGAACCTCAGACACGTCGGGCCAGGAAGCTAACTCTTTTCAATCATGTAGGAACTACACTCACTATTACGGGCGAGGCCCAAGAAACTGACAAACAAACACACAGACAAACAAGAACATATGGCTGGCATCAAAATGACTTTGGCGTGACCCTTCATCCAATCAGGCTGGGTTATGCAGTGTTATTCTGGAGAGCTGTTCTGCATCTGACCTCTGCTGGAAGGGCATGAAGGGCAGACTGGCAGACAGACAGACAGGCAGGTTGGAGTGGATTCAGTTTAAACAAGAGAGACAGGTTTACAGGTTTAAAGGCTAAGCTGGGCTCTGAGGCAGACCGATGGAGGGGGTTTAGAGAGACAGACAGGTTGAAAGGCTTTGTGCACTGAGACGAGGTTACAGTGTAATGACAGACAGGTAAGAAGGCGTAGACAGGATGGGGGGTCTTGGAGAGACAGACAGGTGGGCCAGCAGGCTGTACTCTTCGTCTCCTCGAGGACGACAGAGGGCCACCGGTGCGTCGCACCCCGTTCCGCCCGCCACCCCCTTTCCCCATCCCCGTCCCTTTACCCCCGCCCCCCTACTCCCCAGCCCCAGCCACCGGGGGCACTCAGGTGGAACGGACCAACGCCTCGGCACACACTCTCTCCTGGGTGTGTGTGCCAGGATGTATGTCACTATGTATGTGTGTCACAGGGCACACGTCTTTGTGTGTGTGTCTGTGTGTGTGTGTGTGTGTGTGTGTGTGTGTGTGTGTTTCTTTGTGTATGTGTGTGTGTGTTGTCACACAGTATCTGAGAGTGTTATTGTGTCAGAGTTTATATGTATAGATGTTTGTGTGTGTGTGTCTGTATGTGTCAGTTTGTGCACTTGTTCTTTTGGGTCAGAGTCGGCGTGTATGTTTGTGCATGCACGTATATAATTATATATATATATATATATATATATATATATATATATATATATATATATATATATATATATGCGTGTTAGTGTTTATTTGCATATTAGTGTGGCTGTGTGTAGAGGTGTGTGCAGGTTTGTGTTTGTTCATGTGTTTGTGCACGTGCGCATGTATGCAAATGCATGCACACACACACACACACACACACACACACACACACACACACAAACACAGATGCAGTGCGTGTGGGTGTGTGTAATTTGTGTGCATACGTGTGCATTTTTGTCTGCCTGTGTGTATATATATATATATATATATATATATCTGTGTCGGTACAAGTATTTGTACATGTGTGTGTGCATATGTGTACGTGCAGGGACCTGGAGGCTAGGGAGTGTCTGATGTGATGTATTCCCTTCCCAGTCTGCTGGGGGGGCGGGGGGGGGGATGAGGGCCTCCTATCACATGACCCACTGTTTATCTTCCAGACCCGCTGGCCCAGCCCCTCCTGTGGGCCCCAAGCCCCTGTCACTCCCCTCTCACCCCAATCACCAGATGGACCACCGCGCAGACCCCCGCTTAATGAGATCTAGATGCAGGTGCTTTTCACTCGCTCAGTCGTTGACCAATCCATTCGCCAGCTCAGAGAAGGACTCTTGGACTCAATGGATTTATTCACCAATTCACTCATTCATCTTGTTCATTAATTTACTCGCTCACTCCTTCAATCATTCACTTACCAACTCATTCATTCATTTAGCTTCTTTCTGAACAAATCACCTTTAATTCTCTTACTCACACACTCCCTCTTCCATTCACAAACGCATTCAATAAATCACTCATTCAAAGACAATGCCAGCTACGCAGCAATCTCATCTTGGATCTCCACTCATTGGTGTAACTGCTTTTTTCACACACATTCTCTAATTCTGTCGTTTAAACACAACACAACTATATATAACTATCTAATTATTGGATCTCCAATAATTTGAGTAGCAGCTATTCCACCCGTTTTTACTCACTAACTCACACATTCTGTCACTCATTCATTCAACCAAAACACTCAAGTGTTGACGAGTCGACAGAGCATTCTGTTTCCGCACAGGGGGGGAGGTGTGGGAGAGGGATTTGTGGGAGGGATCGATGCACTTGATAATTGCAACTCTCCCTTTTCTAGTACTGTATTGATTCTCAAAACAAGAATGGTTCCATTTGAGGATAGTTAGGAAAGTTTGGCCCAAAGTTCAGCTTTGTCTTCACCAAGTGATCTGACAAGGTGGCGTTACCATACTACTGTATTGTGTAATATTGTATGACAGTAGGTATGGTGGTATATTATCTATGAATGTCTGCAGATCCCTTCGTGAGGATATCTAAACTGATGACAGTGAGCTGGAATATACATTGTTGTATTACTGTCCTATAACATTTAAATCTATACTGAATCGTCACACATATTAAGACGCACATTTGGGACAGCCAAAGCAGAACGGTATAGGGGTCCCGTCGGACCCCTATACTCTGCTAGTGCAGTGCCTCAGAGTGTGTAACATGCAGAGCAGAAATCACGGTTTGTGTGGGGACATCGTCGCACAACTACAGGCTTTGAGATCAGAGCATTTTACTGGACAGAAAGATAGAGATGAGGGAAGGGTAGTGGGGATGTAAGGAGGGAGGAAATTCAATTCCAGATCCCTGGCTTCAGAAGTGTATGGAAGCTGAATGTAAATAAAGTTCTGTTTCACTGCGCAATGATTTATGATGGGGCCGGGCGGCCGGGGCCAGCCAGGCTGCGTATTGAGCGGAATGACTCTCCCCACATATTGGAAAAAAAGACTCAACAACAAAGCGCGAGGAAAAATGGGGCCCGACAGATGGATGACCTTCAGGCCTCCTTGCCGCGGGTGGAGGTGAAGGAATTTGTTTAGCGAGCCGATCGTTCACTGCAATAAAAAAATAAGAAAAAGACTGAAGAAAAACACCTAAGAATGACTTGAAACTACATCCATCCAGGAGGAAAAACTCCAGTTGAAAACAGCAGTGCCTAGAATAGAACCTTATGTACTCCTCCAAATACGTTCTGGACTCGATGCATTCATGGCCCGTGATAATAACAATGATTACTATTAATATTTTAAAGTTAAGATCTAAGATCAAAGAAATGTGGCCACGTTAAATTGTTAACATATGGAAGAGGATGATAAAAATAAAATGCAATCAAAAAAGGGATAATGCTAGCATTTAATAACAATTCAGTGCCATAATATTGGAACCACCAATAACTAAGACCACATGTACCCACAACGTAACCCTGCCCTTATTGTGGCACATTTTAAGTCAACATCTTCCTCTCCGTGCCCATCAACTGGGTGAATAGAATTCTGTTTCATCTGAAGCTTCCCGCCTAGAGGCATAATCGTAAATCCATATGCCCAATTTTTTTACCTAAACAGGACAAAGCATCTGACGAGTGGACGATCATTCATCAAATGGTTCAAACTGTCACATGTATGCAAAATAAGAGCCTAGTTGTTGTTTTAATAAAGAGCCATTTCAGCAGATGTGATGTTTTACAAGTAAATTAAAAAATATATATTTTGCTGGGTGGAATAGTGAAATCTCAATTTGATAAAAAATGTCCTCCAACTATGTAGCATCCATTATCAAGTAGGCCTACCTAACCCGTACGTGTGCTTTAATGACTAGTTATCTAGTCTTTTTTGATTCCAGTGCTTAATAAACGGTACTACTATTGTGTTGTTTTCCTTACACTACATTTGGATATGTACTTCTCACTGATAGAAAATGTGATTTAAATGCCTCAATGTGTTTTATAATACTTCAAATATAATGTATTTTTTAATCATTGCTGTATTAAGAGCAATGAAGACAAGAAAAAGGTGTCAGGATTAAGGTGCCAAGTATCCGACATGCTCAGGCTAAAGTGTTAAATATCTAAACATTCTAGGTGTTAAGGTTAGGGTGTTAATATAAGTGCTTAGCCGCTCGGAAGAGGCAGATGGAGCCGGGAACGCGCACCAGAGTCCATACAGGCTCAAGAAGACAACACGCCACATGGGGAGACATGGCGCTGCCGAGTGACGTCCCCATCTCTCTGCCACCACGGCTGAGCCTCCGCACCTGCCTGACCAGGGGAGCGTTCCCCCAGCAGCCAGAGGTGAACCCTGGGTCTGCCTGAGCTAACTGACAGCTGGATAACAGACAGCCTACATGATCGGCCGTCACTGCCTTCTGCCTGATCATGCCTGAACATTACCACAGCCAATCAGAAGAGAGCTGGGATAGGGACAGGGGAAGGGGAGGGGGCCGGGGTTCAAAGAGAAAGGGAGAAAGAGAGAGAGAGCGGGAGAGAAAGAGGTTTACTTTGCTTTCAACAAAAGTGGCCTTCTGTAGCAGTAATTCTGATGGACCAGACACTCCACATAGAAATAAATAAAGCAATGTATAATACAATATAGAAAAATAAAAATTGTCCTCGATGTTCTTCATTTTCAAAATGGCCTTCTCTCTCTTTTCCGTCTTGAGAGTATGATTTTTTCCTTTTCTATTACTCAGAAAGCAGCGATGCACCTCAAGGTATTTTGTTCTTTGTCCCATGTAAATATTTTATTAACAGACAGAACAAACTAATCACGCTGGCTCCCGACACATCCTATAACATTTATTCCAGGCCATGCCAGTAACAGTTCAACAAATCCTGCAAACTTTGACGATGCAAAACATGTGTATTAAAGCTGGGGTAGGCCATTTGGAGAAACCAATCAAAGCGATCTAGATTTTGAAAGTATCCAAATGGGAAAAGTAATCCCCACTCTCCCTTCAGACCTCCCACAAAGACCATTCCCCCAGAACACAGCTCCCCAGCTTCAGCCATAGCTCTGTCTAGCCTTGTGGAAGACTGCGGTCATGCGTAATGTGTGCATGAGCAGAGAGCGCGCAGGTAGCAAGGAAGTAAACAGATGGGTAGGCCATCAAATAATTTCATTCAGGCCAAATAAAACCATTCAACAGGCTTATTACAGGCCTGTGACAGCCAGAGATACCGGATTTCTTTTTATTGTTGTATTTCAGACCATTTCATTTGTTGATTGCTGTCGGGATGTAAAAATAATTTCAACCAGTATGACCTAAATTGGATATGAAATAAATGACCTACCATAGCTTTAATATTTATATGAACTGTATTTTAATACTAAAGGTGTCTAACGGCGCAAAAAATGTAGATACCACAGAAAACAATAACCTTTGAAGGCCACTTGAAACTCTATTCCAGTCTACTCGGCTTATTAAAAATTCCAGAATTAGCTTAGTAGGTGAGAAAGGAAACTAAAGTTGGTTTACAGAGTTACAGGTGATAAATCTTCTGCATGATGAACCCACCCTTTGGGTCCTTCCTGTTCTTTATAGTAAACTCAATACCAACAAGACAAAGGCTACAGGGTCAGGATTAGGCTGCCAAGTACCCAACATGCTAAGGCTAAATTGCCAAGTAGCTTAACATGATAGATAGTAGTGCTAACATAGGTGCTTGGTCGCTTGGAAGAGGCAGCTGGAGCCGGGAACACACATGAGGTGCATCAAAATCCACACAAACACGAGAAGACAAGGCGCCACATCCAGAAGCAAAAGGGCCCTGGTCGGGGATTGAACCGGGGACCATGGTGCCACCACCCGCTGACACAGAGCTGACGAGTGATGTCACTATCTCTCTGCCACCATGGCTGAGCCTCCACACCTGCGTGACCAGGGGTGCTCGCCCCCTCCAGTACCCCAGCCAGGCATCACTGTGGGGGGGTGTGTAGGGGGGGGGGTGGTAGCGAGGGGTGAACCATGGGTCTGCCTGAGGGAGACTGCTGGATAACTGACAGCATACATGATCTGCCGTCACAGCCTCAGAAGAGGACAGGGACAGGGGAAGGGTAGGGGGGCTGACAGTGAGATAGAAATGGAGTTGGAGGGAGGGAGGGAGGGAGGGAGGGAGGAAGGGAGAGAGAGAGGTAGAGGGGGAGACAGAGAGAGGTTTGCCTAGCCTTATGAAAGAACAAAGGAAGTCTTCTGTTTCAGTAATTCTGAAATACAAAATGTCTAAAAACAAACATCTTGCACAACGTTAATTGTAAATTGGCCTTCTCTGTTTTTCGACTGGAGGGTTTATTATTTTATTTTCTATTATTCAGAAAGCAGCGATGCTGCTCAAGGTATTTTGTTCTTTGTCCAATGTAAATATTTTATTTACAGACGGAACAAACAGTAAGATTTCAAAACATCCTGCAAACTTTGGTGATACAAAACATGTGTAGTAATATCTATATACATTGTTTTTAGACTATTGCTGTTCTAACCGGAAAAATAAAGGAAACAACAAAGACTCAGGAAACAATAATCTTTGGACAAGGTCACTTAAAGCTCTTTCGCAGTCTTCTGGTCTAAAAAAAAAACAGTTTGCTTATTAGTTAGGAAACTAAAGTTGGAGTACAGATTTTAGCGATACAGAAGACAAATCTTCCACATGAGGAACCCATCTTAACTGTTTTTAAAACTCTTACACAATGCAAAGATGATTTCCACACTAAAGCATTATATAGGCTGTGTGCTGTGGAGGAAATTGCAGCGTGTAGGCCTATTGACTCCCTGACTTTAGGTATATATATAAGTTATATTTATAGTCTTATTATATAGCTGCTAGTTCCATTACTGTGTTGTTTTCTGGGCCTAGAGTTTGGCTGTGATATATTTCATATATTTCACCACTGGTTAAGATTTATGTTCTACAAACTTGCTGGCGTGTTGCAAGGAGAGGGGATTGTAATTGCCTCTATTCATAGTTGCACCTCTCTACAGGGATAGACCAAACAAGGTGTAATGTATTTATTGTCACATACAAAAACAAAGACAACTTTTGTTCTTATTTATATCGCTGCCGCAATTTGCGGCTTTAATAGAAGGGGGTTGTGTTTCAAGATAGATAACTACAGATGGATAGATAGAGAGATAGATTTATTTTCAAAATCTGTCTAGCCTATGTGTAAGGTTTCTTGAATCATGTTCTTGGCTATGTTTACTATATTATTTCAGGACGTTTTACATTGGATGAACCTAAATCGATGTAATCCTAGTATGAATTTATAAATGGCCATCACAGGAAATATGTTCTCAAAATGATGACGTGAACCCATGTACTTGAGGTGACATACAGAATACAGACATGGCACAGATATACTACAGGATACTAGACTCAGGGCTAAAAGTGAGGAAATCAAATCCAGGACAAGGTTATCATGCAGTCTCCTGACTTAAAGCTGTTACGCATGCTAGTGCCAGCGCCGCAGAGGCTAACACTAGCCTAATTAAACTCTCCCTCAAATACCCTTGCCCCCTCCCCCTCCTCCCCCCCCCCCCCTTCCTTCCCAGCCCTCCAGAATACTGAGAAAGCAAGTGAAAATGGGATTTGGGGATAAAGCAAGAAGGGAGGGAACTTGTTATGCATGTACGCAGCCGTCGTGCGACCGCTAACAAATTCCCTGTTAAGACCTCTCCCAGATTAGCCCCCGCAACCTGCGCGGCGTGACACGTCGCTAGCGCCCCGGCACCCAGACGCCGAGGTCACCGTTCACATTTCTTTTGACACATTAAAGGTTCCCGTGATTGAACCACACGTCTCTGAGGTGCCTGTCGCCGTGCCAACTGTGCTGCGGCGTGAACAGCTAGCGACTGATTGCCGTGGCAAAACATCTGTGTGGATGAATAGATTGCTTACCATTTGGTGGCTATCAAAGGTAAAGGGAAAATAAGAGCCAACCGTTGAGAGAGAGCGCGCGGACGTGCCTATGCTAATTACGGCGGGGCGGCTACTTGAGTCGAAACCGCTTTGAAAAGTTTACAAATGCCGGGACTAGTTAGTGTGAGTTGTTTACCGTTTATTACGACTTTTGGTTAAAGGAATAGTTACGTGCTGGATTTCATCGCAGAGGGAGTCGAAAAGGGGGAGAGGGATGGAGAGGAGGCCAAGGTCAGAGTAAGAGCCTGATTTCAGGTGAGCCTAAACTTAAGAAGGACCTCATTTGGGGGCTACTTGTCTAGTGGAGAGGACGATTGAATCTAACAAGAGCTCTGAGTTGATGATGAAGATGCTTAGAAGCTCTCATGCCAAATGAGTGTTTAAATAAGCCCACAAGTGTTCCTTCACACCCCCGTTCCAACTCAGTGGAATAAGCATCACTCTCTTCAGTTATACATTTTAATAATATTGTTCCCACGTAATCCACGCAAAGACACACACACACACACACACACACATTCACACACAAATACACATGCACACAAACATATACACACACATAGGAATGCACGCTCACACACATAAACCCACACACCAACGCCTGCAAATGCAAACGCACACACACGTACATACTCAAACAAAGACACACTTCAAACTAATGTGTTATTCTAGTAATTTGTAAATTGCTTTTCTAAAGCACCTTATATTAGGAAAGGCACAATCATGTCGCAACAAAAACAGAAAATTAAGTTGGAGATTAAAGCTGTTGTGACAACACGACGTCTAATCGTGTGGTTTAAATGTTCTGCATGTTTACACGGGAAGGAACGAAAAGGCATTTGTTTACCCTCGTTTTATAGCCGCTCCTGCAGGATAGATTAGCCAGCGTCTCAAGTCGTCTTCCCACAGTCTCAGTCCCGTTAGTTTCCTTGCCCGTCACGGGGCGCGGCCAGACCACCATAAAGAGGTGAGCTCTCCCCGTGTGCCGCCGTCGCCGCCGCCGCCTCTACCCCTCGCCGTGAGACGTGACATTGTGGTCACCTCTGCAGGTAAACTCCACGCCGCCACGGCAGCTAATCTGCTGCCTGCGCTGGAGGCTTCAGGAGGGCGTTATTAAGATGCAGAGTAAAGACATCTTAAATGATTAAACACATAATTAACACGTTTTTCATGAAGGGCACGACTTGTCCATTCTCCAGGGGCACTACTGATTGGCCGTTGCCGGAAAGTGCTTGGAAAACGATTCAGCTTACTGTAGATACTATGAATAGCCGTGTCATTCAAACAACGTCCATAGATGTTATTAATGCCAGCAGAATACATTCACTAATCAAGGGAAATGAGTCGAACCAGGTTCATTAGATCAAGGTATGATGGATATTTTTGCATACAATCTATAAATAAATATTTTGTTATGCACAAAGTGACCTTTTGAGTGGCGGTTGTGGGTTGACGCCTCCATCAGAGTTTGTGTGCGCCAGAGTCAGTGTGTGTGTGACTAAGTTTGTGACTTTGTGCGTGTGTGCGTGTGTGACTAAGTTTGTGACTTTGGGCGTGTGTGTGTAAGTCTGTGTGTATGTGTGGCTGTTCCCGGGTGCATGGGACACCATGCATTCTGCATGCATTCTGCATTCTGCTAATAGAAAACAGTGCAGTAAGACAAGTCCATTTACCATTCAACACAATACTGCCACTTAGAGACATCGCTACAAGGCAAATTATACTACGCCAAGATAACATTGAGATACTATTGATTACGGACCAACCCTGTGGTCCTCTTGTCACTCATCATCCACTGCCAGGCAAACTCCATTTGCTACTATTATTTTACTATTTAGTCACTAAGCAGATGCTTTCATCCAAATAAGTGAAATTCTATTATGTAAGTTAATAATAATAGCTTATTAATGAGCAGGTAGAGGATTAGGGCTTCTTGCTCAAGCATGCCAACAGGCAGACTGTGGATGTCAGGGTTCAAACCTGAAACCTCTCAGCTGGGAGTACAACACCATTACCACTAGACATTAATGCGCTCCAACAATTAGACTGTCATGCATTAATCTTCCTCTAATAATGTAAATCACATCAATCCAACCAGGAGAGGTGAAGAAATCGAAAAACCCGAACCAGGTTGCTTTGTCCTAAACTCCTAACGCTGTTCCCTGCAATGATTCCCACTAAAAAATTTTAACCATTGTGGAGACAATTATTCATGATTGTGCCAAATGAACCATTTTGTTTGCCTAACAACAAAGTGTAAAGCCGCCGTCTTGCTTGACAACTTGGGAGCCTCACGCTGGGATCTGGCCGGCACCCCAGAACCAGCATCTGTGAAAACCAAATGGATATTGTTTACAAATATTTCAATAAACCACGTGTTTCCATAGTGAAAGGCAGCGGTCTGAGAGGGACGACTTGTGCAGAGTGTTTGTGTGAGACCGCGTCACGGTTCCCACGTTGACCAGCTTTGGCAGCACGCCGCTCAGTGGCGCCTCACCAAAGAACAGAACCACACTGGGAAGGAAATTAATTACCCACATTTTAACGCCCGGCACAAACAAGTGAACGGTGGCCTTAAAATACATCCACTGAGATGTTTCCGATGTACATAGCGGTGTTTTGGAAATACTCTGTGTTAAGGTATTGATTTAGATGGATCTAGCTCACCGTATGCTATGGGAAGAGATGGACACAGAGAATAATATAAACGGTATTCATGAGTTATGTATTTCGGGTTTACTTGACATTTCTCTTCTATTTTGACCGAGATTAGTATACAGTAATGCATATATAATGAGACAGGGAAGTTGGGCTGCACTCCCTGGATCGACCTTGCAACTTGGATAATGTTGTTTTTGTGAAAATGCGGACTGCCTACAAAACAAAGACTGTTGTAAAACTAAAACACCACAGCCAAACTTCCAAACTGCGACACGATGACATGGTCATGACTTATCCGGAGCTTTTAATGCGAAAGTTTAATTACCAGCGACAATGCCCCTCTCGCAGGTTTTCGCAGAACATTAAGACGGTATTTCTTCATCGGCGACGTTTGCGGTGTGTCCTGTATTACCGAGCTAATTAGGTCACCCGCGGTATCGCTGACATTGTTTGGAGATTAAGTTCCTCAGACCCATCTGGTAAATGGCTCCGTAGGTTCTCCACTCCTATTAATACATCCCCAACCGAGCAGAATGAAATATACTCAACCCTATTAATGTCCTAATCTAATTATTCAACATCACTAGGCCACCGTCTCCCCATCGCCCTCAGCGGCGGCTCAAGACACCACAGAGGAATGAATAATATAAAAGGTTTCTAGCTTTCCTGAAGGCCTTGCGTCACTTTCATGGAGGACGGAGGTAGTGGGATCAGTCACGGTTGTTAGAGGTGGTTGGTTTGTTGGAGATTTGGATGGAGATGAAAGATGGTTGGTAAGGGTTTTTTGGTTGAAGATGGTTGGTTAAAGAGGGTTCGTTAGAGAGGGTTTGTTGGTTGAAGATGGTTGATTAAAGTGGGTTCGTGAAAGAGGGTTTGTTGGTTGGAGATGATTGAAGATTGTTAAAGATGGTTAGTTGGTGAGATCGTTGGTTAAGAGGATTTGTTGGTTGGTTAAAAAGGGACCAAAACGGAACAGTTTTGTTGATTCAAGATGGTTGTTTAGTTAGTAGGTTAGAGACGGATGGAGAAGGTTGGTTGGAGAATCTATCACACAGCTGGACAAGAATGATGATAAATGTTGTAGAAAGGCCGCAACACACATCAAGAAAGTCCAAAAAAAAAGTCCAAAAATCTTGTAATTCTATAATAATATCATCTTTATCTAAGATGATAATTTAATCGTTTTAATACAAAATGTAACTCCACCACCGAAGACGGAACCCAATGACACTGATTTAATTTACCAAAAGTAAGACGCTTAGGTTAGTATATTGATGAATCCGTATCAGCTATTGTCCAGATTGTCTTGAAATCCCATTCATGTGATCGTGGAACTCAAACCTGATATTTCTTTATCTTTTGATTGAGTTCTGTCATTTGAATAAATTCCATGCAAAATATTGACTATCCACAAAATAATCAGGCAAAAAATTGTTTTCCTTTGGATATAATCTTTATACTACAGGGAAATTAGCTAAATATTGGTTGGACATGCCGGGATTTAGGAATTTAATCTGTAGCAGATTCCATTGGATTTTTTCCATGCTGTCAGGGCTAAAAAATCATAGAATCTAGACTGCTCTCTACATTTATACTCATACTCAGATACTATGGTGGTCCAGCCAGGTTCTGTGGTGTACACCAGCACCACAGACTAATATCAATCCCACCATCACCTGGGTGTGATATTTAAATGAAGTGCTTGTTTCTTATCAATTTCAGAAAAATTGAAAATTGAACTGTAAGTAGCACAACTGTAAGAACACGGATGTGAATACTGCATTTATTGGTTCAGAGAGTACAATTAGCATATCTGTTCGGTGATCTCTCGTCATTAGGACTACATGACCTAACTGTTATGGGTGTTAAATATTCATGACAATTTAATGGAAATGGGCTAGTCTGGCGGGTGTTTGGCCTGCCAGCTGAAAGGTACTGGGTTTGATCCCCTTTGTCCACAGCCTACCTGTAGGCATTCATAACTAACCACTTATTGCTCCTTAAAGACATGTATATCAATAACAGTTTTTCGCTTTGGATGAAAGTGTCCTCTAAATAACTGTAGCAAATAGTAAATAAAACCAATTTACAATATATTAAAAAAGTATGATTTCAATCTCATGGGTTGTCGAATATGTCAAATACAAAATAGGATCGAAGGCTATCACTACAGGTAAGAACAACAAGGGCCATCCACAACGTGGAGAACAGTGGTACATTGGTTGCTTCCACTAAATAACATCACTCACTGCAGTAATTATTCCGCCCTTCGACAAAGCCCAAGCATACAATGTGCTTCAAGGGGTCACGGGGTCAACAATGCCTGACACAAAGCACTTTCCACCCAATGGCAACCATGTCCAGACACATCACAGCACATTTTTTAAATGCATTTATCTATTTTATTTTCACAGTGCAAATGATGCAACATTTACTAATGACATTTTTAACAAAAAACCCTATGTTGTGACTAACATGACGTGCCAGGACGTGTCCACAATTATTAGTAATCTATGCAGAAACACTAAGCCACGAGGTGTTGGGGATTAGATCAATTGCGGCTGTTTGATTAGATTGATTTGTTATTGCCACTGCTGAGGTGCCATGGATTACGTCTATCGTAGACATATATCAAACTCAGAAGTCAAACCAAGCATCACATGCATCCATTGTCCCATATTCTGCATATGCATGTTTTAAAATCTGTCATCCGTGAATGGTGGCACTTCTAAGAGTAGCCAAGAATATATCTTTTTTTATCACCGAAAAATATAAAATAGACTGCACGATATCCCCAATAATTTTCAACCTTTAGAGATTTAATTACGTAGGGGGACAAAAAGGGCCCCAGTATTTATTGAAATGTCCATCAATATGCAGTTCTAATCATGTCCCTGGTCACCGGGTCAGAATGAAATAAGGCACAAAGTGCAACTCACTCCATCTTAATGAATTCGACTTCTCTCTCTTTCATCTCCCTCAGTCCACCTTGCCTGGAGTGTGTCCCTCCAGCGTGTTGGAGTGTCCTCCGTCGGCCCACGCTCCTCCACATCAGGTGTTAGGGGGGGGGGGGGACGACAATACCGGTGTGGGTGATAAAGCCATCTTAACAGTCTCTCCTGGCTTAACTTAAACTTCTGTAACCAATATAATTAATCAAAATCACTAGCTTGTACAGATTCTGTCTAAGAGCCACGGATGTGAACAATAGCAATACAGCCCTTTGGTAATTACTTGTATAGTCATTCACTGTTGCCAACAAACTCCGTACAGACCGATGCACGTTGACCCCAAAAGACTAAACTGCAATATTGCCATGTATCCATTTGTGGAAATGACGTGTATGCAAAGTGCATGAATCACAAACCAAAGTCATTTGGACAAATGATATTGGTAAGGGATGATTTAATGAAGGCAGGAGAGATGGTTATGATGGTTCGATCACCCAGACCGGTATTGTCCTTCAAGTCTCGGGGCGCTGACTAGAGGTAATGCATTAGTCTCCTCTGCTCCTGTAAGCAGGCGGTTGTCTTATGAAGAACAAGGCTGCAGCAGCCAGGTGATGCAGATGTCACCTGTCGCTAGCAGACGCTAACGTGATTACGACAGCACGGTCGGCCCATTGGCAATCATTCTGCGATTAGGCCCCGCCGGAGCGATGTGAGTGGGATGCTAAAATATTCACAACCCTGATCTCCCCGTGAAATAGTGGGTTTTAATCGACTTGTAAGAAGAAAATGTGTTATTGGCAAGTTATCTGATGGCTGGGTGACATGGACGCAGCTGGAATGTAAGCTGTGCTGATACGATTCTACAGACTTACACCAAATGCAAAAGCTTTTTTCATGCATTATGGGAATTCTAATTTCAGGAGAATATGTTGCTGCCCCTCTTTTGTTTGCTTGATGATGAGTTGATTATAAATTTAGGTTAAGATGAAAGTTCCTCAAGCACATTTCTACGAATGCATTAAGCATTGGGACATCATCAGGGAGGCTAAAACACAGTATTTCCAGAAAGGGCAATATACAATTACACATGATGAAGGTTAATGCATAGTGTTTGTATTATAAAAGGCCAATAAACCTCCACAATGAGGGCTAATAAGTATTTTCAGGAACAGTATTCTATAAAGGTCATAATAAGTATTCACATTACAAAAGGCTTTTAAAGACTAGTATTTCATAAAGGTGAACCGTCAGTACTACTATGACGAGGGCTAAGTATTTCTAGGAATTAAATACAGCATTTCCGTTCTAAAGGCTGAATAGAGTATTTCTAGGAATGAAGATGGCGGTGGCCATGCTGAGGAAAAGCAACAGGAGTCTTTTCAAGGGCAGTGAGGCTGCTGATAAACCCAGGAGCCAACAGCAGATTTAATCTCACAGTCCCACTTGGCACATAATAGGAAAGTTCAGACAGATTTATCTCAATAAGTCTCTCCAACTAAACCATTTTTCATTTTATCAAGTAAATGCAGCGGCGAGGGAGCTTCGACACGTTTAATTTACAAAAGCGAGGAGGTCAGAGAAAGTAAACTCTGGACCTAAAGTAGCCAACAAAGTCTGATTACAAAGCAACTGCCCAGGGGTGGTGGTACTAGTCAGACAACCTTGTTGGGTTAAGAGAGATGTGTCGCTCTCTCGCTGCCATCACGTAGCTTGAATAATGCGCAACCTAACACCCAAACAGCAGCGTAAGCACCATCCATAGTGGATCGCTGGTAGCTGCAGATGGCCATCACTGATTGGCTCAGATTGTTGCCCAGTGACCACCTGACACAAAAGCTGAGCCAATCAGAGAGAGAAAACATAGAATTTGGTTGATCTATAAATTTAATTAAAGATACTAAATAAAAGAGGTCCATCTCAATGCAGTTAGATTGTTTAGGTGTATTAAAGATAGGCCTACATTCACTTTATATATACTCAAGACTTTGATAAAAATATAGAAATACCTTCACAGCATTTGAAAAGGCTGCCTTCAAGCCATCATAAAAAATTACGAAATCATTTTATCAACATATATTTTCGGGACTGAAATCAATCAATGTCTGGTTAAGAGACAGGCCCTGTGTAAAGTAAAATGTGTGAATAATTGATTAAACTCAAGTGAACTCATGTCAAGTTTATTTGCGTATGTAGCACTTAATCACAGCTCCGGTCTCGGAGGGCTTCGCAGCCCCAGATTCAAACAAGGTTGACGTCAATAGAAGCAATAATCCACAACACTTGAGAAAAAAAAGGAAGGATATTGCCCCCGCCTTTTTCTCAACTGTTGTTTTCCTCTAAATCCCAGGTGGTTGCGATAGCACAACACAACAGTTACAGTATCTCGTGGCGCGTCCATCGGTGACCCTGGGCAACGCAACAGGCGCACAACACGCACTTAGACTGAGCCAAAGCCCGCCCGTCACACACGGTACGCATGACAACACGCCGCAGCGTTTCCATGTCTCTCTCCGCAGGGAGGAAGCGCCACGCAGGCTAGCGCGGCGTAGCCCAGTGCGGCTAGTTAATTACTCTACAGCATGGGCTAGCGGTTAGCCTGGAGGGGGGTAGTGGTGGAAGTGGTGGTAGGGGGAGGCTTACTGTCAGATAGACTCCCGTGAGGGTACACAGACAGCTTTGTGATTGGTTTGAAATAGATTGCTGTGGTTTAAAGACGACGTGAAATGACCTTCACTCGGGGTGGATTTCTTTTTGTTTTTTTCCCTGCTGTGATGTGAAGTAATTGCATGTTAAACAGGAGACGAGGGGGCGGGACAAAACCTTATAGGCGGAAGATGATTGGAAGCGTATGGTTTTGATTGTCGTGCATTGCGCCCTATCAGTGTTGAATGGGGGTCGGACTGCTCAGACGTTGGCCGTTCCTGATCCCAAAAACTCTTGGACCTGTTTGAACAGAAGTTAAGAAATTCAATAATTTCAATATTCCATTTTTTTATGATAATCAAATTCTTTCATGAAAATGCTTTGACATGGCGTTCCTTCACTCTGATAAGAGCAGAGGAATACGGTTAAAATAACCTTCACTTCTGTGTCGTCTGGGAGTGGTCCTTTGTATTGGCAGAAAGGGGCTGGAAGGTGCTCTTTAAAAAGAGGCCGATGAGGGACTGATGCCTTCAAAGAATGCGTTAATGAGTCTACGGTGTCTCTGTGATACATTAACAGCAGTGTGTCTTCCCCACCGACCCATCCCTGCCTCCCACTGTCGAGGGACGACCACAACAACAACTACAGCAGCAGCGAGCCAGCCAGCCAGCCCATAATGACATTGGCAGGGATGAAAATGAGCGGCTGACTGACTACTTAAGCGGTAATCCGTTTCAGTATGAGCCCACTGATCGATATGGGGGGGCCAACGATGATGTACGACCTGTTCCCTTCCAACCTCAGGCCTCTGTCACTTTTACACACAGGGAGACGCTGTAGCACCACACACACACACACACACACACACACACACAGTCCATGTATGACAGACAAACTTATATGACCTTTTGACTGAATCACAATGTTATACCCTTTGACCCATTGACCTCTGCATCATTTATCTCCAGTGTCCTCTGGAGGATTTCTGTAAACTTTTGTGTATGTATATGTCTCTATATTTCACATGTTTATTAGTAACCGTAGCTATGAGGCCCTCTGAGACTGAAATCATGATCAATGTACAGATTCAAGGAATTTCTTATTATTAAACTTGTATTGACTGTATTTTTGTGTTTATATTTTGAATAGTATTTTATTGAGGGACCTTCATTTAAGATAAAAGGTTTATGTTCATCCTGCTGGTAATTCATGTAACATTGAAGGGCAACTCATAATATTATTAATACTAATAAAAGGTTATTTACACAGCTCTCCTGAAAAACAGATGTTACAGAGTGCTTCCCTACTGCGTAATATATTTAATAAACAAAGCTGTTTGGCGCAAACACATAAAAAAATTGAATACAACCGTCTGTATACAGTAAAAAAAATTGTCAACAAATAAAAAGTAATAAATCAAACCCGTTAAAATATATAGACAATGAAACCCTCAGGAACCACAAGAGCCCACAAATATTTTATTTTCTTTGTACATTGACATCGAATCAAGAAGTGTACTGTCAGATGATTACAAAAACATCGTGACCTGGTCCACCTCTTCTTTGTCTGCTGTTTGAGCTATGTACCGTGACATGCATTAGCTCTAAAAGCCCATAATGGATTCTGCTCTTCTGCTCTCTACCTCGACTGATTTCCCCCCACTCTGGAGTCTGACCGCGCACACCGGCCAGTGCTCTCAGCCGAAGCGGATGAACAGGTGAGCCAGATAAAGCCGCAGCTTCGGGAGTCCATCTCCGACCCCACCTCCAATATCTCAGCCTGTCTTAACGTCCGCGCAACGCCTTGCGCTGCCGAAATAATGAAACGATCATATCTAAGCCCCCCTCGTACGTTCGCCGGGAGACGCTCTGCCTGGCCGTAACACCGGCTTAGACTAATCAAGATCAACATCGAGGGATCGATCCATTTCACACACGTCAATTACTCAGCCCCAGTTATTAATTAAGCTCAATAATGACTTTAATTCAGTGATTTCGTCTTGAGTATGCAAGTCATTTCCGGAAACAACTTGTGAGCGATACGAAGATAGAGTGAAGGCCTAATGAAATAATAGTGAGTGCTGCTATATTAAGTCATTCACACAGTACTTTACTGGGAAGAGGAACGTCAAATGAGGATATAATTAATCAGTACTTCTTACTTGTATTCAGATTCATATATTAATGCTGCATTTTGTGGTACATTCCTATGGGTATAGAAACACCTGTTACTGCTACATTACAATGAGACATCTACCCAATTCTAAATGACTACTTTGCATTAAGCCATCTGAGTAATTTACCCTAAATTGCTATATAATTAAAGGCTTTGAATAGCTAAATGCCGTGTAAATGATAACGACCTAACTACACTTATTTAAAAAAACTCAGAAATTGCTGAATGATTAGCTAAAGTTTTTTGGCTGTGGGCATTTATTGAGCTGGTATCACCAGTTCGTTGTTAATAACACTCACAGAGTGGGTTTGGCGACCAGGAATAAAGACATGACACGCCACCGCAGGGGCTTTTTAAGGTGTCTGGAGGTGTCGGCGAACTGCAAGTCGCTCCACTTGACGCCACGGGGTAAGCAAGTGAGTAGCGTTCCCGGTGTGACCTCAGCTGGTCGCTTGAGGGGAGAAGATGTTGATACAAATGTGTTCAGACAGACTGCTTCTTATTTTTAGATAGGTATCCATGGGATCATGTATTTATTCCACATTTCGTCGATTATTAGTGCATGTAGCCCCCTTTGTTTGGCTTCTATTTGTGTGTTTGCTTCCACATGGTTCATTTGACATGTATTTGTATGTCTTGTGTATGTTAAGCACCTCATAACTCACATTTTAAAAAGGTGCTGTACGGGTTTGTTACAATTTATTTATTTATTACAAACTCCAACTGTTATTTCCAGAAACTTTTCTTCTGAACATCTGGCCATCGCCTTTTGTCAGATTATAATTTCCCACTCTGATACATTAGCATCTTGCGCTATTAGCATGATGCTGAATAGTTTTGAGGTAATCAATGTGTTGAGTGTTTACATCTGCTGTGAGCCATCAGTACAGACATCCTTCTCTTCCTCTTTGGTTTGTTTACCAGCTCAGGTAAACAGATACTGAAAAGCCGGATCAACGCCAACTTCACCTTGTCTTCCTGAAAATGGATCAGTTGACAGTACAAAACAAAATGCATATGTCCTTTCGGTGTTGGACCTACCGTTCAGAACACAGAATTTCTTCAAGCAAGCTTAGATGATATTTTATGTTCTTTTCAGTTTTTTTCCCCACACACACACACACACACACACACACACACACACACACACACACACACACACTACTTACCTTCTGGAACTGTATATCAGTCATCATTGATGACTGATATACAGTTCCAGAAAGTTCTCCATTTAATATATAACGTTGATCAGAGGGCTTTTTAGGAGAGTTGGCTGGGCTACGAACACTGTGGAGATAAAACATTTAGACAGCCTGAAGAAACAGTGGGCATATTGAGTCTCTTACAGGGTAGATGTTGAAATGCAGAGCGATTTCGCAGCGCTGATGGACGTGTAGCCTACCGTACGACCTCCCCAGGGAGATCAGACCTCCTGATAATTGAGATGAAGGTCGTTCTGATATTTGAAATGAGCAAAGATTTTTTTTCGGTTTCAAAGAAACATTCAGCAGCTTAAGCTGTTTTTTCAAACTTTATTTTCGCAAACGTTGCAGATTGTGGGCCGTATTGATTATGAAACCATTTCCATTCCTCTGTGTTTTTGGCAAGGGTAGTCATATCTGCTTTTATAGCCATTGCACGTTAAATTTCTAGTAAACAACAACCAGCTATTATAAAGAAATGGATACTACAATGCTGTTGCATCAGTCACAGAGAACAGAGAAAGCCCAGTGTACACAGTACACAAGCCCACACATCCTGTAATATGCTGCAGACACACTACAGCAGCTCAGCCCGTTTGCTCTGCTGCCGGCGTCCTGGACGACATGCATATAGCTCATATTACTTTGTTTTCCCAAGTCCCTTTTCATAACCCTTCCTATATAAGTCACTGGCATCATGAACCGTAGGCCTGCCATTCACAATAATGGAGTGCAATCCGCCAGCATCCAGGAACTTCTCCTCTTTTTCAATCAAGTGCACAAGCAGAACTCTTGTTGATATATTCATAGTGTCATTCCATTTAAATTGCTGTTGTCACCCCCTCTCTGGGAGGATTTGCATTTGAGCCCGCACTATGCTTCAGAGTCCAGACAATGGTGGATGAAATACATCAAGCTAGACCGCTGGGCCCGCCATTAAGCTAACTGCCGTTGAAAATAACTCTTCTTAGCTCCACCACAACTGGTGGTAGCTCTTTTTAATTTACATGCAAGCCAGGGGGTTCAGTTGTTTAACTGTTTGATGGCAGCATTTACATATTTTCTATCTTCCCTTTGTCATATTTGAAGACTAGGGCTCTGTTTTTTTTTTTTTTTTTCGACTGATGTTTTTAAGTCGGCTCCGTTGAAAGATGAGGGGGGTGTCTATTCTGGGGAAAGAGAGCTGGTTGGGTTTTGAAGATGCATGTAACAGTGGGGTATCCGCAGGGGTCAGAGGGGGTGGGGTCATTAGACACACTTTAATACAGGCACCAATTTGTTGCCATGCAGCAAATCAACACGCGAGCACCTTAACATGCCAAGTACCTAGCATGCTAAGTAACCGAGCATGGGAATACCATGACATGTGCCTAGCATGCTTAATACCCTGATATGGTAAGGTAGTGCAAAGCCTTACATATCTAGCTTTCTTGTATCTGGAGGGAAATCAGAGGAAGCCTACACAAACATGTTCCATAGGTGGAACATGCCAGAAACCATGTAATCTCAACCTTCTTTACTGTAGGCCCTTACTTAGCAGCAACACACACACACACACACACACACACACACACACACACACACACACACACACACACACACACACACACACACACACACACACACACAGGGACCTGATAAATGTTTTGTGATTACAAGAGATTAATTAAAGTGGTAACATGACACCATAAGAGGTCCTGCAGGACGAGCCATCCATACAACATGATTCTACTTCATAGAAACAGCAGGATCAGAGTTCCTTAATGGTCCCTAATGCCTGCTGTCACAGCTCTTCACTGGGCAGTAGAGGAGACGTTGTCCTCTGGGGTCGTACCTTCAATAACAGTCCGAACACGCGCAGCGTCATCTCACAAACAAACCGTACACACACACATACCGTGCACACTGTACACACACACATACCGTACACATCGTACACACACACACATACCGTACACACCGTATACACACACACACACACACACACACACACCCTGAAGGACGAAAACGCTTTTTTTTCAGCGGGAGTCGCTTCATCTTAGAGTTATGGCACTGAATGACTCACTTATTTGTGACACCCCTCTGTGGAACTTGTTGTGTACGTTCAATAATAGACCCAAACCTGTGTCCATGAATCCAGTCTTTTGTGTTTCTCTGTTGATGATGTCCTCTGATGAAACTCTGTTTGCTAACCCTGAACGAGTTGAATGTCAAGCACCCATTTAAAATGAGACAAGGCACAACGGATGTACAATTAGAAAAACCGACAACGATGCTTTCTTGTTGCGGTATGAAACATGCAGTGCTGCTAATTCATCTCCTCTTTCAAAGAGAGTGGGGGCCAGCGAGACCTTGTTCACCACCACAAATCCTCAGCCAAACCCAACAGAATTTCTCTAGCCAGTATCGTTGGGTTTAAATTTCACAAGCAAGCAATCTATCTAATGCGGTCTGCTGATCCATCGTCATCCATCAGCCGCAGACTATGTTTATAACTAGTTGTCACCATATCGCATGCCTTTTAGTTTTGTAAAACCACTGAATGAAAATGGTGTAGGAGGCTTCGAACTCCAGATATTGATAGCTACCGTACGGTATTCGTTGTGTTTTTGATAAAGTTCCCGGTCTTTCCTTTTCAAGCAAACCTTGAATCACAGATTCCCTTCACCGAAAAAAATAAAAAAGCCTGAGCCCTAATATTTCATACGCTGTGCAGCTTCAACCTTAAAACAAATTGGGGTGATGGTTCCTAAAGGAGCAGTATTGCACTTTTGTCGTTTTCAGATTCCTCTACCTGCAATTCTGTAGAGGCTTTGTGTGTGCCGGAGCTTTGGCGCTGCTCCTAGGCCAGGGGCTGTACAGTAATCAATGTTGATGAATGAGAGGGAAGACTCTCTTTATTCCAGCCCGGGCTGAATAGAAAGTTTCCATTATCTCTCACAATGTATTCACTCTATCAAAGTGACAGGGTTAAGGCAAGCCACACTCCATTGCCCTGACTGTGACCAGGCCCCCCTTCATCTGTCTGCTTGGGATGGAGAAAAAAAAAATAAAAACAGAAGAGAGAGAGAGAGGGAAATCCAAGGATAGTTTGGTAAAATAATGCTATACAATAAGGCAGGATCTATAAGACTTATGAACAGTGAAGAAGACGAGAATAGCAAATAAATGCTGCATCTTATACATTATGTGGTGGAAAGCACATTTGATATGATTGTGATGGCAAATGCCTGCCCTTTTCCCAACCCATTAATTTCCAATACATGCACATAATGTGGCTTTTCAAAGTTATTAACTGCTGAAAGCACTTAACCTTGGATTATCAATTCAGCGCCAGAAGCCAAGCCAATTCCCTGTGGTGTTTCAAAAGCAAAATATGCATTTTCGAAAAACAAATGGACGGGTTTATTGTGTTGAAACAGGTTGTGACAGGTACATCATGTTGAGACAGAGGTGTTGTGTCGCGGTAAGAGTTGCGTGTCGTGGCATGTTGTGATAGATGTGTTATGTCGTGACAGGTGTGAGAACAGCCGCATTTGATTCTCATCTCTGGTCCTGTCTGTTTGGACATGAGAACCTGTCCGTTTGGACTTTGTGTTTGCGTGGCTTCTGTCCAGATGCCTGCTTCCCTCTGCCCTTGAAAGACAGCTTGGCACACAGACTTGGCTCTCGGGGGAGTGGAGGTGTGAATGTGAGTGAATGTGTTTGACCCCCGCATCGCATTCAGTGTCTCCTGGTGTTGCTTTGGTAATACTTTGGGATAGACTACAGCCTGTCCCTGACACTGAGCACAATGACCAGTTAAGGGTTACGGATGGATGGATGGACCAATGGACAGATCAATGGATGTATAGACCGATGGATGGATGGAAAGATGGAACAATTATTAAATGCTACTTTAAGACATATCCGGTCAATAGGACTAGATAAGCCATATGAACGCCAATGGATACATTAGCATTCAGAAGAGCAAATACCATCTATGATATCAACTGCTTTGTGCATCCTTCACATATTTCTGTATTCACGTTGTGCATGTTAAATTATCTACCTATCTATATACCTACCTAGTTCTACCTTCCTACCTAGCTATCTATCCAGTTAACTACCTACTTACTAACCTGACTACCCACAATACTCATCTACCTAACTTATAACCTACCTAAGTACCCGACTGCCTTACCATCCAAACACCAACCCACCTACTTACCTAACCACCTACCTACCAACATATCCACCAACCTGACTAACTTCCTAGTTTCCTATCTACATGATTACCAACCTGTCCACCCAACTTACCTACCCACCTAACTTGCTTACCACCCAACTACCTACCCCTACCAACTTTAACACCCTCCCTATGTACTGATGAGTGTCCCCATTTACCTACCTACCTACCAACGTACCTACCCAAGTAGCAATCAAGGAAATGCGTTTAAGGATGTTGTTCCATGGTTGTGCTGCACTGGTGTTTTTAAAGACTTTTTAAAGACACTCATTACCTTGCTTGGCTGTTCATCTATAACAGGAACTCTTCCAGCGCAGGAACTAATGCTGTCAAATGCTCAGCAACCTCTTTTGCTTTAATCGCACAGGACACTGCCAGTCTACATCTTTCATTTTTTATGATCGCTGTAGACTCAGCATTTAACATTACCAATGTTTCTGTAACTGTCACCACACAGGCTATGTCGCTTTTATGTTAGCCAATGAGCTTTCAGCCAAAATAGAAGATAGTCATTAAGAAGGAAGATAAAGTAACAAGAGATGTTACTTTATTAATCACGGACAAAAAGCAGGTGTCACTGCAGAGGAGAAGAGAGAAGGGCACAAAAAGAATACAAAAAATTACGAGAGTCAATTTAAAGTATATCTGTGTACACAATATGAGCAATGTAAATGTGGATGCAATAAATAAATGCATTACAGCAAGTAACACTTTAGGTTGACGTGATTGAGCAATATAATTAGGCAGGGAGTCCTACAGGTAGCCTTACAGGTATGGCGGCAGGAATTTGAACCCACAACCTCTCGACTAGAAGTCAAAAACCCCTATGCACTTTACTATCCCACCTCTAAAGAGAGCATTACAATCAGAAAGATATCATCCATTTCTTTCAAAAGAAAGAAAGATTGGCTTTATTCAGATCCATTTCAGTCTGAGGGGAGGTTGTTTTTTTCACCTTATTGGTGGATTTCTCTCATTCGCCAGGCATCTCTCATCCTCTCAGTCACATGCACTTTGTTCTCGCGCTTCATTTCATTGACACTTATCTGGGTAATACCCTGACTGTAATGCTGGCTGCCTTAATGTTATTAGGCATGGAAGCCCGGATCCACCAAATCTCATGGATATTAGAAATGTTTCAGACAAAATTAGGTCAAGAAGTGAAAAATCAAGAGCCGAAACGTTTTTTGAAAAGTTGATAAATGTGATTTGCGCTTACTGCCTGACTGTCTTCCGCTCTTCCCCCCTCGTCTTATCCGGGGTAATGAGTTACCGCTTGAGGCTTCTCCGGTCATCAGCTCTGGGCGTGGAACTAGCAAACCAGCTAAGTACCACCATTCCCAAGGGCCTGCAATGGTTCAGAATCTGAAGTTCACCAGTTTGGTGATAGAGAAGGGGTTGCTAAGGAATATAAAGAGGTAATTTTCTTCTATTGAGTACAATTTGGTCATTTTAGCAGACCCTTTTATCCAAAGTGATTTAGATTACATTTGTGGAAATGTCTTTGAATAGCGTATACGCTACCGACATTGGGGGTCCGACCTTCTGAGAGTAAAAAATAGGTATGAGCTAGACTAGCCATTTAGACTATCCAAAACCTGTGTTCCAGTTTGAATACTTTATACAGTTCAATCAAAGGATATAGAATCAGACTATTTTTTTTTTTACTTTCCACTTTTCTCCAAAGCATTGTGGTGAAATGAAGGGTAAGTTGAACTAAACCCTCTACAAGAGACATTGTGTTGCACGAAGGAAAGATAATTCAAGTGGATCTCTCCTATTGGGATTAATGGCGATGGTCAGTTTAGTTGTTTATTAAAAGTACATCTGTCTGCGGTCAATCTAAAGCATGTTCATGATATGTGAGGTTAGGGTGGGGGGAGTGGTAGAGCGGCAAGGGGACTATTTAACTTCAAACTGTTCTGAGGTCAATCCCCAATGTCAACAGTCGGCCCATCCCTGTACAACCTAGTCTGAGCAAGCCTACATGCTGCTCCTCAATGACATACATCTTCAATTTCCCACAAGTCGCTTTTGATAAAAGGGTCTGCTAAATGACTAAGAGGTAAATGATGAGAACACACAAACGACTGAACGACCATATCTAGGTTATTACCCGTGCACACCCAGCCTCAGCCAGACAACACACAGATCTTTGTTCCAGCAAATTTTTCTAGGAAACGAGACACTTACACATTTTCAGCATAATCACCTCTCAGCAGAAAGCAAAAACAAACACAGGGGATAATGAATCGGGCTGAACACAAAACCCAAAATAATTAGCCAATTAAAGGTGTGCGGCAACAAAGACGAGGCCGTCTACACACACACACTCCCAAGGTCAAACACATTTAAATGCAAATTCACATAACTGATTGCTGAGAAGGATTTGTGCTTTAACGACCACGTGCAATGAAACCATCTGCCTTCTGCTCCAGCATTGTTATAGGGTACAAGAATGTGCTTCAAATGGATTACACAGGAAAACTACATTGAGCCTTTTCACAATTACTCTTCATCTCGGGGATAATAAAAGCCAGAGAAATGACAGTGGATGCCGGCTGTGCAGGGTTAAGATAAAATGTATTTAAAATAAAAAGGCTGCAATAACTGATTACATTTCAAACATTTGTTTAGCGTTGATATGCGTTTTTGACATAACACCATTTATGAAAAATGAGTTAATTTCGAGCCAATAGCTGGCAGCACAAGATAGTGCAGAGGATAATGGAGAGAATAAACTGTTGAAAGAATGACTTAAATAGTGGATGGAAAAATAAAACCAACTATTTACAAACATAGAAAGTAGTTGTTCTACAACAGATTCATCACATCTTGGACTGAGAATAGCGACATTAACAGCACAGATCTTACAGCGAAAATAAAAGCAATACTTTATTTCAGCTTTATGGACAGGATAAGAAGATAAAGAGAGTGAAAGTGAGCATGTGGATACTAAGAAATGACGTGTAGCATAGCACCTTAGGTCAGAATCAAACATTAGTGGGTTCAGCCATAAAAATAGATCTACAGTGCCACTAAAATACCATATCCCGATACCTGGATAATGTGAAGCTTGTTTCTTTTCTCACATTCTATCTTGTATTCCATCTATTTAATAATTTTTGAATATTTTAATAAATTATAGATAGAATATATATAATTTCTCATTTTATTTAATTCATGATCTCTTTTTCGCACTATCTTTGGCTTTTTCGACCTGGGAATTGACTGTGCTGCTTCCCTACCATTTGGTAGTGTTATCTATCTATAACTAGTGCTTTCGTATCTACATGAGAAATAGGCAGCTGAGTGTCTTCAAAGCACTTACTTTAACTCTTGTTTTTAAAAGGTGCTATTTGAATAATGACGATGTTGACGATGATTCAAGTCAATTTATTTTTAAACAACAAAATAGTAATCATAAACTGCAAGATCACTTAATGTAACCATATCATCCGAGACAGTTTAGACCTTATCACAACATCAACCCTTCCCTAATCAATAGCCCTTATACCATATGGAATCAATACAGCACCGTGCCTGGCTGGCGGTGGCTGTACCATCTATGTGTTAAGTGTGATCTACTAACGCTACACTGATACAAAGGTACCCCATGACAAGCCATTTAAAAATATGCACTCTAGGGACATCACACATGTGTGCCCACCCAGATGTAGGATGGATAGATCAGCCGGCCAGTCGGTATAGCCCACTGGGTGGGTCGGTAGGTCAATTTATCAAATCATATATATCTCAGTGGACACGCCCACCTGCGATGTCATTATGATGTAAACGCACAAATTGTTTGTATTGGCTAAACAACATCACACCTGGTGCAGAAACCCAGGCCGTGTAACACAGCGACTTGATGGAAGCAAACACCAAAGCGTCCGTGGATGACAGCATCCACCCAATCCATAAACACCCTTAGAGCTCTGTGTACAAACTGTAACAAATCCCCAAATACTTTCTTTCTACGTGCCCTGGTGACAGCCAATGCCTCCGCGGCAGGAGCGTCTGTTCCCTGACGGCCGTACAGCGTGGACAAAATCTGTCAAAACTTCTGCCAATTTTGCTTTTTGTGGGATGAGCAGAAGCCGCCGTCGGGATGGTAAGTGACGGCACTTTGCCAGGTTGCACATCAAGGAATTGCTGGAGCGAAACCTTTCCGTTTCTCCCCAGCTCCCGCTGCCTCTCCACGGAGATGAAATAGGATTCCCCAAACATGTTTTTCTCCTTTTATTGTTTCCCTCTGTGGAAATCCCCGGGGGGCATATATGAGGATGTGAGTTATTAATGGTATGGGGTTTGAGGTTTACCTGGAAAAACACTTGGTTTCAGAAAGGTGTGTTTGAGGACATGGGATGTCTATGTGAGGACATTTGGGGTGTATGAACACTAAAGGAGTGTATGTGAGGACATATGGGGTGTATGAGGACATATGGGTGGTATGAGGACATATGGGGTGGTATGAGGACTTAAGGGGTGTACGTGAGGACATATGGGGTGTATGAGGACGTAAGGCTTATTATGTTCCCACGTCACGCAACGCAAGGACCATGCAGACGCTTCGACGCAGTCGTGAACCTGTTTTGGTTCTGCATCGTTTTATTGAGCGGACCAATCACAGACCAATCACACATCACTGCTGCGTCGCCTCAACGGAAGGTTACAATTTGGGAGGCACACATAAGGCCCTTGCAGTGGACCTAAGGAGGGTCCACAAGGACGTAACGGGTCCGTAACCCCCTTGCGTTACATGAACGTGGGACCATAATCAGCCCTTAAGGGGTGTATGTGTGGACATTTTTTAATTCATCCTTGGCTACAGATCGTCGCTGGTTTTCATCTTTGTAAATGCTAATGGTTATTTGCCTGTGCTTTCCTGCGCAAAAACCACAACACTTTCTCACTTTTTTCCTCTAAATATGAACGTGGGACCATAATCAGCCCTTAAGGGGTGTATGTGAGGACATATGTGGTGTATGGTGACTTAAGGGGTGTATGCGAGGACATATGGAGTGTGTGAGGACTTAATTGGTGTGTTAGGACTTAAGGGGTGTATGTGAGGACATATGGGGTTTGTATGAGGGCATGGGTGGTGCTGTGTGTGAGGACATGGGTGGTGCTGTGTGTGAGGACATGGGGTGTGAGCTTTAGGAAGGGAAATAATTGTATTCCAAGTGATGAAACGGGAGACAATGGGGATGATTACTGTGACAAGAGCTGTTGGGCTTTTAAGCGATGGAGCTTTGTGTGTTTGACCTGAGGAGGAAGTCTATCTAGGACACCGATCTGGGTGAGACCAGGTGTTAAAGGAAAGCAACAACCAAGTTTCACACGGTCCCTTCTCTCCCTGATGCTCCCAGTTTGTTTTAAAAGATCCCTGCCTTGCCACCAGGGGAATGTTGATAAGCTATTGCTTACCATTTCATAATTGACCCCATAGTGACATCACAAGTGGGATTGTCCAACATTTTGTGTGATGGATGAATGGATCAACCTACCAGTGGATTCTATCAACTGGTATAGGTGGATACTCCAACTTGTCGTGATGTCGCTATGGTTAGTATTTTTAAATCAAACCGTAATTTAACCTCCGCCTGTAAAGTCAAACCCGTAGAAAATTCTATCATACACAATTTCTTAGACTTAATTTGATCAATAATTAGATGAGTTATCAATAATTAATAAGGAAACAATTTTTTAATCTTTAGTTAAGCAAAAGTGATGGGAGGGCTGATCAAAATGGCACCTGGCGGTAGAATAGGATCACATTTAGGACACACAAGCTGCAGCTATGACAGGTTATTAGCTGCTAACGGCTTTCTCACGCGACAGAGTTTTAGCTATTCTGGCAGCTCTGCTGATGAATGTTTGTCACCTGATTCCTTTTTTAATTCATCCTTGGCTACAGATCGTCGCTGGTTTTCATCTTTGTAAATGCTAATGGTTATTTGCCTGTGCTTTCCTGCGCAAAAACCACGACACACTTTCTCACTTTTTTCCTCCAAATATTCATCTTGCTTTGATAGCGCCTCTAATTTGCATTCCACTTTGAAGCATCTCTTAATTTGGCAAAGAGGAGCTGATCACCACTCCCTGACTTTTTCATTAAACCTTTATTCAGTTTAGCTCTCTTTTTTTACTTAATTACCCTCTCATCTTATCCAGCACACAAATTGGAATCAAACATGTATATGGGAGACTTTGTCAGAAGAAAAAGAAGAAAGAAGACTTTCAAAACTTTGAAATCGGTTCAAAGTTAATATGCATGTCTCAACACGTCACAGGTATATATCAATTTGATGATTCTCCCCGCTTATACACACTGACCTACGCTCCAGAGCAGTTTACTTTGACTGCTCACATGTCTCCGGAGCGGACTGAACAAGCGTACGGTGACATGCATTATTGATTGGTCCACAGGGCCCTCCATTTGCATTACTCACACCGGCTGGGACCTCACTGCGTCGCCAAACCCTGTCTTTCTGCAAAGTCAATATTTTGTGCTTGTTGTTGAAATAATAAAATCTGGGGACTGTTCCCCCACCTCTGGTGGAAGCCACTTCATATAGAACCTCTTGCGACTCCCAATGCACAACCCCCATTATTATTCATGAACCTCAGCGAAAAGTTTCAAAAAATTGTGTAAAACTAAGTGAAAGCCTAGAGCTAAGAACCGTATGCCCCATAATGTTAAATATGTCAAGAAAGACGCATGCACAATGCTATAACCTGCATTAACATATCCGTACACATTCCACTGATGCCTTGCAGTCATAAACCACAGACACGTACCTGGAAATAAAATATTTTCTCTCTCGCTACTGCAGTCAAAGTCTGTATGGGGATTTATAATGGAACTGGACACCTTTCTTGACAGTCTGTTAGGCCCGCTTCTATATTTACAGTGGCATGAAGCTGTGCACACAACCAGAGTATAGGACACGGGTCTGTGGTTCTGTTACACTGAGCATATCATGTGCTCCGATTGCTGGGACATAAGTCGGATGTTTCCACAAAGGAAAACAAGTTATTTTCTTCTTCTTTGTTTCATAGATTCAGAAGATACCAAACCAGTCATTAGTAAACATAAGTATAATTGATCAAGATGAGGAGTATATATAGTTTGGATGGTTGGATGGGTCGATATGTGGGGGAGTGGAATAATGAATGAATGGATGAGTAGATGGATGAAAGGATTAATGATAGACGGATGAATCATAAATCGAATTGGAGAATTGAAAAACGGATAGATAGGTAGATGGATTGCGCATACATTTTTTCTTTACCCTGTTTCTTAATGTTACTGTAAACAGTAAAAATTGAAAAACAGTAAGAGAAAAATAATTCAGCGAATGGCAGCACACAGGCTGGTGTGTGAGTGACAGCGCAAAGCCAGATTAGCCAATCCAGAGTGAAAGGGTCATCAGAGAAGGGCTGGTAGGATCAGTGTTGCAGCTGACATTCTGCCATGTGGCTGCGAGTGCTGAACCTCAGTGCTACGTGATTGGTCAAATCAATTTGGGCGGCAAATTGTGTCCAATCAGAATTAGACAATGGTGCCACTACAGATGTTGGGGATCTAATGGGATGCCGTATAACCTGTCACTGCAGCATGTGTACTCCATTAATATCACTTTGTTAAACTAAACACTAAACACAGTGTGAAATTGTTATTTATATTTGATATAAATTATATAAAAGACAATATATTAAATGTCTCTTCTTTATGGTACCACTTTAAAAAAAATGGACAAACAAAAGAAAAAATAGGTCTTAGTTAGGAAATACTTTGTTATACAAACAGGGTATAAAATTAGGATTTTGCTTAAATCATTTAGTCTCTAACAAGAGACCTCTCTTAATACTTATAAGTGGGTTGTGTTATCTGCGCTTAGATACACTCTCTCGCTCTTCCAGCTAGCAACAGTATTTTCCATCACTTATTACTGCAATGCTGTATGCCTAGCAGCACCACCAGGGGCCCATACAACTCAACCGCCCCACCCCACCCCACAGTTTAGCTCATGAATCATTAATCCACCTGGGAAATATTCTACCAATCGCTCCTTACTCCCAAATGTCCACTTCAATTATTCGCAAACGGCTCGAGCCAATGTTGTGATTACGCCTTTATACAAACCAAGCAAAACCCAAACACCCCACAGCTAAAACATAAAAAGGGTTGATTTGTTTAAATAATCCAAACCTCTATAATAGACTCAATGTGATTAGAGCAAAGAAAAGGTACCGTTTTTTTTCCTCATAATGGCCCATTATTAGATTTAAAATCTGTAAATTCACATCCGGCGCTCGACTGTCATTCATTACTTGTAGAACACAAAACAAAAGCACTTGACTGCATCAGCTGAAAATATTAATAGTTGTTTTTTAATGACTCAGTTTGTTTTAATGGAAGCACCTCTACACTTAAACAGGTTATAGAGATGACACTTGTAAAATGACTCACAAGCGATTTTTAAAGAGACCCTTACACTTCAATTCGCACACATCAAGTCACTTCATTTTTTTTTTTCTAATGGGGACTTACGCATATGATCATTATAATATGGATATTATAATAGCCATATTTCAGCAGTATTGGCCGAATTGCCCGTGTGAGTTCGGAAGAGTGGCATTTTGATTGATGTTGTGCACGACTTTGTGTTATCTGAGAAATTGGACTTGTCGGGCCGCTTATGACCCGTGTGGGCGCACTTTGGCCAAACCTGATGGTTATCTCATCCCAGCATTTAATGAGGTAGTCGCAGAGCCTGTAGGTGGGAAAACACACAGACACAAACGCAGATACACACACACACACACACACACACACACACACATGCATTGTAGAAAATGGAGGGTAGGAAAAAAAAACTAATATGGCAAGCCTTGGGAATATTATTAATGTGTGAAAGAGAAAACGTATCAGAATAACCCCATTGGGAGTCTAAATCTGCTTTAGCGAGACATTTTACGCTCCAGGGGCCCTGCCACCTTTAATAACTTTAACATACTAAAAAAAACTAAGTTATTCTGAAAGTCATCGTAGCCTTGAGACAGTGCCTAGGTGTTGGAGCCCATGAGGTCACCAGTTCACTGAACAAGAAGGCCTGCGAGAGAAAATCTGCTCAATGACTATTTAATTACCCATAAGAAGCCACTTGGTCTAGAACTGGTCCTGGAGTGTAGTGCAGCAGAGTTTGGCTAGCTGCACTGTACTGCTCCCAGGAGACCGGGTGTCTTTTGTAAATTGGTAGCGAGAGAAAGGGGGGAGGGGGGTGAGAGGGGGTTGTTCAACAGTCGTTTCTCAAGACAAATAACACTGAAAAATAAATGGCTTTTGTGTCTACTTTGGACTCACCGGCTCAGCGCTAGCTATGCTAATAGATACTTAGAAGCGGACAAGGAGTTTAGACGTCAGCATCTTCTTACTGTGTACCGCCCAGGTACATGCTCGCTACTGCCAGAACGGAGAATCTAAAAAGTAGGTCTGCTGAAATAGAAAACGTTGGCATACATGCAGACAACGTCGCTCCCTTCAACAGTATGCAAGGGAACCATACCACCAGATTTGTGTTTGGTTGTTAGTGAGCCTCGTGTTATATTGTTACGTACAGCATATTGTGTAGCATCTGCTGTAGGTAATGCCCTGTATGTACAAATACAGTTTGATTGACGGCAATTAATATAAATCGTGATGCATCGAGACAATGTGCAGTTTACCACAAGTTTATCTGTGCATTTCCACAACTTCGGTTCATCTCTCATTTCTCGAGAGATATACAGACTCTAATTGGCTCGTTGACGAGTTAAGATGTTCACAACACTCAAACATAAAACACACCGTTTAGCATAAGACCACAGTTACAGCACACCCACACACACCCAGGTCCATCTTCTAACACTCAGGAGAGTTCTGCCCAGCGACCTTCCAGAAAGTGTTAGAGGATTGGACTGCATGATTGGACACCGACATCAGTGTTGTATAAATGTCATGTTTTCCTCTCCGCGTCCAGTTTTGGCTGAGTGGACATTAGGAAAATGCCACAAAGTCTTTCTCTGGCGGTTGAGAGAGCCGCAGTTTTGAAAGTACAGGAAAATGTTGTCCATTAGCACCCCCCATTCTAGCTGTGGTGACGGTTCACAAAAGCGCCTAGACTACCACACAACTATAAAAAATATTGATTCAATAATGGTAGTTTAGACCAGTGTGTGTGTATGTGTGTCTATGTCTGTGTATATGTCTGTGTAACATACTTCCAAAGGCGTTCAATATTAAGCTGGTCATTACGTTTCTCAATAATCTGAACAAAATGTAAAATATGAACCAAATTATCTTTCATAAATCTTTCATAATTATCTTTCATAATGTTGTCCGTTGCCTTCATCACCCTGGAGACAAACAACTCTGTCCATCCATTCCCAGAGGTCAACTCACTGACCAATGATCAGAGACATCCCTTACCACCATAGCTTACGTCCACTTATCTAAGAATGCCATATTACGTCAAGGGAGACAACATCTTTCCTGCTATGTTTTCAGGTTAGATTAGGAGATAACCAAGAGACTACTTGAGGGGGAGTACATGTTCATATGTATGACGCATTGTCCTAACATAATGCGGTCGAGATCACAGACGCAGAAAACAGAAATGCATGCACACGTAGAGACAGACGGCAAATCTAAACGGCAGCCATTCCATGCACACGTCCACTACAACCTTTGCAGTCATAGCGCAACCTTTTGATGTATGTGTCCATTGTAATGGCTGCGTGACCTTTGACGTATGTTTCTATTGTGATGCGTGCCATGACTATGCCCCGTGCTGTGTCTTTGACGTTCTTGATAATGTCTTTGAAGCGGTTGTCGCCGGGGGTTACGAGACAACAGGAATAATATAGCATAACGCCAAAATCCAAGAGTTCAAAGTAAAATACTTGCCAGCATTTAGCTGCGGCGTGAACTTCCTGCTTTGAAAGTCGAAGTCCTGTGCCTAAATGTCCCAGCCCAGAGGCAAATATTCATGTTTGAATTCAACACACTTAGTGCATGTGGGGTGGGGAACAGGCGGTCCATGTAATAGTAATATTGCCTGGGATTCTAAATTAATTAATAGAGACTTTTTAAAAGGCTCATTTTTGGAGAAGTTTGGATCGGTCTTCAAATGCACCGTGCACTTACAACAAGGGTTCAGTGAGTCAGTATCATGCCGCTATCACGTTAGCATGCAGGGTTTGTTAAGGTGCTAGGTCCATAACCTTAAAGGTATGGCAGCTAATCGATGCAAAACACTGAATAATTTATGGGGGGACAAATAAATTCTGGTCATCAACACAAGAACCGAGTCGGGGCAGATTGGTTATCTGTGTGGGGGAGGAAACTTTGATAGGCTGAAGGGTGAGGCAGGGGCATGAATTTCACTCGCATTATTAGTATGAGTGGGATGCAACAAGGCTGCAGGAACCACCACCGGCAAACTTCAGTCACACATTGAAGTATCAAAAAATGTAAATCATTTATGATGGACTTGTTTGTGAAGGGATTGCTTGGATTGAAAACCTGAAGTACACTTCTATAAAATAATCTTAAAATAAACTTCTCTACTCAGTCGCACTGGTGAATGTGTTGTGACAAAGTTAAAATGTGTGCTTCTTCTGAAAGTTGTATCTGGTTGTATAAGCTGTAATGATACTGCATTGAGTAGCTGGTCTAACAAATTATTTAATAATTAAATTGCTGAGAGCAGACAGGATCAAATCTGGGGAAACGGGGTGCTTCACTTTCTTTCGCTTCATATTTGTTTTCGATCAATCATGTTGTTTGAGGCGGTGATCTGTAAGTAATTGGCTATAAGCAAACAGAACTCGGCCAGTAGCAGTAAAGTAAACAAGCTTAAACATTTAACGTTCCGAGCAAAAGTGTCTTAACGGCTTTAAATCAACACTGTGTAGACCGCCCCCAATATCCTTCTGAAAGCTTCATCCACTTAAATTTGCTTTTCATCTGTAGTTTTTTGTTTGCCCCCAGAAGTTCTGCTGTAACAGGACTGCTTCAGCCAAGATTATTAGGTAACTAATGCATATCCTTCTCTCTGAAGCTAGCATGCGAGCCGCTGGCATCCGAATTCACAATAAAAAAATAAAGATCCAATTGACCATACCAAATACATTTCTAAATAATTTTCTTAAGTTCCCCTGTAGATTTACACAAAGGTCATTATAAGCAGAGAAAAATCCAGGCCAGTTGTTGAACATTGCTGATAGTTATTTATTTTAATCAAGACTTGTAAAAGTCTATATTTCATCTCTCTGTGGGCACATTGGAGTTTATTAATGAATGTTGTGCCTCTTTAACTCCATCCCAGCAAGCTCCAAGTTATTGGAAACTCAATCAATTGCTTAAATCAATGAGTATCCATTTCTCACAGGTATTCATATATTTACAGTTTCTTTGCAAATAAGACAAATAAAACACACAAAACAAATCCATATTTGAATGAATTCTATATACTCCTTGACTAGAAGAACTGACTCAGCTGTGACGGATATGTGCTACGTGGATACTCACTGCAGGCTGCAAATCCCCTTTACTCCCCCCCCCCCCCCACACACACACACACACACACACACACAACCCCCCTCCCGACAACCCTCCCACACACACAATCTCTCCCCTCCCCCCCAACACACACACCAGCCTCCAGGGAATATCTCCTGTCTTTAGTGCGTATGGTAGCTGACGTCACGTGGTGTCATTTCAGCCAATCAGGATCTATCCTGAGATGGTGCAGAATGCAAAATCGATAGGTCCTCTATAAGAATAGATGATACATTATACAATCTTAAACAACCCAAACCTGTGATCTATTTAATAATCGATAAAGATAATATTCTTATTTTATATAAATGTGATGAATCTTAACAACTAGAATCTATTCTAATCCAATCCTCAATCCTCTCAACCCTTATCTACCAAACATCCCAGAAGCAACTATGTACCAATTTAACATTGATATCCTTGCAACGCAAAAAATGTACACCATTGGTGTACATTTATGGCATTCACAACATTTGGACTACAAACCAGAGCCCCCTCTATGCTCGTTGGTAGTGCTCCATGAGGGTATCTCTACTGTAATAGAGCTACTCAGGCAGAGCACTGGAAAAATCTCCCACGGAACTGGAGAGGAAGACTCTGAATAAGGGCTTGCGTTTAGCTCCAGTATTTAACCAAGTTCATTTTCTTCACAGCCCATAATACAAAGGGGTCAATTAGGGAGAGATAATCCATAACTAATTTATGTGATTGATGGTCCAATTACGCCTGTTTATGTCATGCTTGATAATTCACACTTTGATGAGCACAAGCACCTCTTCTAGCACTGAGCTGGGAGACGTCAGTGGGTATGTCAAGAAGCACAGCTCTCCCCCTTCGCAGTATTGCGTTTAATATATAGCCGTCCACACGTGATCGTACAACTGAGCCTGGGTTCTTTATTAGCTGTGATTTCAGAGCAGGTCGGTGCAACACTTCATTGGTCTTGTTTGGCTCAATACAGTGTCAGGCAACCGCATCAAGCTGCATTTAGGATGTGATGAGATGTACTTTATCACTCCCAGATGGGAAATCAGGGTGTCAAAGCAGAAGGTAGCCTACAGGACAGTAATAAAAAGAAATAAGGGTTAATTATGCAGAAGATATTGTCTACACACAGTAAGAGTGGTAGAGTTAGATGCAAGAATGACATGATCAACAGTTGAGGTAGGTCTAGTTGGACACTATCAACAAATGTATTACAATGCTAACAATATGAAACACAATGTTTATGTTTGATTTCATACAGGAATCAAGGCCATTTCTGCAGCCTTTTCCTAATAGGAGATAAATATAAATTTGGAGTTTGTCTGAAACTCTAATAACAAACAAAGATAATATCCATAAAAAGAAAACAAGTTACACCCCAGAGTTAATCTCTTTTGTTACCCTGGGTTATTAAAACTGGGTTTCAGCGCACGTCTCCGCCCTAGCATAGGAAGCATAGGTGTCCACAAGCACCAGCGGGATGTTCCCCTAAAACCCCCGACTGGTAGTGATGACTTCAGCTTTACTGACCTATTACTGCTGTTTACAATCAACCGGGGTCTCCAAATTAACCAAGTGCTAAGCCTGCAACTCGACTGTATAGACTACTCGTTTAGCTCCTTGTTTAGTATTTAGGAGACATTGTAGCACTTTAGAAAAGGTGCCTCGGCAGCCAAAAGCAAAGTTAAACTGATGCCGGTTTAAAGTTTTAAACTGTCTGGTCTTTGTTTGTGGATTGCAGATTTCTAGCATAAATAGTATGTAGTACATTTACATTCTAGGGCAGTGTTTCTCAACCTGTGGGAATTGTACCATTGGTGGTACATGACGGCACTGCAAGGGGTATGTGGGAGTTTTTCTTATTTTTTTAAAATAAGACTATCACAAATATCGTTCAGTACATATATCACTCTAGTCATTGTTTCAAAAATAGTGTCACTCTGTTCATTAAATTATATGTTCATTATGTAATATTTTCCATGTATGTGTTGTGTTAATTTGTGTTCTCTAAATAAACACACTGGGAGCATAAGCAGGGTTGCTGACTTTTTCTCTCCACTGCTTCCCACTTTCCCTTGCCTCCTTGCAGAAATAGTTGTGTATAAGGGGAGCGCTGGCACTCTTTGCTCAGTCACCGCATGAGTATTTACCTATGTTTCACGGTTTGCATAGGAGTTGGTCTGCGGAAGGTCTTGATGACAATGTATTGTTACAGTTCAAGCCAAAGGTTGGGAATCACTGTTCAAGGGCATCTTGGTATACGGCCGATATGTATTTAAAGTTATGAATTATTTAGTCATTTATGAGACACTTTTATCCAGAGCAATTAACAGTTAATCAGATACGGAGCAGCCAGGGGTTAAGGCACCCTGCAAAAGGATGACTGCAGGTAGACTGAACGTTGGGCCCTAAGCACTAGACCTCCCTGGGCCCCCTTAGGCCTTATAAACCATACCTGGCATAAAGGTAATACGGTTTTTCAAGCTTTTACAAATATTTACTCTGTTAAATACATATAGTCTAATATGTATAATAGGTACATATTCTCATTTACTTATGTGTGTCAGCCAGGTGTTGAATAAAAGTCTGTTATTTTATGAATGAATTTCACCTTTACGGAGGAGCCATCCGTCTTGTAGCCAGCTTCCTAAAGGTTGTCTAGTGCATGAAAAATAATGCAACGCTACGAGACACATACTTCAAAAACAAACAAACACTAGAGCTGGCGTGATCCCTTAAGCTTGTGAGGGAGATAAAAGTCATTTTCTTGATTTAATTATGATTCAGCTTGACGGGGAAGGGATTGTGGAGAAGAGAAAATGCCTTCTGCCGGTAGGAGTGAGGTGCAACCGACTGCTGGGTAATTGGCGGCAGCAAACCGATATCGCTGCTTCGTTTAAAAACTGTTAAGCAAAACAGTTTAGCCGCCGTGTTCCACTTTAAAACCCATCGCCGCAAAATGTTTTTCGGCAAAGGTAAAAATGAAAAAAAATAGTTTGTAAGGAATAAAGTAAAGACTGCTGGAGACACAGGCTGTCACTGGAGTGATGTAGGGAGATTTACTGACCTCTGAAGCGTGCGTCTAAAACACTGTGCCACTGCGAACACACAGCAGAGATTAAACTGTCAGGCAGATGGAAATGCTTATTGTCAGTGTAATGAACTACGAGATAAGACTGGGGAGAAAATAGAATGGACCATAAAAATAAACACACAATGACCATATAAGGTGCTATGGGTGTTAGCCTAATTTAATAAATTGATTTGATTTGTTAGAGGTGTTTGACAGCTGAGTGGACGTCTGACACCTCATTCTCTCGCTCCCGTGTTAAAGCCCACTGGCATCCCAGCCAATGGGGGAACAACGTGCTCTGCTACTCGACCATTAAGATGTGATAATTCCCTTAAGCGATGGAGAAGGAGAGGGGAAAAGGAACAGGCTGTGCTGCTGCTGAAGTAACATCAATGTGTGAAGTGGTCTTTTCTTACGCAAATGGAAAAAAGTGCTGCACGGTTTCGACCGGCCTGATTCATAAGAAAGGGACTGATAGTCCATGTTCAGCACCTGAGTAATGAATTACTTTGCATAGAGTTAATCATATTATATTCATAATTTAGTATAATTTAGGAGGAAGAGCGGATAGTCTGACTGCGGGGAGGGGTTGCTGGTTTGATCCACGGCCAACATTGGCCTGGACTGCCTAGGTACAGTTGAGCAAAGAAGCTTAACATTATCTGCCATGAATATTCCCTTTGAATCAAGGCTGGCTTCGTAGATTCAGACAGTAAGATTTCTTAAGGATTGAACATAAACCGATGATCATTAGGCAATTTAGTTAGCATTTTTTGTATAATCTAGTGTCTTAAGTTTAGTAATTCATGAAGATTTTGGAAATTTAGTGCAGACAGGGGCAAAGCTTAATTCCCAGAGACAAAGAAATATTTGTGAATTCTTATTGCAATAAATAATTGTATTTATTTAAATCAAGGATGTAGCAAACAAGTTTTCACATGGTAAGTCTTGTATGCTGTTAGCCTACAAGGATTCCTGATTTTTCAAATTCAAAGCGTGCCATTGACATGTTTCCAGTCTGGTAAAGACGTGACCCAGACAAAGGGGACTTTTATTGTTGAATTACGCCAGGGAATCACCAGGGACCATTTTTGAATTGTGCAAGTTCTTTCCTCGATTACGTAAATCACCCGCCTCAACTGACCTCCTGCCTAAATGATTTTCATTCATATTTCGCCGACAGGGATTTCAGGCAGCACTCCTCATCAGAGAATAGGGAATGAAATAAGGGAGTGTTAATAAAGTCACAAAGTTCAATATAAAAACTAAATCGACCCTACTAATAATAATCATAATAGCAATGAACTGTAGATGTGCTGTTTAGGCAATGGGGGATATATCCCTCTATTTGAAATATAATCCTGTCCAATGGGGAGATTGTCTCTCTTCAGAGTTAAAAGCAAGAAAATGTTTTAGTACCATCCCAAGATGACTCCTTTCACATGTTACCATTATATATAACTTTAGCAGACACTTATTTTATTTTAGTTTTGGGGATTTGATCCAAAGTGACTTAGTTGAAGGTTAAGGTTTTTAAGGTGCAGTTAGGGTAGCCTGAACGAAGCCTACAGGTTAGCCTGTAAGCATTGGTTATCGAACCCAGAACCTTTTGGCTTTGAGTTACCCACTATTTTGTCCCTTAACACACACACACACACACACACACACACACACACACACACACACACACACACACACACACACACACACACCATGATAAATGATACCCAGCAAACCTGCTTTCGGAAACCTTCTACTATTTAACCTTAAAGGCTTGTAGTGGAACATCCTCCAATGCTTTCCTGTGGCTGTGGAGTGTCAATAAAGTTTAAATTCAAATGAATCGCTCCATTAAGCCTCCCCCAGCAGCAGAGAGACCATCCGTCGACTCAAATCACATGTTTACAGTTGGTAGTAAACCGCATCTAGTAAAACCCCAAAGTAGTAACTTCTCCTATACTTGGGTGTGCTTTTACAACTGTGCCAGACTGACATTGAATTATTATGATTTATTAACTAATTAATTCAGTAGATAAGAAGGGCATTCATCGTTTCCCCTCAGCAATTGTGGTTCAACACACATGGAGAAAAAAAGCGCATTTAGCTTATATATTTCAACAGACTGAACAGACAGTCTGGTGTCAATGTAATGCCAGAAGAGTATAATTTTATACAGCTACACAATGTCATTATCAGGCATTATCGGTGCTGAATGCGTTCACCTGCAGACCACAAAAAATATTATTATTACGCCAATAGACCCGCAGCCCGATGAATTAAACAGCAGCCTATGAGCACTGCACTAAAAGGCATTCCACATTAAATCCTAATTAGAGACTGTAGCATTTATTCTAAAAATACAGCCCTACATAAATACCCTGACATGTCAATCTCACCTAGCGCCGTACTTTTGCGGTGAAAGGCCTCTCCTATCTCACAGCGACACATTTCATCTCTCCTATAAGTCTGGTTGGTGATTAGACCTTGTTTAAGAACCGATGCTACCTCCGCAGCAAGTCAAGAACGTGTTCACAATGACGGGGAACACGACCCGCATGCCTGTATGTAAAAATATTCCTATTCATTTTATGCCGTCCATGTGTGACAGAGACTTGACACGTCTCAGCATTGTGGAGAGAATAAACCAGCGGAAAAGGAAAACCAAATCTGTGGGCTTTTGATTTGGAAAACATTTCACATTTGATGAGCGATCCAAAAAAAATAAAAAAGATTGTGTGCCAAATCCGGTTGGAATATTTACATTTAATCTCAGATAGTCTAAGCAAATCCAACGGAAAAGACAATTTGGAGGCTAAGAAACTTTTGGAATATACATTTTGGAAATACCTTTAGGAAATGAAGTAAGGAAATTAATTTTGAAATATATTTAGGAACTTAAGTAAGGAAATACATTTAGGAAATATATTTAGGAAATTAAGTAAGGAAATACATTTAAAAAAATACATGCTTGCCGCTCATGATGTTGTGCTTTTACAAGATGTGCATCAATGTCAATAGATAGCCATAAAGACTTAATTAATTAATGTCCTAGCGGCTAAGCGTAGCTTATACTTGAATGTATCAGGGCTCTCAAGTCTCACGCATTCGGTTAGAGACACACGCAATTCAACCCATGCACACGCTTACACATCACACTTCGTATTTCTCACGCAGAGAAATTACCAGGATAGCGCCTACCAATTGCGCCGCTATTTAACAGTGGAACAGATAGGAATCAAATGGGTTACCCGTACGTAGGGTAACCAGATGTCCTCTTTTGCCCGGACATGCCCTCTTTTTGAGACACTTTTAAAAAAATGTGTGGCGGAATTTCAAAATCGTCCGAGATTTTATTAAAGCCTCATACACGTTCACATTGAATTTGCGTTCCGTTCCTCTGGGTCGTTCACAAACTAGTTAGGCTACGCCTTCCCCTGCTCAGTTCTGTTCGTTTTGCATTGGTGGAAGTGAGTAGGGGGAGCGGTTGAGTAGAGCCTTCAGATTGGACGGTTTGACTTACTTAGTTACCGTCATGTTTTGGATTTATCTTTTTACCATTATTGTTTTATAGGGAAAAACGTTAACAAATTTCTCCTACAGATATATTTTAAGCATTGGACTAAATGCCACATAAATATATAATGATTGTTTTGCACATTTGCAACGTTTAAAAGTTCAGGGAAAAGTATATGCCTCTACTGGTGTTGCTTAAGCCAATAGCTTTTGAGGCAGTGTTGTTTCTGAATATTAGTGTTAAGGGCCAATAATGCTTACTATCATACATTAGTCACCATGTCTGTGTACACATTCGTATGCAGTCACATGTTAATATACCCCCCCCCCCCCTCCCCCCGCCGACAAAATCTCACTCTGAACTCAGTTCAAAACTTGAGAGCCCTGATGTATGAATGTCTTAATTGTAGTTATTTAGTTATGCTAAATGCAATTAAATACTCATATACTATACTTTACAAAGTTTTGTTCCCACAACTTGGAATTACCACAATGCTTATGTTGGAGAGTAATTGGGATAGATTAACCTATATAAGTGAATATAATTTAGGATATAATGTGGAATATTATAAGGTAATGTAGGATTAGTCCTCAAATTCAACTGAACACTCAAAAAGTAGTAAAAAGAAAAGTGTTGGGCATTAGGGATTGACAAAAACGCCCAGCAGGTTTGAGTTCCGGCCTGCCCAGCGGGCTAGCTGGGTTGAGCCCCAAAGCATCCATTTCTGACAATCATTTCCCCCAATTGAGTTCTTTGTGGTAAAAAGAAAAAAACAGGAGCCAGTTAGCTATAATGGCGCCGCAGACTTCCCTGAGGCAAAGCCCCGGCTGCAGGCGTGTGTCCGCCTCAGAGGCGACCGAGGCGAGTGTTTTCCACGCGGGGATGGCCCGGTCCCTGTATTAACCCAGTGCCGGAGGTCTGCACCTGGGGTCCAGAGTGCTCGTTATATAGGGAAGGCTGTTAGGGTCACCTGGGGAAGGAGCCGGATGCCTCCACGCTCCTTCCGCTCAAAACTGCAGAGGGAGACTAAGGGTTATCCTTTCTGAGCGCCGCGCATACGTCAGCAGCGGCCGGCCATTAGGGCTTGAACGCTGTAAGGTCTCATGTAGTGTGGTCGGGGGGTACGACGATGAGGCATTAGCACACCAGGTGCCGTTTCAACTTCTAGTTTGACTTTATTTATTAACCTGGCTGAACGAAAGTTTGACGTCAAACCAAGGGGCCGAGATAGTCTTGTCCTCAAAAGGTACTTGGTTTTATCCCCAATGTCCGTAACCTTTATGTAAGCATATAGCCTAGCCCGAAGCTGTATCTGCACTCCCCGTGAGTCGCTTTGGATAGAGGGGTACATTTCTAAAAGGCTCATAGAAATAAAGTTTATCCATGACTCATTGAAAAGGTTGAAGAAATGAATACATGGAGAGGGCAGCTGGTGAGGTTTGAGGTTACTAGATCTTTTGATTATGAATGTATTGGTAATACTTTACAATGAGGCTCTATTAATAAAGTAACATTTAAATCAGTAATATAGGGGTTAGGTTAAGGTTGGGGTTAGTGGGTTAAATCGTGTATAAATGAAAAACAAAAATGAACACCATTTGTAAACATGAACTAAACATGAAATAGGTCAATGATAACTAGACAATTAGTAAACTGTAAATAAACTGTTCATTAATTATTAGCTGCGCTCATTCAGAGGTGTAAGATCTGGGAGTTCCGGGAACGCTGGCTCCTGATCTCAGGCTTGTCTAGGAATATTAGAATAATGACACACAACCCTCACAAGGCCGCCACAGCCCAAAGCCATGTCATGATTGTATTTATTCAGCCCCGAAATAATTAATTTAGAAATGATTTGGAAAGAGCGACCAAGTATTTGTATTTCTGTCATTATAAGTATTCTCAAATGTATCGTCAATTAGCTTTCTGCTGATCAACTAATCATTTCAGCCGTAGTTACGCCTTAATCATAATTGTGTCCCGGCACAAAGGAAGAATGGGAAGATTATATACCTGTATTTGCACTGTCCTGATTGGTTGGGTTGAAGAATGAAAGTGTGTGCTTGGGTGGTGTGGAACTTGGTGTGTAAAGTGCATATAAAGTTACTGAGCTGAGGGAAAACCTAACGATGATTTTTTTCAACTATTTTCCAAAATAACCTGGTAGGTATTCATTCACTCAGTACATAGCAGTCACATAGACGGAATGCAATTAAACAAAATCATTGTTGTAATGATGGCTGTCAAACGGTTTTATACATGACCTGGTTTTATTCATTTATTTAACATTTGTAATGTACAAAAGGTTGACATTATGAGATTTTCCATAAGAGCAGAACGCTCAGATTCTATTCTTACATTTATAGTACCTTTCATGAACATTTCATATAGTATATATGTCCTATCTGTCCATTCATCCCAGACACATACATTCACATTTACACCCCAGACACACAGACACACTCTCACACACACACACACACAGGCAAGTTCTCTCACACTCACACACCACACACATAAAACGCTTCTCACCCTTGTAAATGTGTGGGATATGAATTTAATAAGAACCTCCAACATGCTTTTAAATCACAGCCGGTCTCCTCCTTTGGAAAGGTATGCAACCGGCGTGACTCCTGCTGCTCACAAGCAGAGCCCAGATCATGTACCTCCTCGTGTGTTATATCAATAACATTCAGCCCCGTGCACTTTTAGATATAGTAGGCTAGTAAACCTGCTCTTGAGTCAACAAAGAACATATTAACGTTTGTGGAATTCCTCATGCTTCTCATAAAGTGCCGGATTGTGTTCGACTCCAAGCTGAATGGTCCTTGGTTCGATTGGTTCGATCCCCGATCTAACCTGTTAGTATGTCAGAGTAAGATGCCCTTTCACCCCAACCTGCTCCTTACTGACAATACTTGCCATGTAGTGTCCCTGTATACCTGCTCTGCGCTTTTAGATCATTTCGTTTTGCTCTTCTCCTTGACATATACCATGGCAAGACTTTTGGTTGAATAAACCCCTGAATATTGTTACTGAACACTAGTATGCAATGCAAGAATAGTGTGGCGGCTACAGTGTTTACCTCCGAACCCAGAAGCTTCTGGGTTAGATTCCCAATGTCAATATCCTTCGATAAGCCCTGACTCCGTCCTGCTCCTTAATGACATGCATCGAGGTTCACTGTGAGTGGTTTGACATAACTGCAAAATGACTTCCCTTTAGGACACACAGCCCTCCATCTCTCCTCCACCTGCGTCTCTTTGTCTGCAGGAAGACGGGGCGTGTCACGTATCGTAGACTTCTGCTGCTGTTCAGCATCTATCTTCTACTCTCATACATGCTCTTCTTCAGTCTCTTCTCTCCTTCGGCTCTCCTCTCTTCTTCTACCCTTTTTGTCTTTCACTCCCCTCTCCGTCTGTTACTTTCCCTTCTCCTCCTCTCTTCCCCTGGTCTCCATCTCTTTCAATCCTCTCTCTCTCTCTCTCTCTCTCTCTCTCTCTCTCTCTCTCTCTCTCCATTCTCCGCCCCCTTCTCTTTCTCCCTCTCTCTCATTCCTCCACTCTACTCTCTTGCTCTCTCCCTCCCCCCTCCCTGGGCTTAGTAGCTCTCCGTCTCTCTTCACAGCGGAGCGCGGCCTGTCTGCCAGCTCCAGCTCCGCATCGCTATGCAGCACTCGTCCCCCTTGCTGATCTCCTTTATGAGGACACCAGCCCCCCCCCACACCCCCACCCTCACTTTCATCCACCACCTTCCTTCTCCACCTCCATCCTTGTCCTCCTCCTCCACTCTCCTTCCCCACCTTCGTCTTCTTTACCCTCACACTTCCTCATCCACTTTCTGCTCCTCCACCTCTGCCTCTTCCTTTATCCTCCCACTTCCTCATCCACTTTCTTCTCCTCCTCCACCTTCCTACTACACCCTCCCCGGCTACTACGCCTGCCGTGGGCACTTAACGCTTTTTAAGAGGCCGCACAGGGCTTTTATTAATTTATTAATAAAACATTTAAAGAGGTCAACGTAAGGATATAAACAGTACTTATTCTATCGCCATACGCTTTTAATCAAGTTAGAGTTAAAGTTTGGTTGATGTTTCATAAAACAGGCCCTAGGAAAATTAAAACGAATATATAAAAATTTTGCATTGCTGACATTCTTGTGTTTGTTGTGTATGTGTGTCTTACTGTCTGTGTTTGTGTGTTTGTGCGTTGGCGCCATCTCTTATTCCCCAGAGCAAATCAGTTTTTTTCTAATTACAAAACAGATTTTCCACAAAGTCTTTTAAAAAAGGATGTTTAGTCCCGTTGTTGTTGACGCGCATGATTCCGCAAATGTATTTTCATTGACAAGCACCTTGCTTCAAGACTTATCTAGACTCTAGAGTGGTTGAAAGTCAAAGTCTTCTATTAGCAGATGTGCAGCAGTCAATCCGAGCGTTGAAATACTCATTGTGAGGCTCACAGCGACGTACAAAAACACTCAGGTGTGAAAATAAATACACAGAAATTTTGAAGTAGGGTAAAGTAAGTCTAGGTATAAAAGGAAATATACAACAAGAGATGAAGTGGTATTCAAACTTTGCAGTATTAAGATACTGTATAATACACACAAGGAAATGTGAAAAGGCAAGAGATAGATCAGATAGATCAATAAGTTTCAGCCCTTAGGTTTGAGCATATCTGCCTTATTTTCAAAGGAGCAGTCAAATTACAACCGTTTCATTATGGCAACTAGTGGTGAGAATCATACATACATTCAGACCGTGTGTGTGTGTGTGTGTGTGTGTGTGTGTGTGTGTGTGTGTGTGTGTGTGTTCATTATTTTTGAGGGCCAAGGGTCCATTATCTTGTCAACACACAAGGGCTGGGGCGGGGGGGCATGTTGAGTTGGCATGACCACCCTCTAGACTGCCATCATCCTCTTCTGCGGTCACAACAACAACAACAACAACAGAACAACCTCTTGGATCCCATCGAGGCAAAACACAAACAAGCAAACATGGCATCTATAGGCGACACATCAAACTCCATAAAAATAAACTACAATCACAGGCCTACGGGGGGTCAAGGACCCACGCATGGCACCAACCAATATTCCCAACAGAGAATATTAACTTTGTCTGCAGAGGTGACAGCAGGAGCAATATGTTGGGAGAGGAGGCATGGAGGGCGGGAGGGGCTGAATGAGATTCAGGGGACAGGGTCTGTATCAGCAGGGGGGAGGGGACCTGAAGCCCACTTCAGCAGAGATGAGGGCCAACGGAAGATTGGAGAAAGGTCAGCGCTTGAGTAACACATCAAATGAAACATCGGCTTCGTCTGGCGGGAATGCGCACGGCAATGGAGACGGCCGCCATTAGCCTGCCAGTTACTCCCGGAGCATAAAGTTGTGAAGACAAAAACACAGAGAAGCTATAGCTTGGTAATCCGTCCTGCAGCTCACTGGCTGAAACAAGCCGTGGAATATCCGTACATATTTCAAATATTTATGGGAATATATACAGTACCTGCATGATGGGGAGGTTCTTGCTCTAAACCTGCGATTTTCAACTGGTCGCGAATGTCCTCATCATCGGTTTGAATCTATATAAGCGACACGACCGAATGTGAGGAATCAGGGGAGAGGATGTGTGATATGTCAGAAAGATTTTCAATTTCTTGCCACCTGGTGGTGGTGGAACTCCCCTATGGAATAATAACAATAATAAAACCAATATCAAAACTCTCACAAAACTCTTGTCAAACTGCCTTGAGGTTAGGGAAGAAAGCCCTGGTTTCTATGGTTCCCAGACTCCATGGTTACCTGGAGCTGAGGTTAAATAACACCATATCGAAACATACGGGATAAAAGCTTGTCCATACGTCTGTGATTGAGCCTGAACCTACACAGCACCTATACACCTCTAATCACCCTTAACAGCCCCCCCTCCCAAAATATCCTGTTTGATTTACGGCCTACGGAAAAGAGATTGGAGATGTTGCTCCAAATATATCTCCATAGTTTATTCTCCCCCAGCCCCAGACCCACCCCCACCCTGAACACAAACCCGGATGAGATATCATCTGCGCTGTCCTGATTCATGTAACAAGATTAATTTGACATTCATTTACAATCAATCCTCTGCGCTCGTTGTTTAATGAGCAAAACATTTCCAGTCCCCATAAAACACAGGTGCTGTGACAAATATGCGCAGACAAACATCACGCTACAGCACAACGCCCACTATGACACATTCGACACACGCGGCAGGAGAAAACAGGCAAAACTCAAATCACTAAAAGAAACCGGGTCATAGAATCTTTAGGAACTTAAATGTCATGAGAAGTCTGTCAACCTCGTGTTTCAACCAGGGCCTCTTGACAGAGAGACAAGAGGGAGAGAGAGAGAGAGAGAGACAAGATGGAGAGAGAGAGAGAGAGAGAGAGAGAGATAAGAGAGAGAGACAAAAGAGAGAGAGATGAGAGAGAGAGAGAGACAAAAGAGAGAGAGATAGAGAGAGAGAAAAGACAAAGAGAGAGAGAGAGACACACATAAAGAAAAGACATTCAAGAGATTCCAGAGGGAGAGAGGTGGAGAAAGAGTGAGACAGAGAGACTATAGAGAGACAGACATAGAGAGAGTGAGAGCTTGAGAGACAGGAAGAGAGCAAAGAGAGACTAGAGAGAGACAGATAGATGAGAGAGAGCGAAGGAGATATAGACACCGTGACAAAGATTATGGCAAAGGGAGAGTGACAGCTAGAAGAAGGGTGGAGGACGAAGAGGGGTGGCTAATCTTTTAGTCCGTTCCCCACTTGTCTTGAGGCGCGGGCCCCTGGCTCCGGGCTTATCCCGGCGGACAAGTATCCGTCGGGCGCTCACTGGCTCTGGTTTATTCATATCTATATCTATATTTATATCAATAAATATCCTTTCTCGGGGGGGAGAGACAGAGCAGCCAGCAGGTCTCGGTCCAGCGGCAGGCAGCCAGCTAAGAAGCTCTCTGCTGGGGACGGGACCACTCCTCGACAGCCCGGCATGGGGGACCCCGGTCCTTGAATGTAAAGCATCTCTCTCTCTCTCTCTCTCTCTCTCTCTCTCTCTCTCTCTCTCTCTCTCTCTCTCTCTCTCTCTCTCTCTCTCTCTCTCTCTCTCTCTCTCTCTCTCTCTCTCTCTCTCTCTCTCTCTCTCTCTCTCTCTCTCTCTCTGCGTCCTCCCGCGTCGCCTGATCACTCAGACACCAGGGGGATGCCAGGTGACGTGGGAAGGTGTGCTCTGGGATGGGGTCCAATATGTATTCAGCTGTAGGGATCACAGGAAGCCCCCGGCCAACGAGGAAAAATAAATAAATCTGTTTGACCTTAAAGGACAACAGAGGACTTAGCGACTCTCTCTCTCTCCGTCTCTCGCTCTTTAAGGCTGAACTTTATTCTATGTCTGTCTAAATAAAGTATTTATCATGTAGCTGTGTGTGTGCGTGTGCTTGTGTGTGTGTGTGCGTATTCCACATTAAGTATAAGAAATATCCATCCACAGATCAGAGGATAAGTGCTTCCATCACAGGAAGTACATTGCAGGAAGTACCCCAAGTAACCTTTATGAAGTGCCTTCATGAATTATGTTTTTAGAATACTATCCTATTTCTAAATGCTACGAAATTAAACATAATATAATAGTCCACATATTTGGCATCATGATACAAGGTACATTTATTTAAAGTATTAAACTCTGGTCTAGATAAAATACCTGTAAATCAAGGTAATGCTTTTGATGGACTTTTTGGGTTTCAAAGCAAAATCATTTAACTTAAATATTTAGGCAAATTCACTTAGGAGGTAGAATTTATTTAATTATTACATTTTGAGCACATGGCAGTGTTCCTAAGGGATTGGATAATGATATATATTTTGTACTTGGGTAGGTATAGGATTTAATGTCTTCTTTCACCACAATGATAATTGCCTCTTTTTGTCCCCTACTGGGTCTGCCCAGAAATCATTATTTAACAGCTGGATTTCTTACAAGGAGAAATATTATGAAAACAATACTTTTCCTGGGATTTGGGGTGTTGTTTTGGGTCTCTGGTGTTCCCACACGCATACAAACTTTGAAAAAAGTCTGTGCATGATTTTTTGAGTGAGATATGCATTTCTGAGAGTCTACAGTTACCAAACGAGGGAGTCAGTTTTGGCACCCCCTACTACGTAGGAAGGGGGCACATTTGAATATTACCTCCCACTTCCCCAACCCCCTCCAATCAGGGCATAGCTACGATTTTGTGGACCAGCGGACGAGCAGCTCCGGCGGGGGGAGATCGGCAGCTCAGCTCCGGGAGAACAATCCCTTTCTCCGCCGGAGCTGCCGGGCTGCTGCTGAACCTTTGGCGGCAGTCCGGAGCAGGAGACATGGAGGAGAAAGGGATTGTACTCCTGGAGCTGAGCTGCCGGACTGCCGCCGAGCTTCTCCCGCCAGATTACCTTGAGGAGCCGCCGAAGCTGCAGTCCTGCAGCTCCAGTGGGTGCACTCCGGGAGCTGAACCGCCGCCGAAGCTTGGGCGGCAGCTCCGGCGGGGGGAGCTCGGCGGCACTCCGGCAGCTCAGCTCCCAGAGTGCAATCCCTTTCTCCTCCATGTCGCGGTTCATGGACTTCAGAGAGTCAAGGCCAAAGTTCATTTCCCCCAATTCTTCTCAACCATGGCCGAGATAACCCCCACTACGAGTCTTTACTTGTTGTGGAAGTACCAGAGACGTTAGACGCAGTCTTTATGATTCATAATATAATCCGAGGCCGTGATGTTAGATATAATATTATATAAATACCAATATATTATATAATATTATTATATTATATAATATTATATAGAAATAGAGCACCAGGAGTCCGCACACGGCAACAATCCCTTCTCCTCCATGCTGTGGTTCAGTCTGACAGCTCATTGGTCAATGGGCAGCAGCTCATTTGCATTAAAGCTACAGACACCAGAAACAGCGAATTCTGAAGGGACTGAAACAGAGGGGAATAGGGGTAGGCGAGATTTTCTTTCCTAAAAGCTATTTCCAGCAAACAGCTTCAAAAACATGTTTTCTAGAACTCATACACTATGTTTACTTGTTGGGAAAACACCATAATATGTCTCCTTTAAAGTGTAATTCCGGCAAAAATGTAACCCAGGGTCTTTGTTTTGGCATGTAATCCCATCAAATAAGATACTTGAGATACTCCAGATGCTTTTTTCATTGAGAATGAAGCTGAGCCAGACTGTGACAGAATCGAGTATAAGGTTTGCCCGGCGCAATGTTTGGCTTCCATGTTATTGGTTAGGGGCACCGCGAACGCTTCCAAATCGTCATTTTCTAACTACTAATATTGCTCAAAATAACACCAAACCTCTGCAGTACCATGATTAGGGTCCCTACACATAAAACGAAGCATCAACAACGTACTGGGAGTTTATTAAAAAATGCTGTTTTCCAAGTCTGTGCTAGACTGGGTAGCCCCGCCCATTCTGCCGCCGATTTGAGGTTGCCCTGCACAAGGGTCTGGAGAAGAGCAATACATTTCTTTCTGCTTCAGATACGTTTTTGCGGCAGCCAATCACCAAGCTGTCTTTTCCCCTTTGCGTGCTATTAGCTGGTTCAACACAATGACGCAGGGAAGCGACGGCAAGCAGCCAATTGCGTACAGAGTCAGTTGAACTAGGTGCTGAAAAAATGACAGCAGCTTCCCCAGACCAACGTGCAATCTACGATTGAGCTTGGTCTGGCAATAGCCAGACTAAGTCTGTACCTTATCGATAGGTCAATGACCTGCTACCGTAAATAATATAAAGAGGCGCCAACAATCTGCCCTCTTGATACTTGACAAATTTGTGACTTGTTTGGACTTTGGATATTGCTCCTTTGGGCAATAATAGCCCCTAACCAATAACATGGAAGCCAAACATTGAGCCAGGCAAACTCTGTACTCCATTTTCAATGAAAAAAGTACCCCGAGGGCTTATTTGATGGGTATACATGCCAAAACAGAGACCCTGGGTTCAATTTTCGCCAGAATTACACTTTAAACAGTATGTACATAATTATTGGTATTTCTGTGTGAATGTAAGAAAATAAAATGTGTTTGATCATTCAAAGAATGTCACTCTGGTCTAGAATTCTAATGAATCACGACAATTTTTGAGTTCTTCCCAAATGAAGACCACACAAGGTGCCATAAGTTACAGACGAGCCATAAGCAGGAGCCCTGCTGATGGAGAGTTGTGCTCTGGAGTGACGGAATGGTGATGGTCACCGCACCACGCCCGTACCGCGGAGCTCACCTTTAAAGGCGCTGGACCAGAGGCCAAGGAGAAGGAGGACCACCCGCTGCTGGGCAATCATCTTCCTCTTCTTCTTCTTCTTCTTCTTCTTCTTTTCTTCTTCTTCTGTTTCTGCTCGTTGGTTCCTTCACAAATCACCAGGACACTCCACTCGCGCTTGTCTCCTCCGCTTGTTCTCCTCCACTGCTGCTGTCCCCGCGGTTATTCTCGGGATGAGTTTATCCCGGGTACACGTGCAGTTCCGAACTATCAGCTCTTTGCGCTCTGTGGTTCGCTGGGTGATGCAGCTGTGCAAGCACTCGCGGATGCCCGGTTGCAGTGGCAGGTCGCCGTGTTCGTGATAGCAGGACGGAGGAGACGCTCGTGGATAAAGTGCAGCTCCCCACTCCGCGCGCTCTCTCTCTCTCTCTCTCTCTCTCTCTCTCTCTCTCTCTCTCTCTCTCTCTCTCTCTCTCTCTCTCTCTCACGTGATTGGCTGATGAGGGCTCCCCGCCAATAGGAAACACCTCGAGATAGTTTGGATCCGTGGCAAACGGTCAGAATAAGAACAAGTGCAACAGTTACTCACAACCAACCTGCGCACCGCCATCCACACACATGCACACACCTTAAAGGAGACATATTATGGTCTTTTCCCAACAAGTAAACATAGTATTTGAGTTCCAGAAAACATGTTTTTGAAGCTGTTTGCTGGAAATAGCTTTGAGGAAAAAAGATCTTGCCTACCGCTATTCTCCTCTATTTCAGTCCCTTCAGAATGCGCTGTTTCTGGTGTCTGTAGCTTTAATGCAAATGAGCTGCTCCCCATTGACCAATGAGCTGTCAGACTGAACCACAGCATGGAGAAGGGATTGTTGCCGATTGTGGACTCCTGGAGCTATATAATATAATAACAATAATATTATATATATATAATATAATAATATATATATATATATATAATATATATAATATCATGGCAAAAAGCTATGTGCGCCTCGGATGATATTATGAATCATAAAGACTGCGTCCGACGTCTCTGGTACTTCCACAACAAGTAAAGACTCGTAGTGGGGGATATCTCGGCCATGGTTGAGAAGAATTGGGGAAAAGGAACTTTGGCCTTGACTCTCTGAAGTCCATGAACCGCGACATGGAGGAGAAAGGGATTGTACTCTGGGAGCTGAGCTGCCGGACTGCCGCCGAGCTCCCCCCGCCGGAGCTGCCGGACTGCCGCCGAGCTTCGGCTGCAGTTCAGCTCCTGGAGAAGCTTCAGCAGTCAGGTGGGGGTAGCACGGCGGCAGTCCAGCAGCTCAGCTCCGGGAGTACAATCCTTTTCTCCTCCATGTCTCCTCCTCCGGCATCTCCGGCGGGGAAAGCTCGGCGGCAGTCCGGCAGAGAAAGGGATTGTACTCCAGGAGCTGAGCTGCTGGGCTGCCGCCGAGCTCCCCCCGCTGGAGCTGCTCGTCCGCTGCTCCACAAAATCTTAGCTATGCTCTGATTGGCGGGGAGTGGGGAAGTGGGAGGTAATATTCAACTGTGCCCCCTTCCTACGTAGGAGGGGGCGCCGAAACTGACTCGCTCGTTTGGTAACTGTAGGCAGGGTACTTTCAGAAATGCATATCTCACTCAAAAAATCATTTACTGACTTTTTTCAAAGTTTGTATGCGTGGGGGAGCACCAGAGACCCAAAACAACACCCCAAATCCCAGGAAAAGTGTTATTTTCATAATATGTCCCCTTTAAGCGAGACACACGCCCAAGCAAAAGTCATGCATGTAATTCCGGCGAAAATTTAACTCAGGGTCTTTGTTTTGACATGTATGCCCATCAAATAACCCTCCAGATAGTTTTTTCATTGAAAATCAAGTATAGAGTTTGCCCAGCGCAATGTTTGGCTTCCATGTTATTGGTTAGGGGCACCGCGAACGCTTCCAAATCGGCATTTTTTAACAACTAATATTGCTCAAAATAACACCAAACCTCTGCAGTACCATGATTAGGGTCCCTACACAGAAAATGAAGCATCAACAACTTAGTTAGCGTACCGGGAGTTTATTAAAAAATAGAGTTTTCCAAGTCTGTGCCTTACTGGTGGGTTGATTAACTGCTACCATAAATGATACTTGACATATTTGTTTGTATCTCTATTATATTATTCACGGTAGCAGGTTTGGACTTTGGATTTTGCTCCTTTGAGCAATATTAGCCCCTAACCCATAACATGGAAGCCAAACATTGCGCCGGGCAAACTCTGTACTCGATTTTCAATGAAAAACGTATCTGGAGGGCTTAGGTTATACATGCCAAAACAGAGACCCTGGGTTCAATTTTCGCTGGAATTACACTTTAAACAGTATGTACATGATTATTGGTATTTCTGTGTGAATGTATGAAAAAGAAAAGTGTTGGTCTAGAATCCTAATGAATCACGACAATTTGTTTTTTGTTCTTCCAAAATGAGGACCACATGCAACATATCATCAGAAATAATGAAATTGTTGTGGATTGGATTTATTTTGTGTTTACAGACCCTTTTGTATGGCCTTTGGTTTGACCTTCGCTGTACACTATTCTGCTGAAACACACACACACACAAAGGTTTCCATTGAGCCCAACTGCGATCTGCTAACTGCCCCTTTGTAAAATGTCTGAAGAGAAACGAGTGGATGGGCTGGATAAGACAACCAGCGGAGTCTCCCTGAGGAGGAGACCACAGTGGGGCTGAGGGCAGCAAGGGGGCGAGGGGGTGAGGGGCACCATCAGGCCTGGGGAGACCTTCATGATGATGATGATGATGGGTAGTGTCTGGGTGGTCACGGTGCAAGTCTACACCTGAAGAGTAACGACCACCAGGTCTGCTCCTCTCTTCCCAACACCCCCAGCCTCACCAGCTAAAGTCAGGCAGCGGGGCGGAAAGCATGCTAGGCTGCACATGGCTAGTTAGCATTAGCAGACCCGGGCTAGTCTGTTGGAACTGACGGAATGGCTCTCACGTAGGGATCCAAAATAGAAGCGGTTTACATGCCGTGTGAACACAAGGTCACAGCTTTTAGACCACGATGGTGCCACAAACGTTGTGGTGGGAGTGAGGCAGGATAGCCTGGTGGCTAGGATGGTGTTTGACTCACAGCTGAAAAGGTTCTGGGTTTGATCACCGACTCAGTGTAACGGTGCTTGTGAGCTTAACCTACCCCTTAGCTTGGGATGAAAGTGTCAGATAGAATACTTAACACAAAGAATCCATTCATTTATACTGGGTAGTTTCAAGTATGAAAAGAATAGGCCATACATACATTGTAAATAGTATTAAAGAATATATGTAGCAATGTTCATTCCACACACCACCTAGGTGACTTTAACTGGGCTTCTCCAGACATGGACAGTGTGGTGCCGTTAGGAAAAGGGTAGATTGTAAAAGTTGGTAGACAATGAAACATGACATGGCTGCTTTAACCTGGGCACACTGATTACTCAATGTGCGACAGGTGTGCAGCCTCGCCCAGCCCCAGAGCCCAATCAGTCTGACTCGGGCCAGGCGAGGCTGCTTAAAACAGCCGTCCTACACACACACACACACACACACACACACACTTACAATTAAGAGCATTGTTCAACTTCACACTTTATTTACAGAAACGGAGTCAATCTTGGACATGATCTAGAATTATTGACATGATTTGTAAAAGAAAGTTAACTTTAACTATTCAATTGAAAAGTATGTGCATTGCCCTTAATCACTGATTCTAAAGTCACACATGGCATGACAGCCCCACTTTATACAACCCTAAGCCCTCTAAAGAGAGGGGAGAATCTTTAAATGGAACATAGAAGAGTCCCACCTTCCAGGGATGGACACTTATATTATGTTGATTGTGCATCGAGTAAACAGACCGAATATTGGCTGCAGGATGTTTTGAAGTAAAAGGCGACCAAAATAAAATGACTCACTGCAAAGCAGCCCAACATGATTCATCTATCTTGTATAATACTGCAAAAAATAACCACAACCAATGTTACAATGAGACATGAGACGGCCCGTCGCGCCCGTGCCCCCCTACAGTAAGTCAGTGACCAGGGCAGGTCGCGACGCGGTGGTCTGCATGGAGGCTCATAGCGCGCACCTCGGTTCCATAGCAGAAAATGCAATCATATGCAATTCCACTGCGCGCAATTGGTGCACACAGGCCCATGGAAGCACACCAAGACCACCACCATCCACACCTCCACCCCCACCACTATTGCTGACTTGGTGGCTCTTCAGCTGCATGCGTGTGCAGCAGCAGCCTGCAGGGCGGTGGCTGCCAGCCGCCTTGTCCGCGACCCGGGACGGTCGCTGGGGAGTTGTCCCGAGGTGACGTGAACCGCACAAGAGAGAGAGGGGCACTATCTGCCGTGTGTGTACGACACCGCAACTCATATGACTATGAGGGATTCGCGCTTCTGACGGCGAATAGGCGACACGAGTCGACATTGGTCATCTGCACTTTTAGGACCGCTGAACACCAGCACCACAATAACGCGATCAACACAGCAACGTCTGAACGCAATGAGAAATAAAAGATTATCAGTGGGATAATAAATCGGTAGGAGGACGACTGCGGCACAAGGTGATATTTCACTGCATAACGGGATGAAGGACCGCGATGTTATGCAAAAAACCCGTCTGGAACTTTCCCTTTATATCTCATGCTTGTAGAATAATAACAACCATGTAGGACGAGCAGACATAAAAACACACAAACAAATGCCCCGACCAAGACAACATGTCCCCCCCCCCCCCCCCCCCCCCATCACCTCTCTACCTCTCTCCCCGTGTACACACAGACTGTCTCTGCACCATTCAAAAACAACTAAGTCCCCACGAACAACTGCGTGGTCATCCGGACGCTTCCAGAAAACGACCGCACAATAATCGCATCCAAGTTAGGAACAACTTGGGATCCTTGGCGTTTCGCTCGTGGTGTCGCACTGCCAAGTTACCTGCGCCAATGTAACATGACCGTATATATAGTCGATATGGATGCACACGGGGTCGGTCCTGTCACCGGAGACAAGGCGCCATAAGTTACCGACGAGCCATAAACAGGAGCCCTGCTGATGGAGAGTTGTGCTCAGGTGTGACGGAATGGTGATGGTCACCGCACCGCCCCGCACCGCACCGCACCACGCCCGTACCGCGGAGCTCACCTTTAAAGGCGCTGGACCAGAGGCCAAGGAGAAGGAGGACCACCCGCTGCTGGACAATCATCTTCCTCTGCTTCTTCGTCTTCTTCTTCTTCTTTTCTTCTTCTTCTGTTTCTGCTCGTTGGTTCCTTCACAAATCACCAGGACACTCCACTCGCGCTTGTCTCCTCCGCTTGTTCTCCTCCACTGCTGCTGTCCCCGCGGTTCTGCTCGGGATGAGTTTATTCCGGGTACGCGTGCAGTTCCGAAGTATCAGTCGAAGTTACATGGGCAACCTCTTTGTGCGTGCGTGCGCTCTGTGGTTCGCTGGGTGATGCAGCTGTGCAAGCACTCGCGGATGCCCGGTTGCAGTGGTAGGTCGCCGTGTTCGTGATAGCAGGACGGAGGAGACGCTCGTGGACAAAGTGCAGCTCCCCACTCCGCTCTGTGTTCTCTCTCTCTCTCTCTCTCTCTCTCTCTCCGCAGAGCGCAGGGTCTCTCCCACGTGATTGGCTGATGAGGGCTCCCCGCCAATAGGAAACACCTCGAGATAGTTTGGATCCGTGGCAAACGGTCAGAATAAAAGCAAGTTCA
>NC_136936.1:10913368-10955868 GCF_949987615.1 Pollachius pollachius | reverse complement strand
CTCCAGATGTTTTCCTCGATCTCCATTGTACCCAATGTTCCAATTGTCAGCTGCTAGACGAGATGCTTAATCGCCTGCCGAATCCTCTCGGGGGCCGAGGATACGTCAGTGTGTTCTTACAGGAAGCGTTTTAGCCAATTTGACCACGCCATCCTACATGTACATTTCATGCCAGCATATGGCCACATACAGCAATCGTATTAGCGACAGCAATTCAAAGTGTGAAGGTCGTGATTGGTTGGATCCACATTGACTTTCATGACGCTGAAGAAGCTCAGCCATCTCAATCGGTCTCGATTCCACATTGCTCCTCTGTCGTGCTGGTGCTCTAAGCTTATGCTTTGGAATCAAACCGCCTCTTGTGGCTAAACATGCTCTCTGATGCTCTATTGTGTTATGATACTATGACAGTAGAGAGTACTACAGTTCTACTCTTTCACCGAACAGAAGTGCGTGTTGGAAATAACTTTTTTGTATGCTACATATTTACTGCAAATACTTATTTCTACCACTAACGCCACAATTACTACTAAAACCCATATCATCACCACCCCCACTACCAACTTCCAAACCTCTACCATCACCACCTCACCCATCACCACCTCCACCAGCCCCAATACTACCTCCAGCACCACTAGCATCACTCTACATCAGCACTGTTACCTCCAGCAGCACCGGCTTCACTACCACCTCTGAATCAACACCACCACAGCACCACCACTATAACCTCCACCTGCACCACTAGCACCTCAACCGCCACCACCTCCACCACCTCCCCCACCTCCAACATCTCCACTACCACCTCCACCAGCACCAGCATCACTCTACATCACCACCACTTCCACCACCACCACCTCCACCACCACTCCAACCTCCGTCACCACAACCCGCCACCACCACTACTACAACGACTACCATCAGCACTACTTGTACAAAATCAACAACAACGGAAAAAACGACAACAACATCATCAACAACAAATTCGAAGAAGTTTTCTCTTGCAATGCATATTCATGTTTTCCCTGTCTGCCTGGTGAAAGCCTTCCTAATGCAGGGTGTTCAGAGTTGGAGCTCACGTACCCTGATAGCCTATGGCAGCTGCTGTTCGTACAGACCACTGCATAGGCAATGGCTTTGTTTCAGGAGCTAGTCGCCATGCAAGATGGAGCACCGCTTGCATAGTGCTGAGAGAGGCCAAAACCCGTCGCGCACGACGACCGGGCCCCGCCAACCACTTTAGCCCCAACGTTAGCAATCTCCGATTCATTTTCAAAGGGTCCTTGTTTTTGTTTGTGTTAGTGTTGTTGTGGTGACTTGATCTTGTTTTTCCTGCCTTCACTAAAACAACAAGCTCATTAGTCATTAGCATGCAGCTGCTGTCGAACGTCCAAACCTGACACATCTGTTGTCATGACACGTGCAGCATCTTCTCCCCTCGCTCATTAAAAAGTAAAATACCAAAATGGCAGGTCATCCTTCAGCCATGCACCGAGGCTGCCATTTCACCACCAACATCGCATCTAGAGGGAAACTTACTAAATGCTAAACTTTTAATTTGAATGTCACTTTTTAACATTTAACGATCTCAGCCCAGACGCAGTGTAAAGATCGTTTTAATGTGTGATTATGATTTTCTTTTCTTTTTTTTTTTATAAATGACTCGATATGAAACTAATCTGGTGTGTCATTTTGTAACCGTTGTAGCGATTCAGCTTCGCTACAACGGCGCGGTGTTTGTCGTCGGTGGTCGTGGGTTTGGACGTCTTTGGTCGTTATTTGTTTACGATAGAATCAAGATGGCGGTGGCTGCGCAACCCATCAGCATTCCCTGCGCCTCCTTCGCTTATCTTCGCATAACTACACATCCTGGTCATGAATCCCGAGTCCGTCCGACCATCTGTTCCCTACTGCCAATCTAGCCCGCGTGCCAGATACCTACACACTCACAAACACACACAGACACACACAATCTCCACTCCCCCAACCCACGCACACACCCACACACACACCCCCCACAAAACATACCTCACCACACACACACACACACTCACAAACCAGCTCCACCAGCCTCCCCCCCCCCCCACACACACACACCATCCCCTCCCCCCCCTACACACACACACACACACATAACTTACCTCTTACCTAACTTACCTGTGGGTGGTGGTGTGTGGTTATGTGTGTGTGTAGTGAGTCACCACACACAAACACATACACCACCACCCATACACAAATACACGCACAAACATACACACACAACTTTGTCACATTATTCTTCTATCTATCTATCTATCTATCTATCTATCTATCTATCTATCTATCTATCTATCTATCTATCTATCTATCTACCCATCTATCCATCCATCCATCCATCCATCCATCCATCCATCTATCTATCTATCTATCTATCTATCTATCTATCTATCTATCTATCTATCTATCTATCAATACCTTTCCATTCATCTGTCTGTACGTTCTTCACACCTTCTACCATTATTTCTTCCACAAGGGCCAGAAAAGACAGGCAGGATAGTCTGGTGGCTAAAGGGTTTACTCCCAGCCGCCACGTTCTGGGTTCAAACCTCCCATGTAAACCTGAAGCCATCCTTTACCAACATGCCCTATCGGCTCCTTAATGACCTGTAGCTCAGTTCACTGGAAAACGGTCTGCATACTTCTAGCGGAAAATCCTTTCAAAGACAAATTGAGGTTATTGTGTTGGACACTAACAAATGCACACCTCACCTACCTGCTTGAGGGCAGTTCTGGCTGCTCTTCGTGCAAGATTTTGTAACTTGCCGAAATTCCAGTAGATGAGAGTAATGTGAACATTGTGTGTGATTGGAAAATCAAGGCGGGAGTGTTTTTATCTGATTCATCAATGGAGACCCAAATGGTCTTAACTAATCTAAGGTTCAGTGAAATAACTTATTCGGTTTCAACCAACCAAAATCAAATCTACTTATTTATAATTCTGCTTAAGTGGCTTTGACCAATGCTGAATGGCTAAATAGTCAAATAGTTACACCATGTAGCCTGACAACAAGAATGATGCTTAGGATTTAATTCTGTCTTAGGTTATTTTCAACCAAAACAAACTCCGGTCAGCAATCAGTGGAAACGCTTTTACATCACCACATTTGATGGTTACTCGCAAATAAGACTTGAACATTAGAATTTTTTCATCATTTAGTTAAAAAAAGGAAAAAAAGAGCGCAGCGAGTGCAAAGAAAAATCGGAAAAGAGACAAACTTTGAAAAGTTTTGTTTGGGGGAAATGGTGTAATATCACCGCTACATTATGCATACCTCATATATAATTCATGCGCGGATGAAAATTTCATCAACGAAACATGATGACTGAGGTACACGCAATTATAAGTTTTGCTCGCATCAAAGTAAAATAAACGGATATGAATAAGTGATGCCGCTGAGGAAACGTACGCAGACAAACACGAGGGCAGGCTAACGGGCTAGCGGCCTATCGGGCCAGTGGTCACACCGCAAGGTTCTGTGGGTTTAACTGTCCAATGATGTTTAGACCCTGCTGTCAGACCAGCTCACACAGCTTGCTGTTGAAATGTCGGCAGGGTGAGACCAAAGTGAAATGCGGGTGGCTACGATGATGCTAACCTTGAATAGAGTCATGCTATATGTCTGCGTGTCTTAATAAGCCACAGACGTGCGATAACAGGATTTCATGTTTTTTCATTACTTCCTTAGAACTCCGAGATGACATGCCAAATCCTTTGACGATATCGAAACGTGTGTGTGTTTTTGTGTTTGTGTGTGAATGTGTGTGTGATAGGGAGAGACAGACGGTTGATGAGTGTTTGTGTTTGTGTATGGTGTCTATGGGTGTAGATGTGTGTGTGTGTGTGTGTGTGTGAATGTGTGTGCATGTGTCTTTGTGTGTGTGCATGTGTGTGTGTGTGTGTGTGTGTGTGTGTGCATGTGTGTGTGTGTGTGTGTTAGCGCGTTCTGTTTCCTGTCAATCTCGCGGGACCTGGTGGCGTTCTGCCAACCAGGCAGTCGTCGTGCCAACACCATCGCAAACATCAGAAATCTTTTTTTTTCACATTCGTTGCCTTCCAATTATTTTCCCAATAAGAGCATTGTTTATAATGTCACTTTAAGACACAGCAGCCTGTATTCCTCGATCCAAAAGCACAGGTTTCAAAAATGAAATGTGTGCACCAGTAAAGCTGTGAACTTTGAACACCACATAATTATTATTTAACATTATTATTTAACAAGATGAGATTGTACTCTTTTAATCCCAGATGGGAAATCCTGGTGTGACGGCAGAAAATACTGAGAACTAGATAAAGTAATGAATATCAGATAACAATCTTAATGTGTGTAAAAAATACGGTCATTATATTAGCACGGAATAGTTTATCCTTTATATGCAAAATGCAGTGTGTTGACTCTTGTTTTACTTTGAATTTGACTTTATCCCCTGGCACAGCGACATCTGTTTTAGAGGTGAATTAGCCTTTTTCTAGCTAATGGCTAATTCCCCTCTAAAGTCTATTAGTAGGGTGCAGGGCCTTCTGCTACTCAGACTGGGCGGCTAATTTTAGACGACTCCCCCGTGCCTCTTCATGTAAAACAAGGTGAAACTAAATCAACTTTCAATACATTTCCCCGGCAAAACACTCCAATGCTGTAGCCGTCGTAATTTAAAAAAAAAAAAAACGCAATTCACGAGGGGACTTTGACAGTTGGATACGTTCTTACACAATTGTAAAGTTTTCATATTAAAGCACCTCACAATAATGTTTTGTTGGTAGATAACACTGATTTCCCCTGGGTGCAAACGACCTCTCAGCAGCGGAACAAAAGAGGAAAATAACATGATTAGTGCTCTTGTGTCCTCTCTTCGGCTCAATCAGATCTCATTTTATTGATAATTATTCCAAAAACCATCGTGAGATTTGAGGAGTTTTCTCACAATGGACCTCACGAAAGAGGAGACAAGAAGAAATATCTTTTTTTTTTAGGGGACTGTTGGTTCAAATGGTTCAATCAAATGTTGACGATTTCTCCCAATGAAATGCCAGGGACTGACTTGGAGACAAGCTTGTCCCACATCGCCAACTCTCCCGCCCTCCCAGCGAGCGGTTCATGGATCAAACCTATTACCAATACCGTCGGTGTTTGTCTGGGAAATTGGGGAGGAAGTCACCTGACAAAAATGATGTGTTTTTCCGCAAAGGTTACGAGATTCATCAAATTGCTGTCAACTGACAAAGGGGGGAAAGCACAGACGCTTCTTTCTGCATGCATTGCCCTGGATTTCTCCCAGGAATTTGTCAATTACTGGCCGTGTTCTGGTAGGCGCGCTGCGGCGGTAACATTCACAGGTTTATATGCTAACGAGCCAGCCAACGGACCCTTTTTTTGTTCCTTCTGAGATGCACCACAATTAGCCAGGTTACAGATTTGTGCTGAGGATTAGAAAAATCGACCCATTTTCATTTTAATTGAAACCCTCGTTTAAAACTGGGCAACGGCAAACATTTCCCTCCCCCTCCTCCGACACCGTGGCCTCAACGCAGACGACTCACGGCCTTCGCACCGAATCAATTAGATCTATGAAAATCAATTAGTCAAAACGTGTTTTGCCCCTGTTTGCAATAATTACAACCTACGCCCCAAACAGCCGTGCTCAACCTCGCTGCATGTGTGATGTGTGTAGCAGGGTCTGTTTGGGTAGACAGGAGGGGCACTGCTGTATGCTGCCCTGGGGGGAGGGGATGGGGGGGGATACCTGCTGAGAGTATAGAGCCTTCGTCACCATCTGCGCCCTCCCAGCCCCGTATCCCAGAACAGTATAGAGCCTTGTTCGAGGGAAGGAAGAGTGAGAGGGCGGGGTGTCTAGGAGGGTGAGGAGGAAGGTAAGGAAGACATGAGGGGGGAGGATGGATGGAGCAAGAGCCTAGGACGGAGGGGAAGGCAGGCAGGGTTGTAAGAGGAAGAGGAGAAAGGCTGTGGGGGAATGGTGGAGGAATGAGGAAGAGGAGGGGTTAGGGAAGAGGATGAGCGGGCGTGGGGGTCCAGGAGAGGGAGAGGATCGAGAGTGTGAAAGAAATAGGTGAGGAAGAAGAGGAGAGGATGAAGAAGGTGGGCTGGTTATGGAGAGAAGGGTGAGGGTGGGGAAGAGGGAGGCCGGTGGGGGGAGAAGCAGGTTAGAGGAGGGGGGAGAGCTATAACGGTCTCTCCTCAACTCCTCAGAGAACAACACAGGTGCCATTAATTGGCTGTCAGCGTCAGCTCCCACGCATGGAGTGGAATTTGTTTAAAGAAGAATAAGAATTCCAACATTCCGTGTCAAACCAGTCATCTCGTCCCTTGTTTATTTTTCTTCTTCACAGCTCGTAAATGCGATATATATTTTTACATTTCCCAGGCCTGCAGGGAACGTTTGGATGGGTGGGTGGGAGGAAGGCTGCATTGGTGAGCCAAGACCAGCCTTCCGAATATTTTATTATTGTCTTTGTCTGAAACAGACGAAGACATTTTGAATAAAAAGTTGTTATATCATTGAGGTCAATCTGTGTCTTTATGCTTTCAATGATGACCACTTTCACACATCGGCCCGCAGGTTCACACTGATTTAAACTGAGTGAAATAATGATTCTCTCCCTTTTTAATCTTCCCCCAATTTAAGCCATCTGAAACCTTATCTTTCGGAACGTTTTCATATATTTTTTATGTCCTCAGTGCTTTTGTGGTCCGAGCCTTCAGAAGACTGAACAGAAGGCGGTTGAAACAGAGAGGTAACGGCACGTAACACAGGACGACCGCAGGTTGAAATTGAACCAGGCTGTATTTCCTGGATGTTTCCTGGATGTTGAGAAACAGCCTCATGACGTGATGTCTTAAAGGCAGACACTTCACAGATCCGAATTCCTACCGTGTTTGTCCTCCAAATGTCCTCCACAGTTTTCTCCTGCAAAACAAAACCACATTGAGCTCCTCTACTTCTTCTACTGGATGGTTAATAACGAACGGACAACTGGTGGCTACTTAACCATACGGTTTTGAATACACACTGAACTTATTCTGTGGGGGATTTCTTTTTTTTTTTTTTTTTTACCAAGGTCGGTATATCCCTCCATTATTAATATAATTTTCTATTCAGATGGGCTTCCCCCAATTGAAGTATGATTTAAGAGCACAACATGGCAGGGAACACAGAGCCGATGCTCTCTCCTTCCCACAGAAGGAGAGAGCGAGGACTGGTCTGGAGACGCGGAGGGGGAGTCGGCAGCGTCTGAAGTACTTTTAGACCTCTGCAAGGCTGTGGATACTATAGATCATGTAATTTTAATTAACCGCCCAGAGCACTGAGAGTCAGAGAGAGAGAGAGAGAGAGAGAGAGAGAGAGAGAGAGAAACAGAGAGAGATAGAGAGAGCGAGAAAGAGAGATGGATAGAGAAAGAGACGGAGGGAAGGAAGCAGATAGCCAGCGAGAGAGCAGCAGACTCCACCTTTCATGATAGATATATAAATGGATATCTGATAGATAGATTTATAAACATAGAGAGAGAAATCGAAACAGATGGATGAAGAGATGGATAGATATAGGCTACACATAGATAGATGACAGTTAGATGTATGGATAGATGAACAAACGGATCCACATTCTTTCTCATTTTAATAAAATAGAGGCATTACGGGTATAGGGACCTCCCCTGCGTTTACCCCGTCATTACAGTAATGTGCTCAGGGTCCATAAAACACATTCTCATATCTCCAGCTGCTACAGAACGCAGCATTGATTATATCTCCAGAAAACCTGCATTTTAAACATAGTCTCTCCACCCTCCCATCCTCTCGCTTTCTTGCTCATGCTCGCTCTGTCTCGCTACATCGCTTTACTACCTCTCTCCTCCCTCCCCTCCCTCATTGCTATACTCTCCTCTCTCTCTCTCTCTCTCTCTCTCTCCCTCTCCCTCTCCCTCTCTCTCTCTCTCTCTCTCTGTCTCCCTCTCTCTCTCTCTCTCTCTTTCTCTTTCTCGCTCTCTCTCTCTCTCGCTCTCTCTCTGTCTCTGTCTCTGTCTTTCTCTCTCTCTCTCTCTCTCCCTCTCCCTCTCCCTCTCCCTCTCTCTCTCTGTCTCTGTCTCCCACTCTCTCTCTCTTTCTCTTTCTCTCTCTCTCTCTCTCGCTCTCTCTCTGTCTCTGTCTCTCTCTCTCTCTCTCTCTCTCTCTCTCTCTCTCTCCCTCTCTCTGTCTCTCTCTCTCTCTCAATTAATTTCAAAGAGCTATATTGACATGGAAAATGCATTGCTAAAGCAGTTAAAATTAAACAAAGGTAAGATAAACTTGGAAAAATAATAAAAAATATATAAAAATATAAAAATATACAGAATTGAATCATAAACATTAGGTCTACAGTCAACTTTCTCTCTCTTAACTGTCAATTGAAAGCATTTATTATTCGTAATTTTTTCATGATGACACCAAATAACCGCTTTCTGCAGTACAACATGGGTTACACAATCTAATCAACTCAAACGTGGGAGTAAACCATGAATCAGAAGTGATTTTTGTTGTTGTTTGAGTTGCGATTGAAAGCAACTATTTTAATTTATCTTGGACAAGTGAACGTTTTGTGTTCCCATAACAAACCAAAATTCATGAATGATATTAACAGTTTGACATAATACCACACATTTGTTTTAATCACACACAATCAATCATTCATAGTAACTGGTTCTTCCCAATTAGCTACATGACCCGCTCTGAAATCTCCTTTGGCACGGACTGTAAATATTTTATGTGAGCGGCTTGCGCTTCGAGAAACATCTGCACCGTTTGGTCTTGAATGTTTGATGTACAATTGTATTTGATGAATTTATTTCATCAAGAATTAACCATAAAATGCTAGGTACTGTTACATGCTAGTAACTCAAACATGCCCAGGACCCTAACATGCTAGGTCCCATTACACGCTACGTACCCAGAGGAACCAGCACTTTATATTGTGAAAGCTCCTAGCTAGCCTAGCACAGCATATTGAGAGCAATATAACATCACTGAATATGCTCAGGTATTCAAAACCTCTGTCCTTGCGAATGTTTTAAGCTTCTTCAGTAAATCAGAATATGACTAAGCTAACTTTGTCACCATCCAACATCCGAAGGTGACAGTGGGAATCCATTTTGTGTCAACTGTTTTCCAACAGAGTAATAGGCCACCCTAGAATGAATCCCGGCCATCCCATTGGCCATTCAAAGAGGTATCCCATGAGCTGTTCAGGTTATGCAAAGGGACCATTGCCATACCTGTGATTACAGATACCTGTGAACGAAGCATTTCCACACTCAAACTGGTCAAGACCTAACTTAAATCTACCATGGGTGATGTGCGACTCAGAAATCTAGGAGTTTTAAGTTTAGAGTCAAGAAAGGCAAAAGCCCTGGATTTTGGTGATTTTTTTAATCACTTTGCTACAAACCACAATAATCGCAGAATACAGCTGTTGTAAGATGAATCTATGGCAAGTTAATGTATTTTGTATATGTTAGAGGCTGGGAATCAAAAGTTGAATGTTTTTTTCAATTGGTAATTTATTTTCTGACAAATGCACTACATTTGGACTTTTTACTTTTACAGTGTTAGATCAGAAGGTCGAGTTAGTGTTTTTTTTTTTTTAACAGACCTGAAAAGCTGAGACCAACCTACACTTGTTGTCTTAGAATCTGAGTTCAATCTATAAACACAAGGCCATTAGAAATGTGACATTTCAAATGAGAAAAATTGACTCATAGGTAACTGCAAGAAATTGATAAAGTAAAAGTGTATTTGACAATTACACCACTGTCTGAATTAATATTATGATGTAACGTTACAGCGTGTAAGATGTATGTGCCACCCCAAAATTATCTCTGGTCTCACCCTGGCCACCCCACTGAAAATGTTCTAGCTCCACCACTGGGCAGTTCAACTGCCTAACTTGTGATGTCACTATTAGGTGGAGTTATCAGTAACACACCTGGTGGACAAAATAGGGCTGCTTTAAACTATGGGGGTCTTGTGTTAGAGAGTGAGAGTGGGAGGACATTTCCAAGTAAAACAGAAGTGTACGAGGGATAAGACATGGAGGTGTATTGAACCCTTTGTATTTGATCACTTATCACCAGGGGATAGCAGGGTTTCATCGATTGTATTTTACGTTCAAACAACATACATGCATATATACACACTCATTTGTGTCGCAATCACATAAACATCTGTTTTTGTATGTTTTCTAGGCAATTGACGCTCACGGTTATCGATTCCTATTTTATGTGTTCATCAACAGAGGCCTTTAAACGACCCTCAATCCACCTATGATAACAGTGCTTACTGTTTGGTTTGCAGAGCTGCGTTTCAGAGGTGTCAACAGTGTGTAAAATGAAGCATTCATATCTTTACCACGCATGGAGCGTTAAACACAAGCAACGGTGAAGCTGGAGAGTGAACTGAATGGTTTGGAATTGAGTCTTGTGATACAAGCAGGTGAACTAATTATAGTAACTTGCCCTCAGAATCAGATCTGTTTCAGATTTGTTACCCGTCCTTTCTCTCCTGTTCCCAGTAAGTGTCAGAGACAAGTTCCCAGTGTTAATTATTGGGCGAGAATGAGAGCGTTCACATTGCTGGCACGGGTCTAAGCCTTTCGATGAGGATGAGCCGGTTTTTGCCTCCATTCGTGCATGAACTGTGGCAGTACAGGCCAAGTTATAGCCTAAGTAGGCATGCTGTCGGTCTCCATGGCCATAAATGCAAGCATATGTGCATGCATTTATGGTTAAAAGTGTGATAAATGGTGATTTTTATAATGTGAAGATGAAGCATGTCGTACAAATGAACCCTCCTCAACGATGATAAATAAGAAAGTGACAAACTTGTTTATTTAAACTGTAAAGACAAAGCGAGCTATCCCTCGCCCAGATGTTTAGTTGTCCTTACATTTCAGGAGAGGATTGTATACAACCTATGACAGCCTCTGTTGACTAAGGGGGTGACGTAGAAACCCAAGATGGTTCTATCTGTGACAGCTGTTCAATGCAGAATTATCATTTGTGCTTTGACTGGCCATTGTGGTTATCTGGCATATGCCTAAATGAAAGGGAAAAAATCAATAATGATTCATATATAATCAATAAATAAAAAAACAGACGCTCTTTCTGCACAACAGACGGTCTTTCTCCTTATTCATCGTGACATAGCACGTTAACCTTTGACCTTAGGAGGGAGAAGGAACCCTACAGGATCACTGGACTCTGTGTTTGAAAGGTGCTAGATAAATAGCTGCGACGCTATCTCCTCTCACAAAGGCCGCAGGGAACATTACACATTTCAGCCCAGGATGTTTTAATTCTCATTGTGAGGCGGCAGTGCTTTAGTTTTCATTTTGTCACCGAGTGCATACAGAGGCAGGTCGATAGCAGGTAGGACTCAAGGATGACTACAGGTAGGCTGTGGAAATTGGAGATCGAAACAAGGCGCTTTCGGCTGGAAGTGAGAACTAGAAATTACACAATCGTCCTGCTCCCCCAAGTGCTAACCACGTTCACTGACCACAATCGCAAACCCCACAACCCATTTGTCTGACCCATGTGCAGAAAAGACGTGCGGCATTACATGCAGCATTCTCAGAACAGCAAACTATAAAGCCCCAATGCTGGCAGAGGACTCCTTGTGATGCCGAGCCCCCTGAGGTGGTATCTCTGGATATCACTTGCTTCTGCCTTCTATAATGTCCCTCATTAAAGAGGGCTCTTGTCGCGGTAGAGATGCCCTCTCGTCTCAGTTCCTCCATCCTTGACCTCCGAGTGTGGAGAGAATCTTATCACTTTCTTCTATTAGCGTCATTTCCGCGTGCTTCTTCAATGCCATTAAGGTTATCCTCCTCCTCAAACGCTCACATTCACAGGAAAGTGGTGTTTTCATTCCAGGAGAATTATGTGTGTTCGGTGAGGCGCGAGTATTTGACAAGTAATTTAAACTCTCCCATCCCAACACGACGAGGTTATTGCATCTTAAACCCAGATTCTCCAGGAATCCGCCCCCCCCCCCACCCACTACCCCTCCTCACCGCAACCCGGTATTTTAATCACGGAGCCTCCACCTGCAATAAAAATAGTCTTCAATATGTTTGGTTGCAAAGCACAGTTAAGAGGTGGCAATCGTGTGTGTCAGGATGTTTATTTTGCTCATACACCAATTTGTATCCTTAAATACAACATCGCCTGGGAAGCAAATTATCTGCCGATAATGATACTGCAATGGAAGGGAACCGGGTGTGAAGGATACAATACATGCCAAGATCCACACGTATGATGTTTACACTGATTGGCATTGGTGTGATTAAAAACTTTGCTTCCTCTACTGTTGCTGCCATGAGTGACGTGTGAATAAAGTGCACGTACACACACTTCCCATCAGACAAAGGGGGGAAAGGCTGCCTCAGCACCTGTCAACCAATGGGGGGGACGCTTGTTTTGAAAGCCTGTACGTCTGAAAGATCCTCTCTCTGTACACTGTTGTGACACAAAATGTCAAAGGTGTCAACACTCCTTTCATCTGTTCCATCATCTCGATTCAGGTATTCATCGAGCCATGTTCCAGGGTTCCTTCAGGAAGAGGACTGGGTATACGGAAACTAGTGACTATATTATATTCATCTCTGTATCCACTCATCTGTATATCATATACTCACCAATCCATCCGTTCATCCATCCACTCAATCATCCATCTCTACAGCCATTTAAACATTATGCATCCATAATCCACCCATTTATTTGAGGGTGTCACACAAAGGCACACACACCAACACACACACACACACACACACACACACACACACACACACACACACACACACACAAACGCACACGCATGCCTGCACACGCAAATACACATGCAAGAGGTCTTCACGGGTCTAACGGAACCCAAGGATTCGACACCTGACCCGGTACCCATACAGGTTAGGATCTACGTTTTATTGTATTTAATTGGAACTGGGTTGGGTCCCATCCTAATCCTGGAAGTACTGTGTAACTAGCCTGAAGATTAGAGCGTTAGGATCAGAGCGCACGGCAAAGATGGATGTAAAGTAAGCACTTTTTTTTGTTATTTTGATCTCCTTTTATTAGGCTACCATATGTTGCATCTGACATGATTAACGTTTTTAGCAGTAGATCTGCATTTATAGCACCATTTTAATTATCTAGGCCATAAATTACCCTACCTGCCTCGGATCCCGGGTCTCATGCACCGGGTAGAGTTCGTACTATCTCAGACAAAAACAGGTTTTCAAATATATATATTGTTCTTAAATTACCGGATCCAATCAGAATGAAATTCCCGGGTCCATTAGGATGCAGGTCCATCATTTTGGATCTGTGAATACCTCTAATGCGATTATGCTCAAACATCCTTACAAGAACACACACACACACGCACACACACACTGACCTATCTCGAGCATATACGGCATGCAAACAAATTCGGCCAATTAATTCCTAACTACGTTAGCATTTTTTCTCGAGTCTGAGCTGTGCTGAATGTGCAGGGTCTCCAGCCAGGTGTCCCAGCCTCTCCCCTGCTCCACAGCTACCCTCTACAACACCTGCAACACCATGGGGTTATGGGTCCCCCGCTGGGGTCGTAGCTGTCTGCACAAAACCACCACCCACGGTTTAGAGAGTTGGGAAGTACCTCCCGAAGAACACATCCCCTTGATTGTGTCACCACCAAGTAATTGTGGTGTCAACGGTGTCTCCAGGCCTTGTTCACCTAGCAGCAATGCAGCCCCGGTAGGGGGACCCCCACCAAGCTAGCGTTTAGAAACAAGATGGCAGCTGGTGAACAAGGCCTATTGCAGTCCTAGCCGTGGAATCTTCTTCTGTTTTCCTTCTCAATGGACATTTTCCTGGAGTTCCACTTCGTTCTTGTTGTTTTTCTTGGGGTTGTTACATTATTAAAGGGCTTCACAAATACATTTTCATTCTGACTTCCTTTCCATATTTTTTTTAATTAACTTCCAAAAACATTTAGAAACAAAGTGCTGTCATGTGATGGAACCAAGGGTGCAGAGTCGTCTCTAGGGTTTGACTCGGGGGTTCTGGTTGCCCCATATCAGCACCTGTATGTATTCTTGTGCAAACATAAATACATAAATTCACTTTGAAACATATCCATGGTAATGCTTATTCAGTTGTCTTGCAGCAGACATCAATCAATGTCTAAAACTAGAATCCCGTCGCAATAAAACTAGACAAACAAGTCTATTTTCCGTTTCCTACTTATCGTGTAGGTGTGAGTGTTGCACCACATGACGATATTGATTTCCCAGGTTTGATGGCGGTGGTAATTGTTTTGTTTAGAAAATATCCAACTGTTTTCTCAAAGTTTCCCGGCTGCTGTCTGTCATTTGCTTTTGTTCTAAAGATTTGTTGGTGTCTGTACTTTCAGAATTTGTTTCTTTGGAGTTTGATAAATTATTTAAAATACTTTGACTTGAAAAAAAACTTGACTTCCCATTGTTTTGCTGATAATGTTTCGCCTAAACATAATTACAGCCTACTAAAACCAGTACTTTTATCTGCATGTATTAATTGGGACGTCCAACTGTTAGAATGCATACTTGTATATCTTTACAGTCAACATTTACATTGGCAGACACAGAAACAACGGTATAGGATGATATTCCAGAAGGCCCTGTGGCACAAGGACCAATTTCAGTTGTCCGCATCATCTGTTAAACAAAAAATAAAGTATTTGTATTTAATTTAAAGAAAAGAAGAAGAATCAAACACCGAGCATATAGTGCCTCTAACGTCATTCCCATAGTAAATAGCCTTTTTTGTGTAGTCAAGTGATGCTACCTGGTTGGGCTGTTTCACTTCATGTAGCACTTACACAAGGTAGTTGTGTAAAAAGGAAGCTTTCTTAAAAGGAAGCTTTCTAAAGAGGTTTCAAGGTCGTATGATTGTCTCCTCGCAATTAAGACACACACAGGCAAAAATAACTGACAACACGGGGCAGAAACTGGGCAGGGGAACACAATCAGCAATTAACACTGGGAAAACAAGCAGTGCATGGGTCGGGGCCTCCATGCTTGGGGCAGGATCATGATGGTAAACCTTGTTTTTATTATGAAGAGAGCTGCTGGGACTTCAACGTTCACCAACAGATGGCGCTATAGAACTCGACCTTTGTCCTGGCATCTCAATGTGATACCTTGTTTTTATTGTGTATTTATGTTATATATATATATATACTGGGTATTCATGAAAAACAGCTATTTAGGTGTGAAAATGAACAACCATAGCTCTTAAAAGCACATATACACACACACGCACACACACACACACACACACACACACACACACACACACTGACACTTCCACACCCTTCACACAGCCCCTTCACCTATGCAAAGACACACACACACACACACACACTTACACACACACACACACACACACACTGACACTTCCACACCCTTCACACAGCCCCTTCCCCTATGCAAAGACACACACACACACACACACACACACACACACACACACACACACACACACACACACAAACATACTCACAAACGTACACACTCACTCATACTCACCCTCACAATCACACACACAGACATACACTTGTGTTTTAAGTGGCATCAGTTAGAGAGTGACTGACAGGCTTATATCAACACCAAGCCCCGCCATCTCGCACACGTCAGGCTCAAAATATCATCGGATTAGTGAAACACTAGTAGAATAATATTGAACTGATTAAATGTATTTTTACAATCTTTGCTGTTTCTATAAGAACACTCCTGCTATAACATTATAATAAGAACAATAATAATAGCAATACATAATAGTATATGGTAATAATAACAATTATAATTATTTGTATTAGTAGTAGCATTATAAACATTTCATTTTTTGATTATTACCATTAAACGAATGTACAACCATAACTATATGCACTCATATTCAATAGAGAATACACATGGGCAATTCCTAGACCTACAGAATATCACTACAACAGGACTACAACATGCCTACACACACGTCCCGTAGTTATCTTGTGACGTTATATGCCCACCCTGCCATCTTAAAGACACACCGATTAAACGACCACATGCAGCCACAACATGTGGAATATTGAATTAAATAACAAAACCTGCGTGACTTCTTGCACGTTATTGTGGGTGGGAGGGGCTTAGAATATTGAAAGAAAGAGAGAATGGAGGCGATTGGCTGGATTCCTGCATGATTTCATAACATAAAGCCGAGCCGCTACTGTTGATCACCACACATCTCGCTCTCTCTGCTTGCTCGGCACTCGATTGGTTTCCACTGGAGTGACCATGGCTGACACAGAGGATAATGTTTCAATTCCTGGGTTAAACAGTCTTCTCCAAATGGACCCCTATCTCAAAAGCTACCAGAAGGACTTCGAGAGGAGGTAAACCTGCGTTCTGCGGCTGTTTTTAACGGCGTCACGTCGGCGGCGCTGTTATCAAAGTCACGCTTCCGCTGCAATAACTGTCCTATGCCTAAATATGCACTAAAACATCTAACAACCACTGTATATCTCTTTGTTGCATACGCACAGACAACACAAAGTCACCTTCGCTATTGACATTTCACGTAGACACACGTGGACGTAGCGTAAGCGCGCTACGTTTCCCCTTTACCAAGAAACCTTGCCATCATCCCTATTATGTTGGTATTAAACACCACATGTATTATCCTTCCCCCGTGTAGCTTTTTAATATACCTCATAACAAGAGCCTCGAGACTAATAGGATTATTAGGACTCGGTGCATCCAGGTCCAGCCGCCCCACCATGTAGACAGGGCATGTAGCTGCACGGCTACTTCCTACAGTTTGACAGCTCGAAGTCTCCTCCGGTTGGCATTGTGGCGCCGCCCACATCCAGGTACCATGCGGTGCTTCAAGTGATGCAGCATTGTTATGCTATTGTAGTACAGTTTCAGTCTGCCTCCATTGCATTCTGCTTATTCAGGCAGTGGAAGAGATGCGTTATAGTGTGTGTGTGTGTGTGTGTGTGTGTGTGTGTTGGCTGTGTGTGTGTGTGTGTGTGTGTGTGTGTGTGTGTGTGGTATAATCAAAGTTGATTAATCAAACGAGTATATTTAAAAAAATGATTAATAATTTAGTTGATTTAAAGTTTCCCAAATATTGGCAAATGCGATGACAAGTTACCACAGTGCAAAGTTATTTCTTAAATGCGCTGACTTTATCTGACAAGCAGGCCAGAAAAACGGAGCTATTCCACTATAATGTTCTTTAAACCAAATATCTGACTTTGGATTAAACATTACCAGGCAAAGTTTATTTGTAGTTGAAGGGTTCGATTTATCAGTATCAAATTCAACAAATCCTCTGGTGATCAACTACTCTATTAATCAACGAATTGTTGCAGACCTATAACAGAGCGAATATGTTGTGTAAATTGACGCTGTCACAAACCCACAGCCAGGTAGGTGTCTTGCTATTGACACAGAGAGCCAACATGATTCTGCATTGTTGTTGTCGTTGAAAGCCTTTGTTCCGTTTCCTTCTTCACTTATAACATAAGGTCATAGGTTGCATGTTCCTGCATAACACTCTCAATAGACTGTAAACACATCCATTCATTCATATGTGTTAGTCCGGTGGGTAAACGTTCTAGAATCTTTGGAGATTCCATGACAACTCAATGGAAATGCATTGTAAATGTTACCTGGGTGGGGAAATGGTAGGCAGAACTAAAAATAATGCATAAGGTTGGTGTGCTATCGATATGGTCACTTGGTGTCGTAACTTTCTGTATTTTGGTTGCATTGAGTCTCTCAATGTAAGGAACAAAAGCAAACGATACGTTTCAGGATATTTCATTATAATAAAGCTATGTAATTAAAAAGGAAGAGACTTTTGAGTTTGTCTGTCTGAAACTCCATTAATGAGTAATTTCAGTTTTGCCACACTGGCTGGATTATTGTAGTTGATGTTATTTCAACCAAATCGCCAATTACAGTACATATCTGATCAATATTGAGTCCAATCTTCCATTGTCAATGATGACCAAATCACTCTAATAGTTCTGCATTGTCGAATCGGCAAATACTACACACTGCCAAGCACTTGCACGTCTTCAATGTTGTTCGCAAGTATATAAATGTGTATGTGTATATATGTATGTATATATATATATATATATATATATATATATATATATATATATATATATATATATATATATATATATATATATATGGGTGTAACGATTCACCGATACGAATCGGCGTCCGGTTGGATTATTACAGATGCGACTACATCGATAAGTGGGACAGAATCGATTCAAAATGACCAAGAATCTGTCAATGCACAGATTTAAACATTGCGAATCGGTTGAGTGAGCTTTAGGCTGCAGACAGCATTGTCAACTCATTTCATTCCATTTCAATACGGATCCGGAAAAATGAAACTTAAGCTACGTTTACATGATGACGGTCTGAACAGAAGACGCAAAAGTGGCGTCGCGTCTTCACTTTTTTTTTCCGCGTTTAGACGAGCGTTTTCAGGAGGAAATCTGCGTGCATACGGTGACGCAAAAGTGTGTGGATTTCGATTGGGTATGCATGTCAGGCGGCTAGGTGGTGCTGTGATACACTTTCACACAACACCACCATGTCTGAGCGCATGTGTAGAATCTTCCTTATTCTCTTATCTGCGCCGCATTTCGTGGAAATACTCCTGTAAGTTTATTAGAGCTGCCAGAGCAGCTTGACGGTCCGACGCATGGAAATAATACAACATGTTTGTTCATTTCCCTGTACTGGCGCTGTTTGTGACGTAAACGCGACGCGACGTGAGCAGATCTGAGCAGAGTTTTGCGTCTTGGCAGTGTAGACGGAAACGCTACGGCGGAGCGTATTCAAGTCACGCCGTCACCGTCTAAACGAAAGGCACTTCCGATAAAATATTTTGTCGTTTTTACCCGCAAGCATCCTCGTGTAAACGGGGCCTTAAGGAAGCGGGCGGATCCGTGTTAGTGTAAGTTTGCGCCCTGCGTCTCCGCACGTCTCCGCACGCGAAAAACAGCCATATGTCCGAAAACCGTGAAACGATTTTCAGTGCACCAGCGAATCTGAAATCAAACATGTGGAAGTCCTTTCGGTCTTATAAGAAGAGGGGAATATTGACAAAAGCTTTGCTATCTTTTAAATTGTGTAGGACAGCAATCAAGTCTATAAATAAACAAATAAATAGACATTTAGTTCTAAATATATAAATGAGTCTTCCATATTTTCCCCATTCCACAAATAAACAAATATAAAAACCTAAGATTCCATGGTCCCTATACCATATGTATGTATGTATGTATGTATTTTTATATATATATATTTGAAAGTAGGCAATGTCTCATTTATAGAAGATGAATGAATTTTAACGTTTAATGTTTTTTAATGTGTTAACGTTAAACTAATATTAACTGTATCAGATTGATTCAAAATCTCATCAAATCGCACCGCATTGTTAGAACATTGAATCAAATCGCATCGAATCGTTTCGTCTAAAAATGCATTGTCCCTGAATCGTATCGTAGCACATGTATCTACATCCGTATCGGATCGTCCTATAAAGGAGAGATGCACACCCCTAATAAATACACATGTATTTATATATATATATATTCTCTTAGTATTCATCCACTACTATACTCATGATAAACAAGCTGGGGCTTCGGGCTGTCCTTCAGAGGGGAAGGTGGTCCAAACAGAGGTGGCGGCCCCATGGTCAGGCTAATCTCGTAGAGTCAATACTCCCTTCCTGACGGTCAATAGTGAGGGACGACCCGAGGTGTGTCGCAACCTGCCCGGATCATATCGTCATTTCATTCATTACCAGTTCATCTCTCCTCCCACACCTATTAACCTTCTAAAACCTCACGCAAGCCAATACGCTGTCAGCTCTGATGGAATGCAAATGATACACTTGATTACAGTTTGAAGTGTATGTTCTGCAGCAGTCTTGACATTTCCGATGGACAAATTCACACTGTGCATGTATACACATGTACGATGTAATAATTAAATGAAACAACGTTGTCATAATTGGATTCCATGTGATTGATTGCTACAATACCATCGCAGTGTTTGTGTTTGTTTGTGCACGTGTGTGTGTGTGTGTGTGTTCTCTACAAGACCCGGACAAAAAACACGCCTGTGAATGCCTTATCTCACAGTGACCTAGCTGTCTGAACAGTTGAACTCCCAGTAAACTTTGTTTGAATCCGTCCGGTTCCTCCCCGTGGCGCAGGTGTTTTCGTCTCAGACGTCCAGCGCTTTGTGCTTGGAGGATATGAGGGATGGCGGCCACCCTGCTTGGTTTTGTCAGGCTTCAGTGAGCCTTTTTTACCCTAGACATGTCTCAAACACCTCACGGTCTCACCAGGACAAACTGGCGAGACAGCGGTTACTTCTAAGCTGCAAAAACAACACAATGCAACGATAATAGACACTGCACTTTTGCAACAAAATCTCAGACTCATTGGCCAACTTTGCAAGAGCTTATGCTTTATCTCAAATTTGAATGCCCTGATGACTAATTCTACATTATTTGACGTGTTTTGAACGTTAGCTAAGGAGTGTAACAGCAGCACAGTGTCAAGGTTACAATGACAACCGCTTTTTGGTGCGCTAAGCCCCCAGAAGTCCAGTTATAGTAAAAACCCCACAGCGATACAACGGCTTTGAGAGAAGAAAAGCTTTTACAGCCAGTGGTGTCCCACTGTGACCCCCTGCGGTGAGGCACAGTGCTCAGAATCGCTGCCGGCTTATCAGAATGAATGAGACCTATAACCTTGTTTGACTGATGCTTTAGATTTCACCACTGCGCCCTCTGATTGGCCAATGGGTTTATATTGAACTTTGCTTACTAGCAAATATGTTCTGTTAAGGGATGGCGGATGAGGTTAGGTTTACTTAAACAAACTATCTTTTCTATCGTTTAGTGGTTCCTTTTTCTTTTGTACAGGTACATATTCCATTCTTTATCAGTGATTCAGTAATTACTAAGGTAGGTTACCCCCTAAGGGTATAAACGCCATCTTGTCATTGTGAATTAAAATTTGAGGATGGCTCTTACTTCAACAACTCTGACAGCTGCCCTTTACCTCTTGTGAGACATTTCCCAACAGAGTGATGGATTCTAGGTCTTTACACTCCAAGATGCAGTTTTTTCTTCAATTGCCGCTAGATACGTGCCAGGTTGGCGTTAAATATTTCAGGTTATAAACAAGATATCCTGTAAGACATGAAAATTGTATACCCATCTTAAAGCATAGATTATTCAGATGAAAGATCAATATTCACTGTTAAAAAGGTATCACTACAGCATGCTTTTATTGATATAGTGAGCCATGGTTCAAGGCTTCTCACCCCTAGGTGGCAGCCAACTTATAAATGCAGTCCATTGTGTAGTTGCTCTTTAATGTTAACAAAAATACAACAGCCTGGTTATTTTGGATATTGTTTAACTACAACGTTTCATTCCTCAGTTTAATAAAAGCGTTGAGCATTAGGGCTTTGGGAGCAGTTTGTAAGTGAATTTATAGCCATCCTTTATTACAGTTGTTCTTTATTGTGTTTAGTGGCAGTGGGATGACTTAGAATAATTTCATGTTTTGTTTCTTCATTGTAGAGTACGTAATCTGTACCTACCAGGGACATTTTGGCTGTAGCACCAATAAGTCATATTGGCACTGCCCGGCACGGCCTAGCAAAAGGAACGATGAAAGGAAGGCTGCATTTCATTGACAACGATGAGAACAAACAGGTGATTGGGAACTCCCTTTACTGCCAGCCAAATACCTAAGCGAGTGCAATAAATGATGGCGAGGTGTGCTTTATGATAATATTAGCATTACCCTCTCCTAATATTATGACTGTGCTCAACGCTATGTAGCCTGTTGGAGATAGCTGGCAAAGTTAGCCTTTCTACCCCCCCACAGCCTGAGGGTCACTGAGGATTTTAGTCTGGTAAGAATCCTCAGCCCTCATCAATCATCCTTAGGTGAAACATCCAGCTACCTATTTAGCCTCATTAATTTAGCTCTGTTAAAGAGACGTTAATAACATTATTTGAAAGTCACCTTGCTGCCTTAGCTCCCGAAACCCCTGAGGCCGCTGTTCGACCGCTGTGTGTGTGTGTGTGTGTGTGTTTGAGAGAGAGCCTTTGTTTTTTTTAAACAAGTCAATCTAAAGCTGTCGCGGGCACCTCTCTCTCTTGTCGCACGGAGAGAAGTAAAAAGTGCCACAGCTGTTGTTGTCAGTCATTAAAAACACAACAATAAGGACCTTTATGCCCAGAAAAGACACTGAAGACACAGGTGTCTGATGTCAGACTGACTGGTCTGGGAAGTTTTAGGGTGGACAGCCAGACTCAGCAGTTTAAAGTCTTCTTCAGACTTTACCACAGGTACTGCCTGACAAGCTGCTCAACTCTGTTCCTCTGCCAAACCACACTCAAAGGGGGATCTCTATTGACATCAAAGTGTCTGACATATCGATGTACAACAAGATGAGAAAACACAAGATAAAGATTATTGTCTAAAGGAAATATGACATGGGTTGATTGCCTTATCAAACATGCCACGAACTTCACGCAGTAAAGGACCAGTGGACCGTCGGGCCGTGCTTTTCTTGACACGATCTCTAATTGACCGAGAGACAAACATCATTTCACCGCAGGAGAGTCCGGAGTAATCTAGCTGAAGACCAGGAGCTACAGTCAGGGTGGACGAACGTGCTTTAATGAAACAATCTGCCCCTCCTATTTAATGATGGTGTGTTCCAAGTTTCAGGCGGCTGCGTGTAATGGAGGAGGTCACCGCTGTTTGTCACCGTCACACCGTAAACATCTCTGGCCATGGGCTGGACTTTTCTTCTAATCAATTTTTGCCGAATGTCGGCAAACAAAAAAGAATAATGTCTCCAATGCGACACGTTACTGTTCGGATCGATAGCGGTGAAGATGAAGGGTTGTTTCTCGAGGCCCGACTTTGGGGGACCGGGAGGGAGGAGGGGGGAGTGATTTTTGTCACTCTTTTCTCTCCCTATAACCTATAGCTGCTGAGGGGGAGAGGGCCTGGACAGAAATGTACTATATTCTAGCCTATACGTTGGGCCACGGTGGGAGTCGCGGGTGTACCTTACGCACCATTTCTCCAGGGCTCAGGAAAATTGAGTTACGTGCTCTATCGAAAAGAATCTTGCGTCTTGCAATTATTCCCTCACTCCCCTATGCCTGTTATCAGCCCATATTAACAACATCATAATTATACCACGTATACGCCCACGTTGAACCTTTTCATATCGGCACAATAATGAGTCTTTACAATGAGCAGGAGATGTGTTCTCTTCCCTGGGTATCGAAATGCGAGTCCCTCTCTAATTATTAAAATAATGTCTTTCCAGACACCTCCGCGTTAGACACGGTTTATGCTGTAGTTTGGGTGTCGAAGTGAGGGTGGTAGTGGAGATAGGTGTGGATACTGGTGGATTAGTTGTACAAACCACTAGTGTACTACTACTAGTACTACTACTAGTGTAGTAGTAGTACACTAGTACTTTCTCTATGCCGTGTGTTTGTTGAGCAAGGAGGGCGGGGAGGGGGTGAGACACCATCGATGGTGTAAAGGAGTCGATGTGTACTGAGGACCAGAAAGAGGCCGCGTGCGCCGACAGTACAGAGCGCTACATAGTAAACCGGTAAATTAGTAGTCCTCGATTCATTTTTGGCACATAGCTCTGGATTTGGCATTGGTTGAGGCGTCTCTGAGATCAATACAGGGTTCAAACACACCGTGAGTGTGTGATTATGATGGATGATGTGAGCCCACCTCTCCGCTATAATCAAGAGTCCAGAGTTATGCAGAAAAATAACAACACCCTCCCTACAGCCCCCCCCACATCCCTGTTCCCAGCACCAGCCACATAACAACACCCCCCCCCCCCCCCCCCCCGTAACTCCCACCATCCCTACCACCCCAAACCCACGATTCAATTTCTGATGGCACCACCACTTCCATGAAAAGATATTACAGATGGAGATTCAGCCAGCGGGTCTGAGCTGACACTCCCCCCCCCCCCCCCCTTTCCCCGTCCCCCTCTCCTTTCAGAACCGTCTCCAAGACGGTGACAAAAGACACTCCCAGGGCGCGCCCAGCAGCGCCAGCTTCAGTTTAAAACTTTTGCCGCTTGGCAGGTCCAAGCCGATCCTCGCTTTCCTCGGCATGGGGAGCAGCTGCAGAGAGCCATGGCTGTTACTGTTTTCAGGCCGTCATCGATAGCCTCATCAGGGATAGCCCCGGGGCATTCACAGGCCAGCCTGAGCCTGGCTCCAGAGCTCCAGCAGGGGGGGGAGACAGGGGGAGTCCACTGAACTCAGCTGGCTGGAAGAGACTCAGTGATCCTGGGGGAATCTCGCCTACAGACCAGCCCGGCAACCCCACAGCAACTTAAGTGAGATAGACTGCAGAAGTGGCGGGCCTACCCTTTACTTAGTTGCAGTTACAGACAGACAGAGATGCACACACACACACAGACACACAGACACACACACACACACACACACACACACACACACACACACACACACACACACACACACACACACACAGGTTTGTCTTTTTAGGGGTGTACTTATAGTCAGATGTTCTGCTCTCAGCTCTTCTCTCAGGCACTGCTCATTTGCATCTAGGAGAGCTGGAGAAGATAAAGGCCTGAAATCTGGGCTGTATGGGTTACCTATTGCACAGGTTGCATCATGATAAAAACTTCTTTCCGGTGTTTAAATGCCATAAATTGTTGAATGTTTGAAGGTAGTCATCCAGAGTAAAGATTATTTTAGAAGTTTTTGGAAGTTTCAATTCAGTACTGCAACTTAAAACTTGGGTAGTTCTTCATGTTTAATAAATAAACGTCTACTTATTTTTGGGATAAATATTAATATTTATTGAACAGTAACACCTCACCTTCACCTATGGCCGCTTCATGCGTTATCTGATCCAGCCAGAGCACTTTCTGAAATCAGAACACTGGTATTATGAAATGTGTGTGCGCGTATAGTCTGACCACAGGGCTCCTTATGTGAAATCTCTGTGGGTATTGACGCTTTTATTGTATTGTTCAACCTCATTGAATAGGTATGGCCTATTGATAACACTATTATTATGAAATCTCTGTATACTAAGGTATGGTCTGGCCATAACGCTCTTATTGTGATATCTCTGTTTAGGTGCGGACAATTTATAATGCTGTTATTGTGAAATCTCCCCATTATAGGTACGGCCTGCTGGGGAAGCAGCTGGCTGCCCTGGAGGAAAGGGAGGGTGGGATCGACCAGTTCACCCGGGCCTACGAGACCTTCGGAGTGCAGCGTCGTCAGGACAACAGCCTGGTGTTCTTTGAGTGGGCCCCGGCCGCCGAGGCCCTCTTCCTGGCCGGAGACTTCAGTGAGTGGTCCTTCACCCAGCATGCACACACACACACACACACACACACACACACACACACACACAGGCCGGTACTAAATGAAAACTTAGGCAGTGTGTATTTTGTATGAAGGTGATTATTATAGATGAAGAGATGGGTGCGCCATTCAACCCTGAGGGTAAATTTGTCAGATCAACAGACTTAAAATGGGTCCTATGAACACATTAGTAGAACAAGGCTTTACCTGTCTATTGTATCCATCTATCTATTTATCCGTAGGATACTTGGACATTTATAATCTCACTACGATTTAAATTGTGTGAATACACACCAGAGCTAATGTTAATGGTGCACTATTAATGATTATTTAAGGCCCTCTGCATTTCCAAATCACCTTAATGTGATCGTATTTTGGGCAAATTAGTGTGTGTGTGTGTGTGTGTGTGTGTGTGTGTGTGTGTGTGTGTGTGTGTGTGTGTGTGTGTGTGTGTGTGTGTGTGTGTGTGTGTGTGTGTGTGTGTGTGTGTGTGTGTAAGAATAGAAATTGACATGCCTTAGTAGTCCTTGAATAATAAAATCGTCCCTACAAAAGAACATACCAAAAAAACGGATCCAAAAAGAGCTATCCCTTGTACGAGTCTTAAATTACCGTCTGCGGTGAAACCAAAGGGAAAATAAAAAAAAGTCAGTTGCAACATCTTAACGCTACATTAACTGAGATTTACCCCACATCCGCTTGTTTAAGCACCGAAGGATCCAGGGTAGTGCTGGATCCAGCAGGAAGCACTGGTACGGGGTTGGCGGGGGTTTAAGACGACCTGGGAGTCTGTGGTGTGGTAAATATTGATTACGCGAGCCAAGGCAGCATGCCGATGGCGTTTCCTTTGAGTGCGGAGCGTGCCGTTAACATTTCAGCAGCTTATTTCATCACACTCAGCGGAGTCGTTCGCCGTGCAACCTTTTGCCTCGCGCTGAAATCATTCCCCACCCTCAGCTCCAAAACTTTGAAGGTAATCTTAGGATAATGGTCTTTGGACTTTTTTACGTGTGTAGATAGTATACACATTGAAAGTGAACTTAATTGTAATCAATTCGATTGGTATGAGAGCAAAACAAGCCATGCTTTGAGCAGTAACTACTCATTGTTTGTTTGGGTAGGATGGCCGAAAGCCAATCTCTCATTCCCTTCTTTAATGTTATTAAGAAAATTTGTATTCTTTCATTTGTCCTGACCTTTCCCTCAACAAAAGTGCTTCAAAAGAAGTGCTACAAATGTTTCCTCAATAAAGCAAAATTAATGAATATAATGAAACTATTAATGTTACTAGGGAATTGATTTAGCTTTTGAACAAGCCGTTTTATGTGGCATCACTATCAGATTTATGAAATCAAAATTGAGGGGCGTTTCGTTTAAACGCATCTTCATAATAATAAAAATCGGCTTTATGTTGGGGTCTTTTCCAAGCCATTTCTCCTCATCATTACTCATTTGGACTTTATCTTGTGTACCGTAGCAACGATGATGTAGCCCGTTGTTACAATAAACAACCAGAATCAATCTTTTACCACTAATATTTTATGGCCTGGAAAATTAACTTTGGTGTATATATTCTACACCCATCAGTATGTTTGGGAGCCATTCTGTATGATTCATCAGAATATGAAGGAAGAAATCTAACCTGTCGTAACCTCTCAAGACACAAAAAACGAGCAGCACCATTTGTCTCAATTGCCTCAGTAAGTGGACTTTCACAATCTTGAAATGCAGACACCCGCTCAGTTTTGTGATCACGGTCAGTGTTAAGGAAAGTATGTATCTTTTAATAGAGAATCCAAGTATTGGGTTTCAAATATCAGTCTGCTAGCAAACCTAAACTTAGCAGAAGCTATCAGGACACTGTTATGGCGTATGTATTGATTGTATTTGAAATCCCTTATGGCTAGCGTGATAGTGTATAGCAGGATCCTGTATATTTCGGCTGGCTAAGTCCGCAACCTGAGGTCAAACAAACTTTTGTCAACCTTTTTCCACCGTATTCAACTCCGACTGTTCTCTGTATTTTTTGTGAATGTTTGGTTTCGCCTTTGGGTTTTCCCGGCCATTCAAAAAGCTTTCCTTTCCTGTTTTAATTATCTTCCAGAACGTATGGCTGTTCTAACGTTTCCATTCTGTAATAGATTAGGTTTTGACACGACTCCGGCTTATTATTTGATTTAAATTTCATTGCAAACGTGGAACAAGCCTCAGCAGCCCTGGCTATGAATACGATGGAGACGCAAACCCAACATACTGCTGCTGTTTTTGTACCTTTGGTGTGTGTGTGTGTGTGTGTGTGTGTGTGTGTGTGTGTGTGTGTGTGTGTGTGTGTGTGTGTGTGTGTGTGTGTGTGTGTGGTCACTTCTAGAGTGACTGAAGTGATTGATTTGCACACCTCAATAGTTGTTTTTCATGAATACAAAACAGACACGTATTACTGCACAATAAACACAACATGTTCCATTCAGATGCCAAAGATTGGGATTGCTGTTGATACGTATGTGTTTGTGTGTGTGTGTGTGTGTGTGTGTGTGTGTGTGTGTGTGTGTGTGTGTGTGTGTATGTGCATGTGTGTATTAATGCTGGGTGTGTGCATAGCATATAACACTGCATATAAAATCATAGTGATGGTTATGTGTACGTGTTTTTTAATTGTGCGTATAAATTAATATATCGAAGTAAATAAAATACACTGTACATAATTAAACAAACAAAGAAATGAAATTCTGTTGGATATGAAACAAATTCTGTTGGATATGATATAGAAATGCAAAGTATCAACGTGTTCAGGTGACTTTATCGCTATAACATTAAATCAAGGGCCCAGTAAACATGATGTGAAATGTAAAACGTTGTTGTTCTCTGTGCTCAAGACGGATGGGACAAATTCTCCCACCGCTACACCAAGCAGCCATTCGGGAAGTGGGAGCTGGTCATCCCGGCCAAGGCGGACGGGACCCCGGGGGTAGAGCACGGCTCCAAGCTCAAGGTACGACCAGGGGGCTCCGCATCCTCTTCCTTCACCCTTTGTTAAAAGTGTTTTGACTCTTTGAATTCATGTTTACTCAAAAGCTCACCACGTATGGGCTCAGCATAATCAAATGTATTCAATTTGGGGTTCATTCGTTAAGGTATTTTATCGATATAATAAATTCAAATCATTAAACTTGAGAAGTAACACAGTTGATTCACACTCACAGCGAGTGACAGTCTGTTGCGATAACCCGATCGGGCAGGGATTAGCCTCTGCGCTAGCTCACGTTGTTGTCGTTGTTATTGTCGTGATCTGTGAGAAATCTGGTGGCGCGCTGAGGGGATAACACCTCCCGCGTGCCAGATGCACAGGTCAGCCCCCCCCCCCCCCCGCAAACTGCCTTAACGGCAGCCAGCTCCTTTGGAAAATAACACGACAAAGAAACAAAAGCGGCAGTTGGGCCTAAAAGGTCGATTTGAACCTCCTTTTCGTTCCCTTTTTTGGGGTTAACAATTCAGCAGGGTTAAACTAGAAAGGCAGGCATCCTTCCATGATGTCAAGTCCACTATGTTGGCGTCAACCAAGGCGGAGGGAGGAGGCGAAAGGAAGAGAGAGGAGGAGCAAGAGGGAGGAGGAGGAGGAGGATCTGGAGAGAGGAGGGGAGATGAGTTGTAAGAACATGAGAGAGGAGGTGACAGAGAGGAGAGGGGGAGGAGGAGGCGGTGATCAGCAAGCGGCAGAATGCATGGCGGTGGCGACGGTCGTCTCTTCGGGACCCCTGGTAGTGGACTCTGGCACTCACCCCTCTGGCCTTGGCCTGCCTGGCTGGCTCCCATTGTCAGCAGAGGTCAGTCAGAGGACGATAAGAAACAGATGGGATCCCTGGCACCTGGCCGGCCCTCGTTGGCCCCTGACGCCCTGACGCCTGCCTGCCTGCCCGCGTGTCTGGCTTCACAATGACTTCCATGAGAGAGAGAGAGAGAGAGAGAGAGAGAGAGAGAGAGAGAGAGAGAGAGAGAGAGAGAGAGAGAGAGAGAGAGAGAGAGAGAGAGAGAGAGAGAGAGAGAGAGAGAGAGAGAGAGAGAGAGAGAGAGAGAGAGAGAGAGAGAGAGAGAGACCCCCCTGGTGGAGACTCACTCTCACGCCCCCTCTCCGAACCTGGAGCACAGCGCCGACCGTGTGTCCCAGTAAACAAGCCTATTGTCGGGACTCTGTCCCTCCCCCACTGCCCATGGATGAAGTTGTGTTGTTTTCAGGGCAGAGGGAAACACTCTGCTTTCCAACGGTCAAAACAATCATTTTTCAAAGTAAAACCCCAATTTTATTTTTTGGTATTGCACTTTCGATTCACACTTATAATTCCTTCCTTTTCCACCGTCATTTATCAGGCGCTTTGATCCAAAGTGATTAACGGTGTCTACCAGCAGCCTGTCAGGGCTGATAGGCCCGCTCACCCTACAGGTAGACCGCAGACACCGAAAGCCGAACCCAGAACATTTTGTCTGGCATTCTTTTTCTTTTCGGCCATTTTATTTCCTCTTCAGTGAGCCTAATGCTCGCACATTCATAGCGGGCCACTGCTCTGTGCGTCTCTATGCCAGTTCATTTGTCATCCAGCTTTATTTCCCTAATCCCGGATAGCCTGGAGCTTGTCATGGTGATGTGTGGGGTGTGTGTGTGTGTGTGTGTGTGTGTGTGTGTGTGTGTGTGTGTGGGGTGGGGAGCGCGCGGAAACCGAGCATCTCCAGCCCCCTCCCCGCGCCCAACAGACGGCCGGGTCCTAATGAAAAAAGGCCCGCGGTTCGGTCCAACAGCGCACAGTGAGCTGGCGGCATTGGAGCAGCCATTACAGGACAACACTGGAGGGAATTAGCCGAGGCCCGACGCCTATCGCTCCACCGGGGCGCCGACCGGTGCCGTCGCTGGGTCGATGCTCGGCGGGAGGGCTCCTCGCGGCCCCCCCGCTGTCCCCCAGCCTTTCTCCCACCCCCACCCCTGCACCGGGGCAGAGGCAGGACACGGACAAAGCGCCGGTTGTCAGTTGGAGTCCCAGAGTCCACTTATCCGACCCCCCCACCCCCAACCCCCTACCCCCCGCCTTTAAGACTCTGAACTGAAAGACGTTATAAACGAGAGGCACTGATGAAGGCTTGGATTTTCTTTTGAAAAATCGCCCTCTTGCCGCGAGTCTCTTGCTCCTGTCTGCACCACAAATCGGATTTTTATTGAAGCCATTGGGGGAAAATTGTGCCCATGAAAACGATGAAAAGTCCAACGAATGTGTCGGTCAAGGCGACATTACCGAGAACAAAGCCGGCCGTCAGTCAGATCTGCCGATGCGCGCCTGTAGGGCTTCCTCTCCTCCGTGATGAATGGATGATTGTGGTCCTCAGCACCAACTTTTCAGAGCCGACTGCACCCACCTAAGGCCTGGCTGTGGGGGGGGTTTCGTTGTGAGAGTAGTGTTTTTCGTTGGTTGATAGTGTCAACGAGGAGAAGGCTATAGCTCCAAGTCAGGGTGGCAATACATTACATGTCCTTCTGTAAGGAGCTTGTGGTCGCTTACAGCACAGTTATTTGTATTGGATAACTTTGATATCTTTGGAAATCCTGTGGGTGCTGTTTGTTTTGTTTGTCTTTGCGGAAATTGATAGAAATTAGGTTGCAAAAACATCTGCAACACGTCGTTTCTAAAACAGCCAAGGAGTGAAAAGAAAAAAAAATCAGTTCTGCAATGCAAGCAATTTAAATGCACATGTGCTGAGGCAACAGCTGAGACTTCAGCTATAGGGGGCATCCTCGCTTGGTCGCATTAACATGGAGACAGAGTCCCGCTCCTCTAGGCAAGTGCTGATTAGGTATGTGTAATGTCTGGGCTGGAAGGAGATGCAGAGATGCTGTGATGCGCACTCGCACACGCCCACGCTCTAGGCATCTAATCATGCAGAACAGCAGTGTTGATAATCAGATGGTTAAACCTACGCAGTGTTTAGGTTACTTGCCTTGTTTAAAGAGGGATACATTTAAGCAGCAAATTATGTGTTAACATACGTGATGGATTTCTGTCTAAGCATAGACATTGTTTTTTCGTTTGATGTAAGGTTTACATTTAAATATTAACTATGGTATGTTAAGTTGGGGCGTAAAGCTCCAATTTGTGCAGATGAATTTATGTCTAGGGGAGTGCCAGTCTTTTTTTTCCCTTTTTTTTATGCTTTTAGTGCAGTTCTGAAGCAACAAAGAACGCATTGTGATGAAATGAGCAATGTCTGATGAACTCCACCACCCCAGCTGTGTCTTTGTCTGAGATCTGCTTTCCTGTAACTCAACACAAACTCATTATTCTCCTCCTCCTCCGCTTCAATGGGTGTGCTGCGGATGGATTAAAAGCTGGCTAAAATCATCTATATTTAAATAAGTCAATGATTGTAGTCATCTGGGTTTGTGTTATTGACCCTTAACATTGAACTCCTGAACTGGTAACCAACATGAACTTTGCTGTCATTCTTAGCATGAATGTACCTTATCACAGCGTCCTGTTCCTGCTGCAATTTATCATTATAAGGGGTTGTTAAGAATATTATGTTCATATAACATGTGTATAAGGTACAGGTAAAATGCATGCATGTCAGAAAATTAAATTGTTGAAACATGGTGATAAAAAAAATATTTTTGGTTCAGAAACGTTGAGAAACTTATTTGTCGATTTCTGAAACCGTCAAATAAATTTTTCTTCTGGCAACTACCCCCCCATGGTGGCAACATATATACCTTCATAGTACATATATGATGGTAGGTTCTGTCAGTCACTCAGACACCCTGACTCCTTTTATCCAAGAAGCTGTCCACGCTCTTAATGTGTAACCTGAGCGGGTTGGAACACACGCTCCAGATGTGTTTGTCACTTCTCATGTGTTGTTCTGTCTATTCTCTGATGATTTCTATCTTCAAATGTTTGCAGATTTTTTTTAAATGATGTGTTTGTTTTTGAATTACTGGGTATATAATGAAGTTTTTATAATGAAGATCTCCTATACTCTACCCCCCTCCTCTTCCTCCCTCTAGGTGGTGGTCCACACCGAGAATGGAGAGCGTCTCTATCGCATCTCTCCCTGGGCTAAATACGTGACGCAGCAGGAGAATGCTCCTGTCTATGACTGGGTGCACTGGGACCCCCCACAGCCCTACACAGTAAGACCTCCTGGGACTATTTACTTTGGATTTCTGTTTTATTTACTTGTATCTTTTTGTGTTTTTATTTCATAACAAAATTGATTCAAAAAAATAATATTTAACAATATTCAGTCACCAACAATTCCTTTAAGAATCGTTTGAACACTGAGAGAAAAAAAAAAAGCTGCAACACTTGGGGCTAAACTCATTGAAATAATAAGCCATTTGGCATGTGCTCTGCGACCCACTCCAATGCCTACCAGCTGAGTATCCCTGGGTCAGAGTGCAGCTTGGCTTACCGATGCCTACACGTTGGACTGCAAACACAGGGCTGGACCCTGAACCATTTTGGACAACCTAGCCGCCAGATATCTTGCCCTGTTGTAGTTTTTGCAATGGGAGAAACATCACGTGGTGGTCTTTCGCATCACAGCTAAAACGCTTGCTGCTTGCTTCCCCGCCTCTGCGTCTGACCTAGACTCAACAAGCAGCTTTATAACAAGCTGCCCTCCCCCTGCCTTTCCCCACCTCACCCCCCCAGCTCCACCTCTACCTCCCCCCACTTCCCCGTCTATACAATCACTCAGAAAGAGCTTGTAGACACAAGAAGAAAATCAAAGTTGTCGTTCTATAGGTCCAACTCTGGCAGGAACAGACTTGAAAAAGCAACCAAGAGTTCTTATTGAATATTCTGACAAGGGCCATCACTCATGTTCTTCTGTGTTTCTTTTTTCTTTCGCACGCAGTCAGGCTCACTCCTCAACGGAGCTACCCCTTTTTCCCTTAGAAGTAGAACTACCCTGTAACACCCAGGTTAAACAATTACCTGCAGCTCCCCTGAAACAGCCCTACAGTTGTTAAGGGTTTGAATACTCAATGGATCCTTCTGGTTGTTTATCCTCTCCTTCGTCTCGGATGGTAAATGTGCTGATTGATCGGGGCGTTTTGGCCATGAAGTCACACAACCTGCAAACTTTCCTCCTAGCCCATCTCTTTAGTTTAGTGCCTGCGTTTAACAGCCGTTTCACTTCTTTGTTCGTCAACTACGCAAACGTAAGCCTCGCACAGCCACGGCAGTGCATATTTCCGACTCGCTCATTTGGTCCGGAAAGTCTGCAGTCGGCTGTGTCTGGTGAGAGGTGTCATCAGTCCACCTTACTGTGCAGCTGATTGGAGGAGCCTCAGCGAGTCTGATCCAGTAAACCCGATAACAAATGTGGAAGTGGCTATCTCAAAAGTCATAAACAAGTGCAAACATTACCACTACTATCTTCGTTATATTAATAATATTAATTAAGCGTTCGTCATTTCACATTCTAATCAGACTTAATCCAAAGCAGTATGAATATTAATTTATAATTAAGCTAGTTTAGAAATGTTGATAATGACATTGCATGTGTTGGCGTCATCTTACCCTCGCTGGGGTTTGGTGATTGGCCGACTGAATGTTGTCACAGGCCTAGCTGCCCGTGTCAGGCTTTCTAAACACTGTCCTCGCCTTTAGTTTCCAGCAAGCCTCGTTTAATGCTACATGCAGTGATCTTGTATGGCGAAGATAGTGTTGCTGCTCAAATGGGCTTAATTAAACCAACTTGGATAACTTTCTTTAACTTTCCAGTCATTGCTGATTGTTTGACTGTTAACACAAAAGAAAAAAAAAGGCCTTGTGTTTGCAAGACATTGTGCCAGTTTCTCCAGTGTATAAATAACATTTAATTAATTCAAGCTCCAGAACACCCCTTCCTCTAGCCAGGGACGCAGCTTTTCTCCTTCTCTACACACTTAAATCCACTCTGAGCGTATCTGAATGCGTTCTCAAGGCTGCTAATGGGGTGTATTTTGACGCTGTTGTTTAGCAAGTAAGACACAGCGTACCGTATAGACGCGCTGTTCCGACCACTTAAAGACAAGTGTTTCCCCGCCTCGCTGCCTCGCGGCCGTGGCACAGTGCAGGCTAGCGGCCTTGCGTTCCCCTTATCTCTGCTCCACGCCACCACATTAATGAGCGCCAGAACCCCCCCCCCCCCGGCGGCGATGTTATTGCTTTTTCTCCAGAAGATTCCATAAGTTTGTCGGCTGAAAAGAGCATGGTTGCGTTGTGTTACGCGTTCATTTACATTCATGCTTCCACTTTATTGAACCCATCATGGTATGTTATTGATTGCCCCTCAGAGGATATATATAAAATCGGATTTCATGCATTTCCTGCTTAAATGGGATATTAATGCAGACTAATTAGTGACATTTGAGATTTGGATTGCAAAAGAATACTGCATAGAGAAGGTTGTTTAAAAACTAAGTTATGTACATTTTAAAGTATCGATAAATAGTATTAGTATTATTGTTGTTTTAATATGCACGGCCACTGGATGCACTTATTCAAGGTACTTAATTGTGTAGCATCTACAGTAGCTGCTATCATTGCTTTACACAGGGAATGGGTTAGCCTAGCGATTGTAATACTTGCACTTGGTTCTATGAACATCTTTACTGTACCGACAGCGATATATTGTTTCACTTCTTATGACAAATGTACTCATTGTAACAAATGCCCTTATTGTAAGTCGCTTTGGATAAAAGCGTCTGCTAAATGCCCTAAATGTAAATGTAAATGTAAATGCTGAATTATATATATTTTTTGTGAACTGATCAAAATCAATAAACCTAAATGAAAAAAAAGGCAATATTTTATACTATCCTTAAAGAGTAACAAATCACAAACTTCAAACCGACCACATGAGATTGCTCTTGTGAAACAGAGTTTTTTTAATCTGACGTTCTGATTGGTCTAAACGGAGCGAGGTAATGAGGAACTAATCCATCTGAGCGTGTGCTGCTGTCCCTGAGGTACCATTAAAGCGTTCCTCTATAAAAGCAAAGCAGGTGCCAACTCCAGCAACTCCTGTTTTACACACGCGTGTACATGGGCACGCTGCTGTATGGGGGCATTGCCATGGCAACATTGCGAAAGCAACTTAAAAAGGTGTGTTTCAAGTGTACTTAAAAAAAGTGCATTTCAAGGGCACTTAAAAAGGTGCATTTTAAGTGCCTTTACATGATCGAGTTCTAACTGAAGTGGTTCAACCTTTAGAGCTTTCTAACAACATCATATGTACAATACGTTTACCCGTGTTAGGTGTTGTTGTCAAAGTCTCTCTTCTTTCTCTACCTGCCCCCCCGCTAGCCCATCCACAAGCGGCCGGACAAGCCCAGGAGCCTGCGGATCTACGAGTGCCATGTGGGCATCGCCTCTCCTGAGGGGAAGGTCGCCTCATACAGCAACTTCACCGCAAATGTGCTGCCACGCATCAAGGAACTGGGTGAGGGTCGCACGCACACACGCACGCACAAACACATGCACGAACGTAGGGCCGCGTGCACACACACACACACACACACACACACACACACACACACACACACACACACACACACACACACACACACACATACACACACACACACACACCCCTCTGTCCTATCGACTGAGAGTGAATACAGATACATGTCATTAGTCAGCAGGTATAGGGCTTAGAGATCCTTGATCAAGGATGCCTACAGGAAGACTGCAGACATTGGGGATCGAACCTGGTACCTTTCAGCCTGGAGTCCGACAGCAAAAGACTATCATTATCCCCCGCCTCCCAACTATAATCGCTACTGGTTCTCTGTGTGGTGTTGGTGGTGGTGGTGGTATTGTTTACAGTCTATGCAGCTCAGTGGTTGAAATTGGGCTTGTGTGTGATGCAGTCATCAGGTTATTTTTGGACGTTCCTATAAATCTGCGCTTTTGTTCTTTTCCTTACTTCCATCGAGAGAGAGAGAGAGAGAGGGTTTATATGTTTTCCTCTGGACCGTATGCTGACGAGGGAAAGGGATGGGAGGCAGTCAGCGTTTCAGAGATAAACCCTCCGCATGGTTGAAAGACGACATTAAACCGCCTTCAAGGTTACGAGAGGGAAGGTATATCACGGTCCGCCTTTTTTATGTTGGTGCGAAGCGGGCATGAAAGGATTCGGCAGTTACCTGACAATGCAGGATCCTGGCATGATCTTCATGATCTTATGTTCTTGCTGGAGTTTGAAGAGAAACAAGGGAAGGAGATTGAGAGGCTGCATTTAAATATTGTTAAATATCGATTGGTTAATATGTGAATCATTTCCAATGTAAGGTAGGATATACGAGTCACGTGAGGCCCTACTGATCTCCCACGTTCCCATTCCCTTGCTCTCTGCAGGTCAGTTTGCCCCAATTGGAATCCTCCCAAAAATAAAAAATAAAAGCCAGGACCAATCACTGCTCAGGGAAGGGAGTTTTCAGTTCATGATCAGCCTGGACCGCAGCAATCTGCCGAATAAAAAACTGAATGGCGCCACCCAAGGAAAGTGTAGAAATCTACGGAGCAATCAAAAGGTTTTTTTATTCGAAACGGATGATGATAAAAAAATGAACTGGAATGGGATAGTCCCACGAAGGGTTTATAAGGAGTACAATTTGATCAATCTGGATTTAATTGGCGGCAATGGTAACCTAGCTTTTGAGGGTCAGTCCCATTGGGGGATTCTATTGTTGTAAACATTGAATGTTAGATCCTCCAACTGGAGGGCATCACAAGTGCTTGTCTGTTTTAGAGGGAGTTTGATGTATGGTGATTCAATGGTATTGGTATTGTAAAATCTGTTGAAATACAGATTTCCTCTATGCTTTGCTGCATAATATGGACATGAACAAGGTAGAAACAGGCGGGCAACACGGCTCGGAAAAATATTATCTCACAATGTCTTAAAAAAAAAATAAAAAAATAAAAAAATACCCCAAACCAAAGTGGATAAAGTAGTAAACCTCCAGGACTCAAATAAAACCCACAAAGGTATGAATAATTCACAAACAAACTGAAATGGATGTTGGAGCAAAAAACCCCAACAAAATATTTGGTGTGTTGTAGTTGAGTTTCCTCTCCTGCTCCTCAGCACTGCGTCCTTAACCCGTCGGTTCACGCTGTGCCGTCAGCCCAAACCCAGCACTTCCCTCCACAAGGGGAACCTGGCTGACTAACATCTAACCCTCTCCGTGTGGCACTCAACCACTTGGGGAGAGTCGGGTGTGTGAGTCGCCTCTCGCTCTGTTTTGTGTTGAAGTGGGCATCGCTGCCGGTGTGACCATGAGACCAAGAGTGTTGGAGAAAGGGGTGGTGAGTGACCCCCGACGGGTTGACTGACCTGTTGTCCAACATTATGTTTCCTGTTCCTGCAATCCAAACATGTGCAATGGGTTACACTGCTTCAAAGGGCCTCTATTTTACCACCAGGTGTGTGGTTGATTAAAAGGGAGAATTCAACAGCTGGCTTCCTCAAAGCACCGTTCAATAGGAATACCAATACATGAGAGGATGGGCTGCATGTTGGCGACCCATCCATTTAATTATGAAGTTCTACCTATTAAGAACTACAACAACCTTTTTTGTAGTCATTATTTCATTGAGGACATGTAATCTGTCGCATTGCATTCTCTGGATAAAAAAGCCTGGGATTTGTCTGCTGGGCCAAGCTGAAATATTGACGTTGCGTGGTGGTTTTGATAATGTTCCTCTGCTTAGGTTGATACAGGTTAGACTCCATTAGCTATAGGCTACAATTGATTGAAATCAATTGGCTGTTTGTATTGAAGAATTTAAAACTTTTTGTGTTTGGAAAAACACTCAAAGATGGCCAGGCTTATTCATTTCAATAGATTCAGCGGTTTGTAGTTATTTTTTTAAGTGTTTCACTGCTTCCCATTGGCCTAAGGTCTTTGTCTGAAGGCTATTGGAATTATAAAACATATAAAATGACGCGAAGAGCACAGAGGAAATTGTTGTGCTGGTTTAATAAACCAGTCCATGAATGACGACGCTCTCCTGTGGAGCTCTCTGCAGCGACAGCAGACCAAGAGCCGCTAGTTCTTTCCTCCTTACAGCCACAGAGCACAAAAGAAAGTGTTAGCCATTACAACTGTCCACCCAGGTGTGTGATAGATCGATAGATCAGGCTTTACCAGCCTGCCCGGTTGACTCTACCAACTGGTAGGCTGGAAGTGGATCTTTCCATCATACATCTGGATGGACACTTCCGGTTGTGATGTCTCTAGAGGGTCGATTTTGAAAGGGCTTGTAATGACTAACCAACCTTAGTCATTACAAGCAACCAACCTTCTGGTGAAAACAGGACCTTTCAGGTTCGCAGAGCTATAGAGTAAAGGTAATCGAAGTGTTGAGGGGACCATGATCCATAGCACCCTTGAGACCTTGTTGAGGTGTGTATGTAAGGCGCTTTGTGGGTTCGAAAAAAAGCTTAAAGATGCAGGCCGTCTTTGAATTACACCGAACGCTTGAAATGGTTGCTTACAATTACAGCCATCCAAGATGTTTGGGCAATGCTAAACCCTTCATGTCTTTTAGAAAATGTCAGTCGAATTCAAATTTAACTTTGATATAGTTTGTTTTCTGTTAACAATAAAAATTACATATCTGAACATTAACTGGAAGATCAAATGTAGCTGGATAATCCTACGAGGGTATTAAAATGAAACAGAAAACCACGAGAAGCTAAATGTGCTATTGAGCCGGGACAGGTCCTTGGCCCGCAGATCAATAAGGTGCTATTTTTATGATTTCAGGTTACAACTGCATCCAGATGATGGCTGTGATGGAACATGCGTACTACGCCAGCTTCGGATATCAGATTACAAGCTTCTTCGCAGCTTCCAGGTAAATGACAGACAATTCCCGCTTGGGACAATTATAAATGATACACATGTCACAACGGTCTGGGATTCAATGGGCTCCTGTTGGATCATCGTATCCTCATGTTTAAAGATGTTCAATATATTTGTATTGAATTAACCGTATCAATTCCATCATGGCATTCGATTGCAGGCTGTCAAGTGAGGTGTGTTTGTTCAGAATCTCACGCACAATGACGTGTCTTACGACGAGACAACGCACCGTCCTCTGAGAAAGCCCTCCCTTGGGTCCAGTGGGATGGTCAAAGGCCGGTTCATTCAGAGGCAATATTCACAGATGGTCAGAAAGGTTTAGAAAGTTCTGGATTCAGCAACTGGGCCCTTTGTCCAGTTGTCTTTTAGAAATTAGCAGCCTCCAATTCTTAAAGTCTCCAATTCAAGCTAAAGAGCCTAACAAAGTAGGAATATATATAAATTGTACAATAAATATATTCAGTATATATGTCTTTAGGAATATATGTAGCTGAATTATGCCATATTCTGTGACTTTTGCGTGTTTTTAAATGCTTGAGAAAATTATAATATAGGCAAATATTAGCCTTATATACTATAATATAGACAAATTTAATTATGTATTTACCATAGTTCATCTAATTATGCTATATAATTATATAGCATAATTAATCTCATACTACTACAGTAAATCTATGAAGTCAAACAGTGACCGTCCGATTACGCACAGTATTTACATCCGATCATGACAAAACCTGCATCGATCAATAGAATGTAGAAGCGTTTGATTTAAAATGTATTTGAAGGTTATACAGGCTGATGGGACCGGCGGATTGAAAAGCCTTTTTTACCAACTCCTTACCAAAAAATAACCATACATTTTATCAAAGATGATAATTGACGCTTGACATTTGACCGTAGGGTGAATGATTATGGAAGTAAATCTGTTTCATCGGATTTTGAAAATAAAAAGCCATTGAATTTAAAGCACTGAATATTTATGCATTGAAATAACGTATATCTGGATTTTTTGCCTCTGAATTTAACTCTTTAAATTTTCAACAAATCATTTTCATCTTTAATTTTCAATGTTAAAAAATTCTAAATCAAATAATCAACGTTGAAAAACATTTTCTTCGTCATTTAACATCGGGGGACCTGGATGTTAAATGACGGTTAAATGACGGAAGGGCAATCGATGCTAGATCATAGATCGCGGTCAAGCAAGGAGAGCGAGCGGGTGTTACACAGATATCTGTGACCCACCGAAAAGTGTGGGCGCTGGTTGCACATTTTCTGCAACATGCACGAGTTTGAAGCGTAGACAAGCATGAAGTCATTCATGTGCGGAAACATCAACAAGCTTAAAACGTTACGTTTGTATCATCATCGATTACTCGGATTGGGGGAATTCGATTTGTGACAACGGGCGCACGTTAAGTGCCTGGAGCAAAACGGTTATGCCTCTGTGGTGGCATAACAAGAGCGCAACGAGCGCGCAGAGCCAACAGCATTCCGTACCAAGCAGCATGATACAGATATGAGGATGAAAAATTAAAAGTAGGTTGCTGTCGGGCGCCTCTTCCCGAGGCACGCCGTGCTTCCACTGGAATCACAGGCTGCTGCCGCTTAAGTTGCGCAATACTGTCGGCTCTGCGCTCTCGTTCCCCAGTGGGCAGCGGGCTTCAGATCGCCCCAGCATCACACCAAACATAGGCAAAGGGACCGCAGATCGCCCCAAATTGGTGCCCTAATAAATTGGGCTCATTAACCCACTACAATTACCCTTACGCTGCATGCAGATCCAGCCAAGTCACAGCAATCGCACACTTCACATACAGGCATTAGTTCATTGTTTATTTCCTACTGCAGTAAAAAAAATAAAAAAGGTGTGCATTATAACAAACACATAATTAAAACATAAGATCCCCCAACCACCCACCTTGTTATTAAATGTGCTTAATAAATACATTTGACTTGATTAGCATTTCACTGACCGTTACAATGGATAAGGCGTTTAGTAAGGTCCACCACCGTTGCTTCTCTCCCCATAAAAAGCTAGTCAGTGTTTAATGACGTTGATTTACCTTTGAGCATTTCCTATATAGGCTACTGTGTTAAACGCTGTTTAGAATTAACGTTTGTATCAAGAAAGAAAGAACCAGCGAGTGACGCTCTTATTCCCGCTCTCTTTGCTTGACCGCGATCTAACATCTAGGATCGATTGGCCTTCCTTGGGTCCCCTTATGTTAACACTGAATTTTATACATTGAATTTTGCAAAAGATTTTGGCATGTTGAATTTGGGGCCGTTGAAAATATTTAAGTTACATTTTTTAACCTTCAATATTTTATTTTAAATTTTTTAACATTGATAAAGATTTTTTTGAAAATTTAAATATTTAAAAGACTTATATTCAGAGGCTTGTATTCATTATATTCAGAGGCAAAAAATCCAGATGCGTTATTTCAAAGCATAAATATTTAGTGCTTAAAGTTCAATGGCTTTTTATTTTCAAAATCCGATGAGACAGATTTACTTCCATAAATTATATCTTTCAGTGTAAGAACAATGCAGAACCATTCAATTTAGCATTGAAGATGCACTAGCGAGTACCGACGAAGAGAAGCATCGTCGCCATTGCTCACAGACAGCTGCTGTTGACAGAGATTGCATTTGACTTTCTTTAGCATCTGTAATGGTTTGGAAATGCTGCCAAACTTTCCCTGACATTGTGTATCCTTCTAGACTAACAGTCTAGAATGTGCTGTACTTCGAATAGAAAGTGATTGGATCATGCCACTCACATTGCAGAAAGGGGTTTTCAAACAAACGATAAGGACATTTACTGAAAGCAAAACATAACACCGCCAATTGCACACAGAAGAATGAGTCAAGCCCCCACCAGAAAAAGATTTTTCCTTCTAGAAACCCGGCAATGCTGCGGTACCACTCATTTAGCAACCCCATACTCCTAATGCAACGCCCTGCTGTCGCAAACCTACAACTACTAAAGACGAAGTCGACCAAATGTCTATCGAAGATTTGAATCGTCCAAGATTCGAGGTCAAC
>NC_136936.1:10850868-10910868 GCF_949987615.1 Pollachius pollachius | reverse complement strand
CGAGATCTCCTGAGCGCGTGTGTGTGTGTGTGTGTGTGTGTGTGTGTGTGTGTGTGTGTGTGTGTGTGTGTGTGTGTGTGTGTGTGTGTGTGTGTGTGTGTGTGTGTGTGTGTGTGTGTGTGTGTGTGTGTGTGTGTGTGTGTGCTCTGATTGGTCACTGTGTAGCCTCCCCCAGCCCAAGAGTCGAATCAGTCTGACACGGGCCCGGTGAGGCTGCATAACACAGCCGTCAAACAAACATACCCCACACATGTTCATATCAATCCAAGCACCTCATTCAATCAAGGTTTTAGCCAATGATTTGCACATGCCTAAAGTCTCAATCTCTGGCACAGTAAGCTTATTTTGAAGGTTATTCAGGCTGAGGGGACCGGTGGATTGAAAAGCCTTTTCACCAACTCCTTCCCAAAAAAGAACCAGAAATTTTTATCAAAGATGATAATTGACACTTGACATTTGACTGTAGCGTGAAAGAAATGAGTACATTTTCTTTGACATATTGTGCAAAAAAATAAATAAATTCAGCTGCCAGTAAGACTTACTATTCTCACTTCTTTATTTTCTCTCTTGCTCTACTCTCTCACTACTCTCACTCTGTCATTTCTCTCTCACTAGTCTCTCACTACTCTCACTCCTCTCCCTTCTCTCTCACTGTAACATCTCTTCTCTAAACCCATCTGCTTGGATTAACCCTCTCAGTTTGAAGCCATTTCCATTTTAACATTTCAAATGGAAATAGATATTTTCCCAGTGCCTCTGTCTTTTTTTATAGAATGTTCTTTGTTGTATTAAATATGTTTTGCCTTTTCGGATTTCTGGTTCGGTTTCTTTTTAGTTCACTGTCATGCAACCTTGAGTGGAAAGGAAAGGTGGCAAACAAATGAATGTATTATTATTTATTGATACTAGATCGACCAGAACAAATCCTGCTTTTAACCACAACATCCAAAAATCACTAAGCAACTGCAAACACATGCTTCTGTTAAACACCCCACATTTAAAACCATAATTTCAATGTTAGTTTATTTATTACCTGAGTGACCTGACCTGAAGTCAGATCTAGGTTACGGTGGGAGTAGGTAGAGCAGGCTGTCTAACCTATTAACTGCAATGCTGTTGAAGGCCAGTGTTTGAGTCTCAGCCGAAAGGTTTCTGAGTTTGATTTCCAATGTTTGCAGTCAACTTGTAGTCGTCCTTGGGCAAGATGACTATCCCCGAAAGACCTAACCCTATGAATAAACAGTTGATTTCCAAAAAAGCGGCTTTACAGATTCCAGAACAGTGGATGGTAAGCTGCCCAAAATATGCCTTAGGCCTTGGGCCTGATTATTTGCACAAAGCGTTTGCCAGGTTGGGATCATTTTGACTTTGTTAAACATGGAGAGACTGAAGTCCTCCATCTTCTAGATTGCGTAGGACGATCAGGAGATCGGGAAAACAACCTAATCAGAGTGAATGTTGAGCAGGGTCATTATGAGAATCATTAAGTTAATTAACGAGGATATGCAATTAAAATGTTAAAAAGTTTGTAGTCGTTTCAAATGCTGGGGGAATGCAATCACACCATACCGGATTGCAGTCACTTCTTTTCTGATTACCGGTGATGTCGGAGTTAACTGTCTTATTTCTGCTAAACTCTAAGGATAATTTGTGCTGTATTACATGAGCAACCAAAGTAAGAGCATGCTAACCTTGTGCCATAAATCATGGCAAATATGCCATTTCCAAGTATTTTTTGTGATATGGATTATTTTATTTTATAGCAAACTGTTCGCTCTGTGGTGATTAATGGACATATGTTAACATGAATGCATGCGAGTGAACTTGCACAAATAAGAGTCATTCCATTAACATTTACGATCAATCAAAATGGACTGGACTGTTTTACCCTTGGGAGCTAGGTCAACAAATGAGAAATCTGATTTTAATGTATTTAGATTTCAGCCAAATTCATAAGCAATGTGGCAGTTGACAAATGAGGCCAAACAGGAAGTGATACGCTCCCCCTTGCATCACCTCTTAAGATTCATAGCGGCCAGCGTCATTCTGTCAAGGTCAAAAGCAGTGTGTGTGTGTTTATCCCCCCCAAAAAAAGACAGATTAATCAGATCTCTGTAGTGTTTAGTGGGGATTATGGCTGTGTATTTACAGCGTTTTATAAGAACGGGTCCCTTAATTGTGGATTAAACTCATCAAAGGCTCTTTCGTTCAGATGCACTATTCAACCGTTTGTCGCTGGGCTTTAAATGGTCCTAAATAATGACATGACCATGTTACTTTGTTAGCAGAGCCTTCCGGCATCACACAAGATGTCGAAATGATCCTGATAATCCTCTGCAGGCGCGTGGGCGGACAGACATGAAGGGACTGGTTGCGCTGGTGGTGTGCGGGGATGGGGGAGTGGTGGTGGGGTCTTTTGTCTGACCGCCGCCGCCGTGTTCTCTCAAACACCAACACTATTGACCGCCGTTGTTGTTGTTCGCGGCGCCCGCTAACGAAGAAGCCTGGCCTGTCCTGTGTCGCCGGGTAAGTGATCCCGGCGGCACGTCGAAACGGCTCCAGCCGGAGGCCGGGTCCTATCAGACGCGGCGTGAACAGCACGCGGCGCCAACCGCTGAGACGGCATGGCCAGTCTCCAATACATTATCCAATGCTTAGTGTCAGCCTCGGAGCCGTAATAAGAGAACAAGCCTTCCACTTCCATTAGTTATTGAGCTTCCCCCGCATCAGGAGCGCTCATTAGAGCCGCTGCAGACACACGCCGCCACTGGAAGCCGCGAGAGGAGTCATTTGTGAAAGCCCCGGAGGGCCGTCGCCGTATCATGGCCCGCCTCATTTGTCTCCTCACCCCTTCCTCCTTCCATGTTGTTTGGACATGCCTTTCCGTGTCAAGCCTTCAACGCTCGTCTCTTCGGAGAGGATATTAACCTCGGAGCGTGGCCTGGAGCCTAGCCCCCGGAATCCAGTCTGGGTTTTTTAATCAGGCCGGGGCGGCGCTGGAAGCCCTGATCAGAAGCCAGCCATGATGCACCTATTAAGCAGACATGAACTGAATGATACCGGTGAACCCGGAGAGATGGATGGATTTATTTATTTTTTTCCTTTTTTTTTTTATTAGCCACAGTTCGGCACCGCTTCACTAACCACCCAACCACCTCCTTTTGGGAATGGGTTTGTGTTTAAATTCCTCATAAAACTTTAATCAGCCTTTTTTAGACATGCATCAAATGCATGCACATCTAGGGTAAACAGCTCGGGACTTCCCGCGCAGCTAAAAAGTGGCTGAAGTAGTTGACGTGATTAAAAAACCGGCCCGGGGAGATACAGGGAGCAGGGCCCTGGCCGAGGTTTCTTGAGGACAGGGAGCTGTCGCTATCAGTGTAATTGGTCCGAGTTTAGAAGGCCCTGAGAGTCACTTTATTTGACTCTGAAAGTCACTCACTTTTATAGTGAATTAGCGACAGCCTGAATGACTGATCACGGCTGTGTGATGTTATGGCAGCTAGTTATCTCCCAGACCTTGATGTCAGCTTCGGCAATATCCAGTTTAATACGCCTGTGGGCAGCGCGTTCGTATATACATATCTTATCTTTTTATGTGTGTGTGTAGTGCCATGAAAGACAGTGGCAGGGTGCGACGTGGAACTGGACTTTCCTCTTTAATGTGTTGTCCAATAAACGTCTGGATAAACGCAGAGCAGGAGGCCTGTTTTCATCCTGCCACGGTTACTTCAACCGGCCCTCAGAAGAAGGGTCAAGGACACCTTGGGTCAGCCGCTGAAGAGCCTGAGCCTGGGCTCTAGGCTAGCAGGCTTTTTGTATGGCTCTGATGCCGGCACTCAGATGTAAGACTTCTGAGAGGACTGATGGTTGGCCCTTTCAGCTGATCCCCCTCCATCTCTCTCTCTCTGTCGCTCTCTCTCTCTCTCTCTCTCTGTCTCTGTCTCTGTCTCTGTCTCTCTCTCTTACTAATTCATTCTCACTCTTACTCTCCCTCTCTGTCTGTCTCCTTCTCTCTGTCCATCTCGTTGTCTCTCAAACTCACTCCCTCATCCTAGGGAAAGGCTAAGTACTTGACCTCCAGTTCTGTAACTTTAGGTAGAGCAGGCAGTGCGGTCCATTGGGTCCTGGAGCTCTGAGGGCCAGTGTTTGGGGGCCCTGCTGTGCGCGGTCACGGGCCCGGTAAGGGCAAGTGCCCACTTGTGTTTGCAGGGCCTGGCACTTGAGCACTGAGTGTCACTGCAATCCTCCAATGCTAAAGTACATTAGTTTGTATTGCAGGTGTTTTTTCAGCGTTGGCGTATGAAGTGCTCTTCCTGCATACCCATCTATATGATTGATTTTTCCATCATGCGGATGAATTCTTTATTTTATACGTTTTTTCAAACAGATTTATTTGGGATGGCAAAGCGGTGGGGATTCGGGGCCTTTAGCCCTGGGCCGGGGCTGCCTGGCGTTGGGCTGGGATCTGCTGGCTGCACACAGATGAAAGACTTCTGAAAGGTCTGATGGTTAGTTCTTTCAGCCGTTCCCCCTCCAGTCTCTCTCTTTTACTCACTCAGTCACTCATCACTCTCTCTCTGTCCGTCTGCCTGGCTGTCTGTCTGTGTCTCTCTCTCATATTCTCTCTGTCTCTCTCTCGCTCATATTCTCTCCGTCTGTTTCTCTCTCATTAACTCTCTCTATCTCTAGCTCAAGATCGCTCACATATATTTTCCCGCCGCCTTCGTGTAAATTCTTGAGATATGTGGATCTGGCATCGAGGTCTCCACCTCTTGTTCTCTAGCCTCTATGTCCTCTACTCCTCGTGCCCGGTAATGCACTTGACTGCCGAGGGATACCCGCTCCCTCCTTGATGTGGTTGTGACACACTCGCGCACGCACGCACGTGCACGCCTGTGGCGATAAGCGTCTGTGTATTTTATGTGAGGATCTCTGTGGTTCTCGCTGTGCTCATGATTAAGCTTGTTATTGTAATCAAATGGTGGATGAAGGCAAATTACCACCCGAGCACTGAAATGGGTTTTTATTTCCCGGTAGGCCCAAGGCAGGTTGCTGAAGAAGTAATGTTCTTCTTATTGACCTACACTATATTTAAATGTTAATTTAACGACAAACGGGAAGCAATTATTAATGACTGAATGATGTGGTCATTATAAATCGAAGGAATTAGGAGACACATTTACCTTTTCAGAGTATAAATTGGATTCTTTAAGTTTGTAAACAATCTTTTCTCATAAAAGACATTCAGATAAATGTGCTTTCTAACAGCCTCCAGCATTGCTCAAAACATGATGGACATACCAAGAGACACAATACAGGCTTTAACAGTAAAATAAGAAGCATATTCTCATGTTTAATACGTGTTAGCAGCAATACAAGAGTGTATAACCGCTGCTGTTCAATACTTTTCTAACTTATTATATTTTCATCTGGCAGCTAGTATCTTTCTTACTTGATTTATGAATGTGGACGGTAGGGATGGGCATTTGAAGAAATTTCCTTGATCGAGCATCGCTAGAGTTATCGATCAATTATCGATTAATCATTAACTTTTTTCTATTGAAATTCCCGTTGGTAGAAAATACAAAATGCAGCATGTTTTTATCAATGAAATCTTTATTCCAACAATAATGTATGGGCCAACATTAATACAATATAGTTAACTTGAAGACCTACAACTGTTTAACAGTTTTGAAATAATAAATACAGGCATTATAGGTTATAGGCCTATGCGGCGCTCGTAAAGTCCGAACAATGCGCCTACAGTCGCTCTTAAAGGTTTGGATACGATTCAACAAGACTAAATCTGTACCCTATTCCAATTACAATAAGTAGCCAACTTATCGGACAACAATAATCAAACAAAGGCAGTAGGCTAAACGTGGGCATTAAACTGTATAACTGTTTTGAAAAAAAGGGGGGGAAAAGGCCGACATATAATGCCTATAGGCTGCAGCCGGCGCGCGGAAAAGGCTCGCAACAAAAAGATGAGCCACCCATTTACCAACAATTGCATGAACTAGTCTATCTAAAAGCAATACCTTATTGAACATATACAAGGCTGAACTTGTTGCTAAAATATCACAGTTTTGGCAAAATGTAACGACTCCAAGAGGCACCAAGCCGAAAGAATAGCGGAGCGAGAGACAACACATTTAGAAAAAAAAGAGCGACTCACATACGGTGGTGACTGTCCCTACTGTCTCATAGCATACAGTAACTCCAGCCTACATATTTTTGTTTAGGAATATAAGCATGTTAACATGCTCGGGGGTCAGACGCGAACGCAGCCTTGTAACTGTCAGTCCAGCAGCAGAAAACACCCGCTCTGACGGGACCGAAGTTGCGGGGATGCAGAGGTATTGTCGCGCTAACTTTGACAGCCTGGGAACCGTCTTCAATTCACTTTCCACCAGTCGGCAGGGTGGTATTTCTCCCACATAGTGATATTCAGTTAAATGCTTCAAGACTCACAGTATGCAACACAACGTCCTTTTGATCGATAACAATATAAATTGATCGACGCATTTCTTAACGATCAATTATCGAGCATCGATTAATTATGCCCATCCCTAGTGGACGGGGGCTTTGTCTCAATAATTTCATTGGCCACAATGGCTGCTCTTTTGGTAAATAAAAGACTGACTTTGACAGAACAGGAAATGACACAGTAAGACAAGTGAGATGGAGCCAGCAGAGTTGATCAGGGTATTTATAGTGTAACTATAGTTACAGGCTGTATTATTCAATTTATTGAAACTGTCTTGTGTCTTGAATATTTTATTTTATTAAATATTTAAAGTTTCATATCCGCTTACCAACCACCAAATACATTTGGTAAGGTACTTGCCAGAAATGTTTAGTATGAAACGATCCATGTTCAGAATAGTTTTTTTCCTGAATCATACGCCATCATGTAGCAGAAATTAAGCGGCTAACATGCCAACCAGGGGCGTGTGATAATTCCTTAAACATTGTAAGTAAGAAAGACATATTAAGTACTGTTCTGTAATAATTACAACGGTAGCCTGTAATAGTGAACCCTGGCTGCTGTACCAACAAACAGGAAAGATTTGCCTTCTTGTTGTGCTGTCCCAGTTTTCCTATTTATTGAAGTCGGGGTTCTCCCGCGGGGTTCCAGACCACACTCCGGTACCTGCTCTTCGATCAATGAACCCACAGCTAGAGGTCAGGAGCTTAACTACCGCTCCGCTTTTAAAGGCCCATGGTGGACGGTGTTTAGGACCCTGGGGAGACCCAGCTCCTGGCTGCCACAGTGAGGCCAAACCTCACTGCTTCCAAGGCTGCTGTGGGAAGTGAAACGAGCTAACGAGCTAACAAGCTTAGCTCCTACTACCGAGTTGTTAGCCGGTTGGAGTTTTTTGTAAGGCATAATACACCGCAGATACTGAGTATTTATAATTGTGTATATATTGTAGCCTTCTATTCTAGGTGTCTATTTTAACCTGAACTCTCGCTGACGCTTCTACCAAGAGGATTTCATTGTACGTTTGTGCTTTGGCAAATAAAACCGTCTGGTTCTGATTTATATTGGGACTGCACAGGGTAGTAAGATCTAAAACACCTCGAGGAGCTCTGTCGATCCTTCTTTAAAACATCTACTCTCGGAGGGAAACCCACGAAAAGGGAATATAACATCCCCTTCTTGGCTTTCAGAGTGTTTTTTTAAATCTTTCAACTTAGTGTTAAATCCCACGCTAGGAGGCGGACACAGGAGGATGCAAAGCTCCGCGGCCGGCCTGGTGAAGGTCAAAGTGATCCATCACATTTCCTTGTTATTAATTATTGAGCTCCTGATTCGCCGTCGTCCGAGTGGTCCGCGTGACATCAATAAACTCTCACCCAATTTACATAAATGGGTTACACAAGAAATAGGTTATGGGCTCAATAAACGGGCTGGGCGGACGCAGGAAATGGAATGAAGTGGGGAGGCATGTTCGTCCCTCTCTCTTGCTCCAAAACGTGTGCCATTCATCAGGCTGTCTTGGGGCATTATGCTCAAACAACACCCCCCACCCCCCCGCGAGCTCACAGAACAGACCTGCCAGCGCCGGGGAATTTATTTGTTCTTATCTGCGCTTCTTAACTGTGATGCGGCGAGCGTCCAGGGTTTAAATCTCCCTCACGGCCGCCATGACAAGTTACCTTGACTACCCCCCCTTCCTCCCTCTCTTCCACCGATCAAGACTACTTCCAGAAATACATGCTTTGCTATCTTCCTCCCCATCCCGCTGTGCCACGGAGAAGGCATCCCATAATATGGGTCAAACCGGCGGCTGTGCGGTACGGCAGGAATTAAGATGGGTGATGGATAGCGGCACGGGGCGCGGGCCTCGTGTAAATTGAGTTGAGGGATTGTTGTCGCGGCGTGCCTCCGCGGCTGTAACAGGTGAGAGGGGAGCCGGTGTGATAAATGGCTGAAGAGATGGATTACCTGTGCGTTAGCATGCTCACAGAAGGACAAACCCCGAGCACTTCACACATAAGAGCGGGAGCTAAAGGAAGTGGGTCACGGTCCTTTTTCCGATCCCTTTCTCAATTCATGCGTCTTTTGCTATGCTGATTTATAACACGGCGGCGCATGCTAAATGATGAACTAATTTGGGCCGAGATGAGATAGGAAGGGAATTCCTGCAGGTATAGCCGCCGTCGTCGTAACTTTTCTTTCCGCGGTGTAATTGGACCGCGTGATGAGTGGTGCTGGGGGTCTTCACGTGAGAGGCTAGGTTTCGTCTTTCGCTGTCTCAGGCTCTCTCCAGCCATTAACCTCCCCCACCCCCCAATGCACAGACACCAACGCACACAGTAACACACACGCACACAAACCGTAGCACACACACACACACACTCGCAATATCTCATACATACACACATAGGCACTCACACACACACACACACGATCTCTGAAACACACTATAATACACTCACACCCAATGGGATACACCGGGCCTGGTCTTTAGAAACAGGGCAAATAAAGCGCCTGACAAGGGTTACTGGTTTATTTATCCCCACCAACCCCACTCCCCACCCCCACAGACAGGCCGCATCAAGGGGGGCTCCGTACCCCAGGATGTGAACTCTTCCCTGGGGAGGGTCTGGGTGAATTGAAGATGGGTCACGCGGAACACGCGGAACATCACACATCTCAATCTACTTTGTCCTTCGGCTTAGCAGTCGTTTTTTTAAAATAGTGAGAAACACTGTTCGTTGTTGTAGGTGTGTGGGGTCAAGTATTTAGGTATGTACACTCTGTGGATATGTTAGAAAATACAATTTAAATCAAGCAGACGGGTTCTTGCGACAGCGGGGGGAATCATCTCTTGTTGGTTGCACGCACACACGTTCGCACACGCACACACATATGTACGCACACGTAGGCGTGGCAGACGGCAGCTGCCGGAAGGTTCAACCCGCCGTATCCATGGCAATGTGCCCCCTGGAAGAGAGAGGGGTTGCGTTGCGTTGCGAGTTCCTCTGTGTCAGTTCGTTTTTGTTGTATTTTTTTCTTCCAAAGAAGTTCGGATATTCCTGAGGTTTCACCTCCCCCCACTAAAGGATGCCTGCTGCAGGCGAGGCGGCAGGTTCGAGTTCGGAATCCACAATAACACGACCGCAAACGGGCTTCTGTCGGCTCTTACCCACACGATTGTTGTTATGTTGTTCTTCCTGTGACCCGTCGGATGAGAGAGAGAGAGGGGGAGAGAGACAAGGGAGAGAAAAAGACTGAGAGGGGGGGAGAGAGAGAGAGGTCCCAAGGCAGTCCAAGCATGTCGTTGATCTCATCTTCGACAGCGGGAACTCAATTCCCGGCGCGCTCGCTGCTGGATTACCAGAGTGTAGCGGGAAATCCTATCAGTTCAAAGACGGTGAAAATATAAATATATATGTGATATAGAATGAAATAAAGACGAGGGAAGAGGAGCCCCTGCCCAGAATATCACTTGGCGCGTTGCCATGGGGATGGCGGCGCCGTTTGCATTGCCGGCCGTCATAGCTACTGTACTGTAAAGACGGTGACCGCCCCTTTCCCCCCTGTTGTGCTCCATGCTGGGCGGTGATGCCTTAAGTAATGGAGCGCCACAGCGTGGGGAGGAAGAGAAGGGAGGGAAGAGGAGGGAGGAAGGGGAGCAAAAGCAGGAGATGGGGGGAGGAGGAGAGGAGGTGGGAAGAAAGTGTGGGGGGAGGAGAGGAAGGGAGAAAAGAAGGAGACGGAGGGGGAGAAGAGGAAGGGGTGAAATGAGGGGAGGGAGGGAAGGAGAAGGAGTCTTTCTTGGATTTACATGATCAAAGTAGAAGTAGTCAGTCATTCACTCTACCTTTATGGTGTGTGACCTTGAATTCCTGTGGGTCTGTCTGTCTGTCGTTCAGTATGTAAGCATGTGTCTGACTTAACATCCGTCATGATACATTAGACTATATAAATATATAGGTACACCCTGTACATATGAATCTACACAATGTGTTTCTTTTGTGGGTGTAGCTGGGAGGTGCTGCGTTTCCTGCTGTCCAACCTGCGCTGGTGGATGGAGGAGTACCGCTTTGACGGCTTCAGGTTCGATGGGATCACCTCCATGCTCTACCATCACCATGGCATCGGTAGGTCCAGCACACACACACACGCACGCACGTACCATGCACACGCATGCAAGCCATCCAAACCTTAGCTTCATGGAAGACCCCAGATTAAGGTTGTTCATGTATGACACATCGGTTTGTCTGTATTATCTATGTCAGGGGTTTTCAAACTTTTTGTGTGTGTGGACCACTATTTGTAATCAAGAAATTACGCGGACCACCTCATAATACACTTAATAAAATATGAAAGAAAAAAGGCCTACTAGCACTAAAAATAACTGGTCATAGCATCAGTTCAACAGGCTAGTTAAAATAAAGTTGGCTCCACACAACGGATGGCACATATTTTTATGAGAATTTTCTGGTAAAATGAATGAAAAAATAATAAAAAGATAATGAAAAAAAATATTATTTAATATTTTATTTTGCTTTTCCATGGACCACCTGCTGTACCATCACGGACCACTGGTGGTCCGCGGGCCACACTTTGCGAATGACTAATCATTATATATTTCTATCGGTCTGTCTATATATATTATGTATGGTTGTTTATATTCTATTTGTTTATAGTTTGTAGATATTGTTATCTATGTTTTATTTATATATAATAATAATATTTGTAGAGCCTTTACATTCAGAAATCTCAAAGTGCTGCAGAGTTTAAGAGAGAGAAAAAATAAAATAAAAGGGGTTGTTAAAACATATAATACATAAACAGTAAAAGGGAAATTAGCAAAAGGCTTTTTTAAAAAGTCTTAACTTTTTTTAAAAAAACAGCTGTAGTCTGTGGGGGCCTCCAGGTGGTCAGGGAGAGCGTTCCATAGTCTTGGGGCAGCAGCGGAGAAAGCCCGATCGCCCATGGTGTGGAGCTTGGTCTTGGGTGATCTGAGGGTGTGTTCTGATGCAGAGCGAAGTGTGCGTGAGGTGGTCTGGAGTGTGAGGAGCTCCTGGAGGTGGGGGATGTCCGTGGATGCACTGGTGGGTGAGGAGGGAGACCTTGAATTCAATTCTGAATGCGACAGGGAGCCAGTGAAGGGATTTGAGGATGGGGGTGATGTGTTCAAATTTGCGCACCCTCATCAGGATCCTGGCAGCGCTGTTTTGTATGTGCTGGAGCTTCTGGATGCTCTTGCCAGAGATCCCGATGAGGAGTGCATTGCAGTAATCCAACCTGGAGGAGACAAAGGCGTGGACGAGTCTCTCTGAATCTGCCAGGGTGAGTGTAGGCCGGAGTTTGGCAATGTTTTTGAGGTGGTAGAATGCGGTCTTGCGGAGGTCATTGATGTGGGTGTCATAATTTAGTTGCTGGTATATATATAGTATGATATATATAGTTATATATATATATATATATATATATATATATAGTTATAGTTGCATATAGTTATAGTTATATATATAGTTATACATATATATATATTGTTATTTATGTTACAACATAGATAACATTTTAACTGTCTGTATTATCCATATTTGAAGGGATTTCATTGAGAAAAGGGATTGGTATTCAGTACTGAGTAAAGTCACTGTGGCAGATACGAAGTGCAGTAGCCACAGGACTGAAACTAAACTAGAACCAGGACAGCTGACAATCAATGCTAAGCTAATGTAGCGGAGCTTATTGTCCTGTCTGGACCGCAGCCAGGCCTTCCTGTCATAAGACATCAATTCCTGCAAATAATCAGTGTGAAGGTCTCCGTTCACACCCACACCCATGACGGCTCTCTTAAATCTCCACTTTTACCTGCCTAAAGCCATAACACTTATATGGAATAGTAATTTAATTGACTTTGTAAGTGACAAACAACACACCTGAAATTCCTTGTATAGGTACAAACCTTTATCTCATTCTAATTTTCACACGCAGTCAGATTCAAACACGGATATGGGTAACCACAACAAAAGCAAACGACAGTTGGTGATCATATTACAAGACCACACCTCTACAAAGCCAAAGTGAAAGCAACCAATCAAATATTCCCTGGGACTGTTGCTAAGCAGCATTTGTGCTGACAACATTTTGGTTTAAGGCAAATTTACAATTACAAATATAATTGATGTTCCTATGTTTTTACTTGTACCTCATCTTTACTGAATCATAACAATGAAATAACATAATCAAGAACAATTTAGTATTTTTTATTATTGGTTATATCAATAAAAGGAAATCTAATAGATTCCACATATTAATATTCATCTGATTTAATAAATCGTGTGAACATAAATAGTTCAGGATTACTTTAATATCCTTGGTCAAATTTAAGTATTAAGAGACACAACAAAAGCATTTATTTAGGAATCAAGTTTTGTAAATGAAGAAAAGTGGTTATTGCTGGATAAAATAATATTACCATATTTTGGAATGTATAACCCAAAAAGTATCCCACATCTTGCCCCCTCGATTCACAAGAAATAAGAAGGTTAAGGTTATTCTAATCAAGTCAAATCATATTGTTGAAAAAAAGATTAAAGCATTGTCTTTCTATTGAAGAGTAGTGCAGGTTTGCTTGAAAGTCTGAAACCAGATTATGGCTCTGTAAAAAAAAAAAAAAGTAGTATGGATTAACACAAGCGTACCATTATTATTTTAAATGATAATCATCAGTCTATTGTTTTTTTAAATATTTTTAAAAATGGAATCCGTTGAACTGGGACTTACCCGGATGAAGGACGCCTGACGCCTACATGTTTGGATCTGCGAGAAACAGAAGCAACTCAATAATTTAATAAACAAATATAATAAATAATTATTTAATAAGTGGACCCATTCTTTATTTTCTAGTGACATTTTTAAAGACTAGTACAACTGTCCGACCTAAAGCCATTAACCACTGATGAACAACGCGGCGTCGTTCACTCACAAAATGAAGTTGTCTCATTTGTTGTGACAACAAAAACAAAATGTCTGCCGACTTGGACTCACCCCAGGCGTGGACGGTCTTTTTGCCGATGTGATTGACCTCGCACGTATACTTCTCTTCCTTGGCGGGAGAGATGTCGGCAAACTTGGACAGGTGGAATTGCCAGGTCTTGTCGAAGGACAGGTCGGTCTGATTGGCATTGGCGAGGGGCACGCCGTCCTTCAACAGCTGGATGGTGATCTCCGGGGGGTGGAAGGCCGTCACCAGGCAGATCAGGGTGTTGGCCTCGCCATACTTTGCCGGGCTGCTGCTGTACACCTGCACCTTGGGCACCGCTGGAGGCCGTACATGATCGACAATTACTTTTTATTCGTCTGATTAATAAGGATATTATTGATCTATTATTTTTTATATTTATTATACTTTCTCTCATTGTGACGTGCATAGAGTGAGCCCATATAACAACAATACTGAAATGGGTTTATGTAGGCTAAGTCTGGTCATTTGAAGAGAATTTTAAGAAGAGATTTCAAAGTGCGGCTGTAGCTCTGGCAGTGTTAATTATGCCATAGAGACTGTGTCGTAGTTGGAAATGTCAAAGTGAAACTAAACTTGAGGGGAATTCCATCGAGCCGATCACACAAGAAAGAGCAAGTAAAGTAACAAAAAAGTAAACTATAGATATATTTAACTATTCAACACAATCAGATTATACAATTGGGTCGATCTCTCAAGAATACAGAACATTATTTCTGTATTCAATTTTTCAAGCTGATTTGAGCTGAGTCATGTCAACATACACAAGTTGTAACAGATCAGTACTTACATTCTTTGGACTCCACACTACACAACAGCAGGGCCACAGCCACTGCACAGAATTCAATCTTCATGATTTTGATAAGTTTTTGGTCCGGAGACGATGAGCTGTTGACTGGCATAGAAGTCGAGTCTAATGGAGGAAAGCGAAAGCAGGGAAGTAGAAATAGGTCTCTGGCTCCACCCACAGCCAGAATCTATTTTAACAGCCAATCATAATTTCAGGTTTCATGTTGCTAGGTAAGGGACTTCAGGCTGTGCTGTTCAGTAGACATGAGGACACATAGAGCGACATTGTTTTTGTTAAAGTAATCAGATGTTAACAAAAATAATGAGTGAAGCAGTCTTTTTTGTGGACTCAATATTTTCACAGTTCTTGTGCATCGATATAATTATATTTTGTATTTGTCTAGTTCTAGTTGTTATCATATAAGCTATTTCTTAAGTCTTTGAAATGTTACTGTCTTATTCCGGCCTATGGTGTTATGTGTTCTTCTTTTCAGTTCAGTTGTGAATCACAGTCAATGTGTCTAACCTGCCTTCCCCTCTGGACCTTTGGTCTTATCAAAGTCAAAGTGTTGCATAATAAAATAGCGCAGTATAACATGGCCATTTTATACAATAATTGTTGGAGAAAATGTGTTAGGGTTATGGTTTGTTATCAGGAATGTAGCCAGGGCTAAGAAATTACTGAGGAACATTTTTCTTCAACCTACAACAAACAATATTGGCTGCAATATTTAGCACACACATAACTCAACACACATTCTAATATGCTACCTGGAAGGTATTATTCATATTCAGGCCTATTCTATATGGCCTTTTATAAAAACCTGAATACCTAGGGTTGTGATTTTGCCTTTTTTTTATGTATAGTCAACCTTTTAAGATTTGTTTTTTAAAATAAACATTTGATGCCACACACTTTGTAAGCTAAATAATTTGTCTAATGTAAAATGTTCATCAACCTTCACAGATTACATAGTTCTCTCTTAACCCTCTTTCTGCCTTCTCATTTGTAACCACTGAAATGATATTCCCCACGCCTGAGACGCTCACTTCTGTTCTTTGTCACAGCCGTAGGTTTCTCGGGCGACTACAGCGAGTATTTCGGTCTGCAGGTGGACGAGGACTCTCTGGTCTACCTGATGCTGGCCAATCACATCCTGCACACGCTGTACCCCACCTGCATCACCATCGCAGAGGTGAGGATGCTAGCCAATCACATAGTCTGCACACGCTACATCCGCTTGGGCTAGGAGGAGGCTCACTCCAGGGTGTTCCGTCAGGAGAGGAGAACGCCTGTGTTGGAGGTTTGCTCTGCCGGCGTTGCTGTAGTAGCAGCGCTAAGGATGCTAGCCTATCACATCCTCTCAACACTCTACCCTGCCGCAATTATCACCGTGGCAGAGTTGAGGTGGACCCCCTGGTCGTTACTCCAGAGGCCAGCTAACAGCTGGTTTGATGTGCAACCAACTGACTAATCGTATTAGATAGGTGGTTTAAATAGGGTTTGTGTGTGTGTGTGTGTGTGTGTGTGTGTGTGCGTGTGTGTGTGTGTGTGTGTGTGTGTGTGTGTGTCTGTCTGTCTGTTACCTGTGTAAATCTTTGTGTGTGTCTGTCCCAGGATGTGTCTGGGATGCCGGCTCTCTGCCGGGGTGTGGAGGAGGGGGGGCTGGGCTTTGACTACCGCCTGGCCATGGCCGTCCCTGACAAGTGGATCCAGGTTAGAAGTCACTACATACCCCCCGGGGTTCGCTCACATTCTCCACAGTCCACTTCAAACATTCATTCCACTTTCTCCAAACCGTCAGTCAGTAGGATAGGTCAAACTGTCAAGATTGTAATCTGAATAATATATTACTCTTTACAGTTAGACTTTCTATTCGTGTCCTGTTACAGTGTAATTACACATGTGTGAACTGTATACTGCAATGTAACAATATGCAACAGCATGTCCCTAATGTTTATCAACTTGTTTACAGGGGGTTGAATCGTGTAATTACACTGTAAAAAGGACACTAATCTTTATTGTGTTTTCAAGTGAAATAAGAATACATGGCCTTAAAACACGGAGGTTAAAGATTGAGATTAGTAGAAATAATCGTACACTGAGTAACAAGGAAGCCAGGTACTTTCCAACACCTTGTTTATCGGTGATCGGTACATACCAACATTCAGGGTGTGTTTTGCTTTCAACATGAGTCATCTTTCAAAGTGAAACTGGGAATTAGGGTGGGATGTAGCAAAGCAGGGATTGTGATTGGATCATTCAGGATTTGATTGGCAGCAATGGAGTATCAATTGCTTATTAGTTATATTATATTAGTAGATCAGATCCCGAGTTCTAAGTTTCAATGTTGGTTTTTGCGTGGATGCGATCACCAACTCCTGTTTTAAAGGAAGTCCACGTTTTAGAAATTTAGCAGTTTTTTAGGGAACTCATTTAGCGTACATTCCTCCAAGGACATTTATTCATGGTTTTAGTTTCGGGTCAGCGTAGCAATTCACCACATTCAAACCTATAACTGAACAATATCTCCTGCATTTGGGTCCCTCGGCCAACTGATTTCTTATGGCTTTGGAGTGGGTTTGCTGTCATTAATCGTGGTGAATTGCTTTCCTTTAAACTCATGTTTATTTTTCAGGTGTTATGCATCTGACCAAAAATATGTAATGTCCTCGACTGTAGGTTTGGCTCTCTTGAAATAAGCTGTTATTTGTGTTTCTTTCTGCTCTGCGCTGGTCCAGGAACACAGTCGTGTTATTGGCTTTATGAAAAGCTTCTAGTCCATCAAAGTCGATAGGCCATTTGGCCTTTAGTGATAGATCCCCACTGCTGGAAATTACTTTATTTAGTCTCCTCGGCATCGCAAACTAAAAGCCTCTGAGGCTAAAAGCCGGACACTACTCTGTGTATTTACCAACCCTGTGTATACGAACGGATCTATGTTATTTTCCTCAGTACAGCACTGAAAAGTAATACAATGTAGGCTATGATGGAAAAAATATTTATGCTGAAAATATGTCGGGAGTTTTGGCAGCGGGCAGCTTTACCGCATTTAAGTGGAGGCGTTGTTTTTCTTTCAATGCAAATTACTCAAAAGTTTGTTGAGTTTTGGTACGAAATAATACATATTTTGAGCAGAAGTATTTAAAAAAATAATCATCCTTAATGCTTTCGGGGAGAATAGACACTTAAAAACATTGACGTACTAAAAATTCAAAACATGGAGTACTTTTAAAAAGATTATCTGTACAATTAGAAAATCGTCAAGGATTTTTTAATTTGTGTCTTTTCACCAAGACCTTCTGACATGCACAGCCAAACTGAAGTAGAACGACATAATTGTAAAACAAAACAAAATTGCCAATATCTTCTGCTCCTGTTTATACCCTTAGAAATGTGAAGACAATTATTCTTGTCTCCTTTACTGTGGGTCTGAATGTAGTGAGACGTGGTGAGCTGTTCTGTCGAGGTCACAGCACTTCTGCTCCAGACTCCCATAGAGCCGCTGCCGTCCACTCAAGTGCTGGCAGCTCCGGAGAGAAGGAGTTGAATGTTCCGGCATATTTACATTTCTGACAGTTAGCGATAGCTTTGTGTCAAGTGGCTGAAGTTTCTCAGTCTGACTTCAGGTTGGTTTGAAGTTAAAGGGTTGGATTTTATTATGTGAGCTAAAGCAGTAAATCGTTCAAGAAGACGATGTCAGGTAGGCTTGAGTTTATGGAATGAAAGGGAAGGTAATGTTATGGATATATGTACACAGTCTCAATCAGATGGATTTTAATGAAATTAGAGAGGAAAATTAGAGAATTAGAAAAAAAAAAATCTATTAATCTTTTAAGCAATCAGGGATCTGCTCCTACTGTTATTTCCCCTCAATCTTACTTTTCAATTAGGTATTGTATGCAATATAAATTAGCCCAAATTAAACATTGTAATTATTTAAGAAAGAGTTGACTTGGGGAGAGAAAATATAAATATTTCTTTAATGAATTAACATGCTCTTTTCTGCCGAACTCTGGTTTGTTGACGTTATGTAAGCCTCTTGGAGGAGAGCAATTTAAACTTGTAGTTAATCTGTTCAGGAGGCTGGTGGAGAGCAGTGGAGAACACCGACTTGGGGAGCGCTCCTCGCTCGCTCCGGGTTACACATGTCCACAGAGGGCTCCACTTTAGCTCCTCAAACTGTTCAGATGAATGTCCCCCCCCCCCCCCCCCCCCCCCCCGCTCCCCAACACACCTACCCTACGGAGCACAGCGTGAATTTCATTCCAACATTTTACACATTTTAACAACGTTTTCCAACATCAGCACTGAGCTGGCAGGGTGTTCTGAGGTGAACAGAACAGACCCCAGGCTGCCAAACACTGAATTCACCCCAAATGACACACTACACACACTACACACGACTACACAGGACACATTCTAAATGGACAGCACAGTTTGCATTATAGAGACTAAATGGAAATATGTGCTCCATTTTGGCCTCCCGTTCACACTGAGCTGCTGTATTCCACCGCAGATTTTTTTAAAAAACTGTGTGTGTGTGTGTGTGTGTGTGTGTGTGGTAACAGCTGGAGGAGTTGTGACATGCTGCTGTTTCTCCTCCCCAGGGGGGAGGAGAACACACACACACACACACACACACACACACACACACACACACACACACACACACACACACACACACACACACACACACAGAAAAAGAGATAAGGATAGAGTCCCACGAATTACCTTCTGTAGCGATTCTAGCTCTTAGCGATGCTAACTCTTAGCTATGTTAGCTCTATAAAGCTTGTTCTATAAAGTTATTTCAAATGAAGTGCACACTTTTAAAGGTGTTTGTTGCGGGATCCCTAGCGCCTCAAGTGGCGAACTCAGGCTATTTGAAGAGGAGGGGCGGGATATAAAAATGGGCACCTACTGCACGACATGAGGCCCTGGCAGGGCGTAAGAGCTAAGATGCATCGTGTTTGATGAAATAGGGTTCATCCTTGTTTACGATTAATATTATGTTATTAAGCGACCCAGATGAAAAGTATAACCACAGCTCAATGCTAAAAACACACCGGGAACTATAAATCTTTTAATCTTATCAAAGTATCTGGAGATAGACATGTCAAGTCTTCATGGCACCCACTTTTGAAAAACTGTGGGGACCCGTTGCAAGGGAGGCTGTAAGGCACTGCATCTCATTATCTTCGCTGGAATTCTTTTCTTCATTGCAATGGTACTTTGTTAGGTTTTCTCACTGCGGAAAAGTGCTGGCAGATCTGTTCGATTTAATTGATTAATTTGCATTTGTATTTTCCTGCGCTTTGTGAAATGGCTGAACCGTAAAACCGCAGTTTTTAAAAGTTTTATAAATGTGTTTTTTGCAGAGAATTCTTGGAAGGAGGGGGCTTGTTAAGACCCAGTACAACTCTGTGAAACTATTTATTAACATTGTCATGTATGAGCTTTCTAAAGCTCATACACAACGTTGTATTCAGCGTTGTATAGGAGATGCGGCACACACCGTGTTATACTGAGAGGCTTAACCCTAACTTGAACTTGAAAACAAATTGTGGCTCAGACGGAGCTCCGCACATCCACACACACCGTAGTGTTGTACTATATTTGTCCGGGAAGTCCAACTCTCGCTCGGAATGCGATCTTCAAAGTCAACGGCTGTCCAGAATGAGCTCCACACATTCGCACTTCACACACAACGTTGTGTTATACTATTAGTGTCCCAGAAGTTTAACCCTCTCTCGGATGCTGCACTCCACCGCTGCCCAGATGGAGCGCTACACGTCCACACACAACTCGCCTCCTGTGTCGCTTGTGGTGACGTTGAAGAGTATACTAAAAGGCACTTCAGCCTCATGAAAAAGGCCAATGCCTGCATTCGAAGGGGGGAGACTTGCAAAACCATTGGATTTTACTCCTTTTTTCAATTAAGGTCTTATTTCAGTAAAAGGGATACAATGGCATAGTTTACTATGTTGAAAATCATACAACACACATTAGCATGTTCGTGGGGAACACAACCAACTTATTCCAGCGCCTGTGACCGACATGCAGTGGAATGGCAGGTGTGTGTAGCACCGTGCGATACTGATGCCAGCTCAAGTCAAAGAGTGCCTCCAAAAAAGCAGGTAACCTTGGCAGCAGCTGTTTTCAACTGTTTTTGGCCTTAGTCATTTCTAAGGACAAGAAGGGCCTTGGTGCCAGGCGATCACAGATGCCGTGACATATACATCGCCAAAGATATGTTCCCCATTTATGCGGTACAAAAAAGGGGTTAGTCAAGATGCTGCAAAAGTGACAGATGGACCATAATTTTTGGTATTTTAAATCAGAAATTGTCAAAATTAATATTTTTAGGCCAAATCGTCCATCCCTACTTGGCAGGGCATCTAAGCAGGCACTTCATGACTTTCTTTCATCAGAAAGGCACCTGTAGGGAACCTCGAGTTTTTCGCATTGTAAGGGCATCAATTTGGCACCACATCCCATTCTCTCCACTAGAGGGGCATACATCGGGAAACCTCCCCTCATTCTCACGCATGAAGAGAACCCTTTGCAGCACTGCATCCTATTTCATCTACGAGAGGGGCACTTCTCCATTAGAGGAGCCCCTAATTAGGCTTTTTATCATGATTTCTCACTTGTAGTGCATCCCATTTTCTCTACTGGAAAGGGCACCCTTTGTGACACGGCATGTAGGGGCTGCAGCAGTGGAAGGGCACAGAAGGGTGCATCAGGTTCAGACCATTGTATGGGCAGCTTATAGGGCACGGCTCCACGTTACCTCCTCTAGAAGGGCACTCATTAAGACGCATTATCACATATTCTTGCTCTGGAGGGCACATCATCATCATTTATGAAGGGGCTCCCCAGAGGCCACTCAATCCTTTTTCGCCCTTATAAAGGTCAGCCAATCCTCTTGTTTTAGTCACTCCAAAGTCCACTTTAACAACGCTTTTTCAACCATAGGGGCACAAACTTTATTTGCGCTCCCATTGTTGCCTAAAACATTGTCTCCCGCACTTCAATTGCACACAAACACCTCAGCACCACTGCTGATAAAAATCTGAGGGGAATCACTAATAATTACAAGGTAATGTAAGGTTAATGTAATGTGTGTATCAAAGTACAGAATGCAATGACTACATTTAGGATTTGACAGCAATTGAGTTTTAGTAACTTTATATAGTAGTACGTTTTGCTTGCTATTACAGAAGGTCAGGTCCCAAGTTATTTTCTTCAATTATTTGTTCATGCTTGAGCTGCTTTCACAAACTGCTGGTCTTTTATTTATGGTTTCAGTAGAGAACTTGTCAGGGTCAGCGAGGTCATACACCAGAATCAAACTGGCAACTGAACAGCGTCTGGTTACCGAGGGGACAGGATAGACTCATGCAATATAAACATCTCCTGTATTTGAGGCCCTGCGCCATCTGATGATGAAACTTTAAAATGTTGTATTTTGGCCTTTCTTTTTTGGGGTGGTTTTGCTGTCAGTGATCTTGGAGAACTGCGTTCCATGTTGATGTTTATTTGTCAGGTGTTATTCCCGCCGTTTGTGTACTAGTTGTAACGACCCATTTACCAAACGACTTAATCAACTCACATGTAGGTTGGGCTCTGTTGAAAGAAGACGAGTAGAGAGCTGTTATTTGTGTTTTCTTTGCCCTGTGTTGTTCTCAAAAAGACATGTGTTATTGACTTATGAAAAGCTTCTTGTCTATTAAAGTCGATCACCGTTTGGTCTTTGGCGACAGATCCCCGGAGCTGGAAATCACTTTATCACACACTTATCTAGTGTCCGTTGGCCTCGCGTCCAGAAAGCCTCTGAAGCTAAAAGCCTGATGCTAGGCTACTCAACACCCATTTACTTGAGTAGCCTAGCATCTATTTACTCTCCTGACCCAGGTTGGACAGATGGATGTATTTAATTTTCCTCTGTAAAATACTTTTTAATAATCCAACAGAGGCTATTATGTGAAGAAAAACTATCTAGAAAGATTTATGGCAGGGGGCAAAATTAGCATATTTCCACAGAGGCATTGAAGACCTGAAAAGTTTGTTGCTATGCAAATGAGTGTTGTCATATGAAATAGTAAGCAATTTGAGCCGGAGCATCTAAATTAATAAGCATCCTTAAGGGGTTTGGGGGATAGACCCATGAGAAACATTGACATACCAAATAAAAAGAAAACATCTTTACAATTAGAAACCATTAAGGATCATTTATTTTCTGTCTTTTTGACAACACCTTCTTGCAAACACATCCAAACGGAAGGAGAACATCATTTTAAAACAATAAAAAAATGAAAAAACGTATTGTCTCTCGATTAGATGTGGGTCTGAATGTAGTGAGACGTTGTGAGATGTTCTGTCGAGGTCACAGCACTTCTGGTCCAGACTCTCATAGAGCGGCTGCCTTCTGCTCAAAGGCTGGCAGCTCAGGAGAAAGGGAGATGAACGTTACGGCATATTTACATTTCTGAAAGATAGCGATAACTTTGTGTGAAGTAGATAGTTTTGTTTCTCAGACCTCTGATTTGATGCAAAAAAAGCATTTTAACACAGTTTCGGAACACCACCACAGAGCTGGCTGGGTTTTCTGAGGTGAACAGAACAGACTGCAGGCTGCCAAACTGCCGGCGCTGGACTGCCTTGAAATTACACACTGCACACACTGCACAGCACTGCACACACTGCACACACTGCACAGCACTGCACAGGACACATATGTAATGGACAGCCCAGACTGCGCTATATAGACTATATGGAAATATGTGAAATATTTTCGTGTTGGGTGTTTGGGTGTGTGTCTGTGTAACAGCAGTGGTGATTTAAAAGGCAGGGTGTGTGTGTGTGTGTGTGTGTGTGTGTGTGTGTGTGTGTGTGTGTGTGTGTGTGTGTGTGTGGGATAATAACAGCTGGAGGAGTTGTGACATGCTGCTGTTTCTCCTCCCCAGGAGCAAGGCCTCATGTCATTCATCAGCTGTCTCTCATAGCGTCACACACACACACAAATTGACACACATTTACATACACATATACATTGATATACACAGACGCACACACCCACACAGTGAGACAGAGAGAGAGAAAGTGAAAGAGAATGAGACAGAGATAAGGAGAGAGTCCCCTGAAGGACCTTCCTTAGCGATGCTAGCTCTTTGCGATGCTAGCACCTGCCTACTCTTAATTGTTAATTGTTATGTTAGCTCCTAGTGATGCTATCTAATAGCTACGGCAATTCCTAGCGGTGCTATCTCTTAGCGATGATTGCTCGTAGAGGTTCAGCGAGCAGTCTCAGGTTTCCAGATATTCCCTGCAGGAGTTCCCCTGTACGGCTTATGCTTCAATCGCTCTGCAAACTATTTCCCTCTCCATGCACCACATGTGTGTGAACAGAGGCATAAGTCGTAGGCTCCAGGAGGGCCTCTGGACCATCCAACACCCTCCCCACAGGGTGATATTGATGCTATATGGTCTTACCCGAGGGCCTGGTAACACCGGTGGAGACCAAAGAGCTGATACTGTCTGATTAGCAACGTTAAGCAGTGTCAACTCTGATGGATCACGTTAGCGACACTCTCGGATTTAACGAGCAGCCCTTCCCTTTAGCTGGCCCAGATTAATGATTAATTCAAACACTTGGAGACAGAGGAGCAGGAGGAAGGGTTAGAGGATGAAGAGGAAGTGGTGAATGAGGAAGAGGAGGAAGATCATGAGGAGATAGAAGAGGAAGGGGGGAGGAGGAAGATCATGAGGAGGTAGTGGACAATAGGGAGGTAGAGGGGGTAAAGGAGGACGAGGAGGAGGTAGAGGATTGAGAGGTAGTAGAGGAGGAGGTGGAACTGGAGCGGGACGATGAAGATGCTGGAGAGGGAGAGGATACAACTCAATGAAAATCAGTATGCTCCGCCCCCCTTCTCTATCTCAATGGCCCCTTTCAGACATGCAGTCTTATCCTGCAATGTTCCGGAAGATTCCCTGCATGGGGTCAGGTGTGAATGTGAACAGGGATCGATATTCCGGGAAATCTGCACTGGCAATTTTCGTGAAAAAATGTATTTGTAACAATGTTTCCTTAACAAAAGCCTATATATTTTATAATGTACCCCACATCTGTATCTGTCTCTCTCTCTCTATATACAGTGGGGCAAAAAAGTATTTAGTCAGCCACCAATTGTGCAAGTGCTCCCACTTAAAAAGATGAGAGAGGCCTGTAATTTCCATCATAGGTATACCTCAGCTATGAGAGACAAAATTAAAAAAAAAAAAATCTAGAAAATCACATTGTCTGATTTTTAAAGAATTTATTTGCATTATGGTGGAAAATAAGTATTTGGTCAATAACAAAAGGTCATCTCAATACTTTGTTACATGCCCTTTGTTGGCAATGACAGAGGTGAAACGTTTTCTGTAAGTCTTTACAAGGTTTTCACACACTGCTGCTGGTATTTTGGCCCATTCCTCCATGCAGATCTCCTCTAGAGCAGTGATGTTTTTGGGCCTTCGCTGGGCAACACGGACTTTCAACTCCCTCCAAAGATTTTCTATGGGGTTGAAATCTGGAGACTGGCTAGGCTACTCCAGGACCTTGAAATGCTTTTTACGAAGCCACTCCTTCGTTGCCCGGGCGGTGTGTTTGGGGTCATTGTCATGCTGAAAGACCCAGCCACGTTTCATCTTCAGTGCCCTTTCTGATGGAAGGAGGTTTTCACTCAAAATCTCACGATACATGGCCCCATTCATTCTTTCCGTCACACGGATCAGACGTCCTGGTCCCTTGGCAGAAAAACAGCCCCAAAGCATGATGTTTCCACCCCCATGCTTCACTGTAGGTATGGTGTTCGTTGGATGCAACTCAGCATTCTTTCTCCTCCAAACACGACGAGTTGAGTTTTTACCAAAAAGTTCTATTTTGGTTTCATCTGACCATATGACATTCTCCCGATCCTGTTCTGGATCATCCAAATGCTCTCTAGCAAACTTCAAACGGGCCCAGACATGCACTGGCTTTAGCAGGGGGACACGTCTGGCACTGCAGGATTTGAGTCCCTGGCGGCGTAGTGTGTTAGTGATGGTAGCCTTTGTTACTTTGGTCCCAGCTCTCTGGAGGTCATTCACTAGGTCCCCCCGTGTGGTTCTGGGATTTTTGTTCTTGTGATCATTTTGACCCCACAGGGTGAGATCTTGCGTGGAGCCCCAGATCGAGGGAGATTATCAGTGTTCTTGTATGTATTCCATTTCCTAATAATCGCTCCCACAGTTGATTTCTTCACACCAAGCTGCTTACCTATTGCAGATTCAGACTTCCCAGCCTGGTGCAGGTCTACAATTGTGTTTCTGGTGTCCTTTGACAGCTCTTTGGTCTTGGCCATAGTGGAGTTTGGAGTGTGACTGTTTGAGGTTGTGGACAGGTGTCTTTTATACTGATAAGGAGTTCAAACAGGTGCCATTAATACAGGTAACGACTGGAGGACAGAGGAGCCTCGTAAAGAAGAAGTTACAGGTCTGTGACAGCCAGAAATCTTGCTGGTTTGTAGGTGACCAAATACTTATTTTCCACCATAATTTGCAAATAAATTCTTAAAAAATCAGACAATGTGATTTTTTTGATTTTTCTTTTCATTTTGTCTCTCATAGCTGAGGTTAACCTATGATGAAAATTACAGGCCTCTCTCGTCTTTTTAAGTGGGAGAACTTGCACAATTGGTGGCTGACTAAATACTTTTTTGCCCCACTGTATATATATCTCTTGTGGGAATGCCTTTCCACTCAAACACTTTGTGACTTATTTTGGTCCGTCCATCACACGAAACGACGGAAACATTTCAATTACCAGAATTAAAAACAACGACACCACGCACACTGTCGGTTGGTTGTTGGTATTTACTTAAAATGTGTCTCGAGCAAATGCCTGTGAGCAACTGGTGGCATTAGTGTGGGCCGGAGTGAGTTAATTTCTCAAAACAAGTGAAGAGGGAAGAATTGAACCAGTTCTCCACTTCCTTGTTCTCCCTCTTCCTTACTCTTCCTCTCCTGCTAATCTTACTTTTCCACCTCCTCCCTCTCCCAACTTGTGGGAGACTCGTGGCCTCCTCATTCTTACTCCAGCTCTGTGGACCAGTGAGAAGGGGGGCGGGGGGGGGGCAGGTGACGACAAGGGGTGATACAAAGGTGTCCCCATAGCAACGCCAAGCGGAAACACAGTTAAGAAAAAAAAGTGTAAAGAGAGAGAGGGTAGGGAGGAGTTGAGGAGAGAGGTATAGTAAGAAACATGGGAGAATGGAGAGAACATAAAGGGAGAGACATAGAAGAGAGGGAGTGTAAGTTGAGTGATGGAGGAGGAAGAAGAGAGAGATGGGGAGAAAGTGAAGAGAGAGAGAATTAGAGAGAGATATGGAAGAGGTTGGGGGTAGAGAGAGACCAAATAAGGAGAGAGAGAGAGAGAGTGCGAGTGAGCGAGAGAGAGAGAGAGATGACATAACTCTCAGCATTACTTTGGGCCCTATTTTAACGGTCTGAAACGCAAGTGAGAAGCGCAAAATGGAAGTAGCTTTGTGGGCGGGGCTCTGCCGCTGTTGCTATTATACCGGCGGATAAATGACTCTTGCGCCCGACGCAAATCTAAAAAGGGTTGCCCTGAAGTAGACTAATTACCCGTAGGTGTGGTTTGGGCGTAACGTGCAATAAACCAATTAGAGTGCCACCTCCCATCTCCTTTAAGAGGCATGAGCGTATTTGAACCCGACGAGTTGATATTTTGACAGCGTGTTTACAGTCTCCGATGAGACATATGCATGACCACATGAATTTCAAACTTCAAATGGCTCAGTTTATGGGCAAATAATATGCCCTAATTCACACATGGAACAGCATTTTCTTCTACAACTTCCGAAATACTCGAGTCGTCGTGTAATTGCGGCAAAGAAAATTTAACACACATATGATATGCAGTCCTGTGGCCGTAACTGTGGGTCTATTTAATGATATGCGGCAATACATGAACACGCATCGTTTCTTACCATAATTGTATATATTATCGTTATCGACTTGTGTTCCTAAGATTCATGTGTCCCCCCGTTAATGTACATTGCCATGGACTGTATTGTGCGTTACGTGTTTAGTTTGCGTGTGTTTGAACAGATGGATGCACACACGCGCACCTGCATTCATTCATTCTATTTAACACTCACTCGCGGTAAAAGTATGTTTTCTCACGATCAAATACTCATCTATCCTAAAAGTTATGGGCTTATACACAATGTCTGTGTCAGGAAAATATGTGTTTGCTGTACGGTGTTTGCAGATGCATTGATTTAAATACAACTTATTACCGCTACTCTTTCACAAATAATTTAGCCTAATCAACGTTATCATTTACCTTAAAACGAGATTTTGTTTAGGAAGGCTGGGATATAGCCTACTTTGCTCGAGTTTATCATTGTTATTATTATAATTATTATTATTATTATTTTAACGCATGGCATAGCCTACTACAGTGTTCATTCATGCAGCCCCTATGGAAAAAACGTTGCAGTTCCGACCTGCCATGGTACGTCAAAATAGCAACACCAACTGCGCCATCCGCTAGTGCACTTAGACGAAGTATTTGTCGGTAAGTTGCGCAACTGCTTTATCGATCTGTAAGATAGTACCATGTATCCTTTGCGCCGGAACACGCCTCTGCTTTTCGCCGACACGCCTCTCAGGGCGCAAGTTTAGTGGCGCAGGTTTGCTGCGGGGGAAAATCGGCTTTGTGCCGGGTGCAAACTAGCAACGATACATGCGTCGCTGTAGTAAGTCAATTGCGCTGGATGCAAGATAGGGCCCTTTGCCTGTTAGCCAAATGATTTTCCAACTCAAAGTGATTTACACCACTCCATGAGAAAGAAATGGAGTGAGAGACACAGAAAGAGACAGATAAAAAGACAGAGAGACAGACAGACACAGAGACACAGCTTCAAAGGGAGCAAAACAAACAGAGATCCTGCTCATTCATTGCTAGTATTTAAGATGTGCGTGTGTGTGTGTGTGTGTGTGTGTGTGTGTGTGTGTGTGTGTGTGTGTGTGTGTGTGTGTGTGTGTGTGTGTGTGTGTGTGCGCATATATATATATATATATATAGTATTTGTTTAATTATTTTTAATTTCAGAGAGGGGAGGGCCATGTATATGTGTGTGTGTGTGTGTGTGTGTGTGTGTGTATATTTTTGACATCCTGACTGTCCCTAATGAATCCAGAGCTTATCCACCGACAGCAGGCTTTTAGCGCTAGGTGTGTGTGGGTGTGGGGGTGCCTGCATCTCATTAGTGTCGGTAAAGGGGTGTGTCAGCGCGGTCGGCCCGGTTGGATGTGGGTGCGCTGGTGACGGAGGCCTCTTCTACCCTGACACTACAACCCCTCTCCTACTCTCCTATTATCCCCCACAACCACCACCTCCTTCTCTCCTCCACCACCTCCTTCTCTCCTCCACCACCACCTTCTCTCCTCCACCACCACCTTCTCCTTCTCCCCCCACCAACTCCTACCCCCATTACATAACTCCTCCTTTCCCTACCACCACCATCAACGCCTGTTCCCCCCCCCCCCCCCCCTCCCTGCCACCACCTCCTCCTTTCCATACCACCATCACCATCACCTCCCATCCTTCCCTCACCATCACCTCCTCTCTTCCCGCCATTAATTGCTCTCCAATAGTGCAAAATGTGGAAGTGGATTGTAGCAGGGTCAAGGAGAAGGGCACAGACAAATGTTGTGCAGAGAGAGAGAGCGAGAAGGAGAATGAGAGTTACGGTCCCCGTCGGGTGATATTGGTTATATGCCCGTCTTGTGTGGTTCTCTCTCATCGGAGCTCCGTGTGGGAGACAATGAGGCCGGGTGGTTTCTGGCTAGCATCGACCTGCTAGATGGCTCACATGAGATCAGAGAAAGAAAAGCAAGGAAAAGAAAGGTTAGCACATCCGATACATCCCACCACGTGTATTTAGCTTGGAGAAACACAGTCATTTAAATAAATTACAGTACAAACGCAAATATTGGAGGGTGTTAGGGTGAGGTGGCAGGTGAACGGAAAACTATTTAAAAAACTCCTGAGTAAGCCATAAAATGTGCCCATGTTAAATCCATTCTAATTCTTGACACTGTCTAAATGTCAAAAGTGACATTAGACAGTGTCTAATGTCACTTTGAAGTCGAAGTGGATTTGTTCGAAAAATGTTTTTTCTTTTTTAATATTGTTTTACCTTCCTTTTGATATCATTGTTTATATGATTGTCTTGTACCGATTGTCCTTAACGTCCTCTAAACAGCTAAGTAAAGCACTATGAACACCCTTAGTGTCTGAAGGGTGCGTATAAATATCTCATCCTTGTCTAGTCTAATAGCCAACCTACATTCCCCAAAGTGTGTCAAATCTAGTCATTCCTGGTTTCCACAGACTTCTTCATCTCTATGTCTCCCCATGCCTCATCCCCTGTCCCTCTCCCCTTCTCCCCTTTCTGCTCTCACTCTACCCTCTCTCCCTCTCTCCCTCTCCCCCTATCCCCCTCTCTCTCGCTAACGAGCTCCCGGCTTCTTTCTCCCCGTCGTCTCAGCCTGAACTGGGTCCTACCCTGGCGTTGAACCCGGCTTCCACCCTGGGTTCCTAAGAGGTCCTCAGGCCACATGTGTGTTGAGTAATACAGCGATGATGCATCGGGGAGAGAGGAGGCAAGGAGAGGAATGAGATAGAGGGGGCAGGGAGGTGAAGGTTGCAGGGGAAACGGAGGAGGAGAAGGAGGCAGAAAAGGAGGAACCATCTGGCTCATGGCTGACATATTGATCGCCACAACTTACTCTCACTTTTCTCCCAGGATTAGGGGTTTGGCTGGGGAGTTATAAAGAGGCCCTCCCCGGACTGTCAATCTCCTGTCAGAGAGAGGTTCAGGCGAGCGGACCCCCGTCCATCACAGAGAGGGGTAGACCTGTTGCTCGTCTTTCCCATGATGGGGGGGGGGGGGGAATGAGGAGGTGGCGGGAGGAGGTGGTTAGCAGAAGAGAAGGGGAGGAGACGTGTTGACGTGAGGAGGAGGAGGTGGTTGGGAAAGGAGAAGAGAAGGGGAGGAGACGTGTTGACGTGAGGAGGAGGAGGTGGTTGGGAAAGGAGAAGAGAAGGGGAGGAGACGTGTTGACGTGAGGAGGAGGAGGTGGTGAGCAGAGGAGAAGAGAAGGGGAGGAGGTTGCGGGAGGAGAGGATGAGTGGGGCGTCTGAAGCCGGCCCCCTTGGCCGTGAGGTGTGGGGGGCCACAAGACACGTGAATTGGCCGCCCCTCGTAGAGTTTGGAGGGCAAAGATTTTTTTTATTTTTTTGTTATCAGAATCAACTAGTGATTATGTTAGCAACAGCCAATGGGAAGAAACAAACAACCAGTTTTAACAACTCATTTTCCCTCAACTGCAGAAAAGCAGGCTTGGAACGGTGCTGGAAATGTTTCAGTAGAAATGACTGCGCCATCCATTCGAAAGGTGTTGATCCATCCAGCAGCTATTATACAAATATAACTCCCCGACCTCCCGTCTATTCGAGTGGCAGGTTCCTGAAAGATTTGGCAAGTTTTAAGGGAAGGAGCGGATAATCAGGCAGTAGAGTCTTCCCGTGTGTACCCCTGCATGTTCCCAGTCCCCTAGTGTGGACCACCAACGATGGTAATGCAAGACTGATTGTCAAGACCAGAAGTGAAGTGTGTAGTCGACTTCGGGGCAGGAACCTTAAACTAAACTCTTCTTAATCTTGGTCTCCTCAATTAAGGTGAACTGTCTGAAGCAGTCTATTATTCCCATTGTCTAGTAAGAGAGTAAGGCTTCATACACATTTTGCACATGTGAAGCAGTACTCTCTTATCGTAGAAATAGCCCAGTTTGAAGGTTTCAGTCGAAGACCATGTTTTACCACACACTTTGATTGAAGTGAAATGCCGTTTTGAATTATTACCGATGTCTAAATTTGCCTTCTTATTTTACACATTTCCCAAACTGCTACCCACTTTGAGTTGAAGAGTCCTTTAGCAAGGCACTGCTCCAGGCGTTTTTATTAAATCAATAACGCTGATGAGCATTTTTGTGTGTGTGTGTGTGAGGCTGTTGAATGTGTGTGTTTTTAGTAGCGCTACGTTTTTATTAAATCAAGGTGGATGAGAATGTGTAGGTGTGTGATTTTGGGCAAACGTATGTATGTGTGTGTGCAGGGTTGTAAAGGTGTTCTTGGTGGTGCTGAGTTTTTATTAAATCATTAATGTGGGTGTGTGGGTGTGGGATTTTGGGTGAACGTGTGTATGTGAATGTATGTGCATGGGTTAAGGTGTGAGTTTGTGGTGGTGAATGCAAAGCAAAAAGGCAAAGCGCTTGCCGATATTAAGAGGCCCCTGTGTATTTAGAAAAGCTAAACAGTAGTATGCCTTTATTTAATATTTATTTACCATGTGTTCATTAAACCGCATGATCCTCAGGGCCAACGCTGGCCTGAATGAACCTGTAAACCCTGTCTGCCAGAGGGTTCCACCCAAGAAACAGCCGCTGACAACCCCTCGTTTACTCCTGACCTATCACAGAAGACCTCGCGGCTGGTTGCTTGTCAAGTTCGGAACGCAGGGTCGACTTTATTGTGGAGTTGTCTTTTTGTCCCTCGCAGTCTGAATGAACTCCGCTCTGAACTTGGAGGTAGCGGCGGGGGGAGGGTTGCTCGGCTGGCAGCGCACATTTCTCTGCTGGTCTCTGCGAAGTTATTAAGAACTCCGTAATGGCGGTTTTTACAAGATGGACGTAACCCTGATAGAGTGGTGGAGGAGGGGAGATAGTCGTCAAAATAGAGATTGATAGGAGAAGGAAGAGGGGAGCAGAGGGAGGACGTGGGTCGGGAGAGAAACCGGGGGGGAAGAGATAGAGGGAGAGATTGAGAGGGAGGGGGAATGATTAGATTTACATAGAGGGTAAAGAGAAACGAGAGGAGGGATGGAGAGGGGGTGAGAGATGCCGAAAGAGGAGACAGAGAGAGAAAGAAAACAGTTGTGTGTAAATATACCTTACTGACTCTTACTCACAACACACTTCAGATTCTCAGTGAGTATGGATCTGTGTCTGTCAGCCGTCGATCGTTTCAGACGCTTTCAATAATCTCTTGTGTTGCCGGGCAGATCCTGAAGGAGTTCAAGGATGAAGACTGGGATATAGGAAACATCATCCACACACTGATCAACCGGCGCTACGGGGAGAAGTGCATCGCCTACGCCGAGAGCCACGACCAGGTACAGACATCACTGAGTGCACCTAGTTCTGTAACTCTCTTTCTACTATTGAGACGTTAGCAGATGCTTCCATCCAAAGCCACTCACAGGAACTCATTTACAGCTGTCAAGTAAATTTAGATTTGTAAAGCCCTAAATCAGAGTTAAAGTCTCTAGCCCTACGTCTCCAAAGAGCTTAATTATCAAGGAAGAAACCTTGGGAATGCAGATTCAGCGATTCCCTAATGTCCCAAGTCTGGCCCGCAGGCAGAGTAAGATGCCCTGACCCCTAGCTGCGACTTGCGTCGTGTCTGAATTCACTCTAAGTTTGGGTAATTTTGGGTAAAAGCGTCTGCTGAATGAGGAACTATTAAAAAGTAAAGAAAGAGAAAGGCATCTTGCATTCGGCCTATGTTCCTCATTCCCGGTCTAGGATTAAGAAAGTACATCCAATCTTATGCATAAAGGTACTGCGGATGATACCTGATACCTTTCGGCTGGAAAATGAACACCAAACCGCAACACCACTTGTAGATCAGTTTGCCTTAGATGACTCCTTCTATATCTAGGTTAAACACATGCTATTGCATGCATTGAAACTAAATTGAAGGGGTGTTTACACGGGTGCCGGCACCCCTGTGAAAGTCCAAAACCTGAAAGTGTTTTTGTGCAGAAGTAGTCAGGAGATTTGGCTCCCCTTTGAACAAGTGTTCCTGCTTCGCTGACGCAGCCTCCCCTTGTGTCCGGCCCAGGCGCTGGTGGGAGACAAGACGCTGGCCTTCTGGCTCATGGACAAGGAGATGTACACCAACATGAGCTCCCTGGTCCCCATGACTGCTGTCATCGACCGAGGCATCCAGCTGCACAAGATGATCCGCCTTCTCACACAGGCCCTCGGAGGAGAGGGCTACCTCAACTTCATAGGTGAGTCGTCATGGTAACACTGTAACCAACGCCCGGACAAAGGAAACCGAGACCCGGAGGAAAGTGGATCATATGGATTAAGTTGTTAGGATGGTAGACTCTTTTGTGAAGAGCAGAACTTAAGTGAACACAGAGGGACCGGGCGTTAATGTTCAAGTGAATCTTACTGTATAGCTTAAATTTGAACCCTCAGAGGTAAAAAGTGGTACTAAATTATTTGGGTGGCAGGGTCCTAGATTGCTCTAAATCGGGTTCTTATTTCAGTAATGGTGATCAAATGGCATAGATTACTATGTTGACGATTATATATGACAAATAACCACGTAACTCTTTTGGCTCTTTAACTTTCTCTGGGACAGGGCCATCAACATAATCCTCTGTACAGACGGAGCTCCACATATCCACACAAACATCGCCGTAGGTGTCCCTGGTCGTGTTGTCCAACGTCATCTCAAACATCAAATGACCCAAAACAACCTCTCTGAGTGTCCGCTGGTGCATTGCCCCCTATCGACTGGTCAAAGAAACCATAATTTGATGATAATAAAAGATAATTGTCCTTGTGTCCTTGACCCTTGGCACATCACTTACTTTAAAGCTCGATCCTCCAAATTAATAATTGTAGTAGACCTAAATGCCCTGATTCATATTAAAAAAGACAGACGTCTCTATCTGACTCCCAAGTCAGTCTGTGCCCACATGAAGGGTGTGGTTGCATCACTCCCTGTAGCGCTACAACCCCCATGTTGATCATATTAATCTTTTGAAAATCTTTTTCAAAAGATTCTTCAACTTTTCTGATTGCATTCATGTTTCAAAACCCTATAAAGCGGTATGAATTTGTCCTGGTTATGTCGTTATGATTATCATGTTTAGATGAAATGTTAGCAATGATACAAAGCAAACACTTTATGGTTGCCCCAAAAAAAACACGTCGGCCTAGTCCCTCAGAAGAAGAAGGAATTTCATCCACAGTCACTCCAGTTGGGTGGACGCCCCAGTACACTACCATGCAGTGGACAATAATTAGATGATTATTACAAGGGGTAACCATGGGTAACGTATTCAAAGCAAATGTTTGCATGGCCCCCTGCATTTTTTCCATTCATTTTTGACACACATTCAGGGTTACTTTGTAATAATTATTTATTAAGATGTATATTTAATTCCGATAACCTCACTGGCCAGCCTAAGGTATTGCCCTCAGGGGGGATGAAGATGATAAATATGAGAAAATGCCCAAGTTTAAAAACATTTATTATAAAGCAAAAAGCACAAGCTCAACATCTGTATTCATTCCAAGCTGCCTTCATGGCCGGTTCATAGTAAATAAATAAAATGTTACATGGCATACCAACATCAAACTTTGCATGGCTTGAGACCTGACTGAACCAAATTAAAAGTTACCCAGGTGGCTGTGAAGAAATTTACACATTAAGAGCGTGAAACCACTTTCTCTTTATATTCATGTTAAAAAGGCAATAAAACCTTTCTGTGCTCATCCCTTTCCCAAACACATCTGGGTTTGAGTGATCGCGTCCTTGAGACCATAGGCATTTGATTCTTAATCGCATCCTTTCCTTTGTGGGATTTTCTGTCTGGCATGGAAATGTTGTTTTTTTTACTGCCAAGGAGCGCCTGTAATGGAGTTTGCAAATCCAATGATATCGATATTGTTGGTGTTTGACTATTTCGGATAGAATATTGTTCAGATACAATGCAGTGCTGGCCAGCGGTTACTCACATTATGGAACTTCCGCAAGGAGCAGCTAAAATAAATGTATTTTTAATGGGATTTAACTCTAACAAGTGAAAGCACACGGACTTGAAAGATATATCACTCTTACCCTGAAAGTTTGAAGCTCTTACTTTCAAAGTGCTATGCACGTACCTTGAAAGTGATGCTCTGTAAACGGCCCTTATACTTTGAAAGTCTATGTTCAGCCGACATTCTATTTCTACTGCTATTTTACCTTTCAGTTACGCCTCTTATATCTCATCTTATCTCAGCCACCTGTAATCGCCTCAAATCGTCCATGAATCCTTTTTTATATTTGTTCCTTGCTTTGCTCTGTCCCTTTGATGGGTTTATGCTAGCGGTCCCACCCGTCTCAAGTCAAGGTGGTACACACAGCCATGAAAAGTAGCTGACATTGTAGGGTATTCACACTACAGAGCCAGGATGAAAGATCCAGACGCTGCTGCTTTTCAAAACAAAAGCCTCTTCTCCGTCGCGGCTGGAACGGCTCACTGTTCTGAAGTCTCTCCGCCATGGGGGGGTGGGGGTATATTGGGTGGTGGGGGGGCAACTGACTGTACCCCCGCCTGTTGGCGAGGATAATGAAGTGGTAATTGATGATGTCGGGGGGGCGACCTTGGCCCGGATGGTGTGTTTGTGTCTGGGAGCGTGTCTCTGATTGGGGAAGGAAGGTGGAGGTAAACACACCACCGAACCATCTCTCTCTCTCTCTCTCTCTCTCTCTCTCTCTCTCTCTCTCTCTCTCTCTCTCTCTCTCTCTCTCTCTCTCTCTCTCTCTCTCTCTCTCTCTCTCTCTCTCATATCTACAGCATGTTAGCTCCACCTGCTGCTCATGTGTTCCGGAACAATCCAGCACTGTGTGCAGTAACCACGGTAACTGAGGTCAATATCGATTTGTTTTTTGAGGCACCCTTAACTGGTTTTGTATATCATATCTGATCAATTTTTTTATTAGATTGGTCAAATGATTTAATTTAAATAAACAAAATATATTATGAAGGAGATTGAGGTGAACTCAAAGAACTTCTTAAACCCAACTCCCTGGTCCCCTTTAAGCCAAGCTTATGCTCCCTTATAGTGGGAGAGAATCATTTAAAACATTTTCTTTCTCAGGACCTTCAACAGAGGGTAATCCAATACAAGTTTTCTCTCTGAAATCCCTCGTGTCGTTCGCCTCAACACCCCGACCCTGAGAAATAAACCAATCCCTGGCAGTAGACGACACAATAGGGGAGGAAGTGGGGAAAAAGAGGCGGGGAAAGAGATGGGAGTAAATGAGAGATGACATGGCTATTGCCGGATCAATGGCCATGGAGTCATTTAGGCGGCGCTGGGCAATAACAAACAGTTTGAGCGGGAAAATCGATTTGGCAGTTGGCAAGCCGAGGAGAAGCCTGTTGATTGACTCACGTCTGGCGGTAAACACCGAGTGGTGTGAAGACGAGTGGTGGTCATGTCTGAGACATAACTGCGACAAACGGCAACCTAGTAATGAAACACCGCAGGGTCTGCAACAGAGTCTGATTTTGAACGATTATTTTAAATTGAGGTTGGGCAACCATTAAGCTACCGCTCTTGGTCAGCTACCTGCTTCTTTGTGGTGGCACTTTGAAACTTATCCAATAGACCATCTGTCTTGAGAAGTAACTGTGTTTCTAAAGTCACTTTGTTTTCGTCAATTTGCTGAAGCTACTTCCGCTGTTGAATTAAAGTACATTTTAATATTTTAGAGTCTGTGCTTGCATTAACCTTCCACACTACGAGGAATCAATATACTAAGGAACTATAGTTTGTTGGCAGGGGCATTGTTTTTTTACAACACTGCACTTTCAAAAACCTCAGGCGACACCAACCTCACCCTCACCCCAACACAAAACTCCGACCATTGATCTCGGCATTGCTGGAATCCCTCCAAAGGAAAACAAATTGATCCTTGGCTCCTACTTGTGCTGCTAATTACTGAGGGGCCGGTGTCACTGTTGGCCCCTTATCTGACACCCAGGGGCCTGCGAGGGGTGGAGAAGGGGGAACCAGGGATGTGTCTGACATCACCCTCCATGTAAACACCTCAACCCCGGCCCTTTATCAGCCCATCACTGCTCCGATGTTAAGCCAGGCTGCCATCGAGTGCACGCCTTACCTTCCAATTGCCCTATTTAAAATTAAAAGGGTTAGCTGTATTTGTGGAGGGACTTTTATTTAAGATGAGAAAGTGCCCTGCATCAAAACCGAAAAAACTGACAATGGCATTAATAATGTACAGCATTTAAGATTTAAACTGTTTAACTGTATAAGGATAAATAAAACAAGGCAATGGTACTTGGAACAGGGCCAGCTAGCAGGGGAAAGAGTTGACCGAATCTGCCAAACTTTGTCCACAGTCATTGATAAATACACTTCACTTGATAGGCCTGGACAATTACATGGTGTCGAATCAAGAATATCTTTGGATGAAAAATTGGGGAGAAAGTAAAAGAGAGGGCTGTAAGACAGGTCATGTATTTGTCATCCTAAGTGGCTTGGATAACCTTCCAAAGACCTTTTCAAACCCATTTTCACTAATGCTCTTTAAAACTTAAATTGCTGCTGGTCATAATAAGAGATTTAGTGCCAAATAATCTCTATCCTTTCTGCTTATTTGTGTTAAATCAAGAAGGGCTTTGATGAAACCGGGGGAAGGGCAATCCCTTATTCAATCCTTCTTTGGAGTAGAAAAATATGTATATTTAAAAGGAAGCTTTTGTACTTGTTGTGGTGAGGTTTAACCAGGATGTTTATCCTTTATAAATAATTAATGATATATCTATTGGTGAAGCCCAGTGAACTGAGATACATTTACTGATGGTAAGGGGTAGGGGGTGGACTTGTGGCGCTAGCATGTAGTTAGCATGTAGCTTACTTGTAGCTAGCATTTAACTAGCCTGTAGCTAGCATTTATCTAGCTTGTAGCTGGCTTGTAGCTCCCTGCCTGCTCTATGCGTACAGCAGCCACCTACTAGCCTCCTACTAAATCCCTGCCTGCTCTCGGCTTACAGCAGCTCACTACTAGCTCTCTACTAGCTCCCTGCCTGCTCTCTACATACAGCAGCTCCCTACTAGCTCTCTACTAGCTCCCTGCCAGGTTTCTACATACAGCAGCTCTCTACTAGCTCCCTACCAGGTTTCTACATACAGCAGCTCTCTACTAGCTCCCTACCAGGTTTCTACATACAGCAGCTCTCTACTAGCTCCCTACCAGGTTTCTACATACAGCAGCTCTCTACTAGCTCCCTACCAGGTTTCTACATACAGCAGCTCTCTACTAGCTCCCTGCCAGGTTTCTACATACAGCAGCTCTCTACTAGCTCCCTGCCAGGTTTCTACATACAGCAGCTCTCTACTAGCTCCCTACCAGGTTTCTACATACAGCAGCTCTCTACTAGCTCCCTGCCAGGTTTCTACATACAGCAGCTCTCTACTAGCTCCCTACCAGGTTTCTACATACAGCAGCTCTCTACTAGCTTCCTGCCAGGTTTCTACATACAGCAAGACTGATTACCATGTTAATGAATGCTGGCACGCTGTTATTAAGAGCTCTCAAGGGTGATGGAGGTGGGGGGATAGTGCTGATGGAGTTGAGTCTGTCTGAAGTGGCATCACCTCACCTTCACCCCTTCACTTCCCGACTCTCCCCCGGAGCCCAAATGTGAATCAATGAGCCGTGCTTCTCTTTGAGATGCTGGCTAAGAGTAAACATGTGTATTAAGGACAGGTAAGTGCTGGGTCATTTTTACCGATAATGAATTTACCTCAACCACAGCGCGTTTCTGAGTCAGCTAAGAACCCTTTGCAGCTGGCTGCCAGTAGAAAGCCACTTTGAAACTCTTGAGAACCAATCACCATTTTACTATTTTGTTATGTGGCGCTTTTATCCAAGGTTGATAAGAATGTACCTAGATAGAGGACATTAAGGAGCAGGTCCCTGCCTGCTTCTTAATACGGGGGATGAAGTGAGGGGGATCTTGTTTTAGAACGGTGTTTACAACCTGTCGCTCACCAGCTTCCGCGAGAGACTGAAGAATCACTTGTTCAGAGTTCATGTTTGTGCGTCCTGGCAGTTAATGTACACACTTATTGTGTGTTGTACGTCCTGGCAATTAAGATGATTACTTAGCAGTGTGTAGCACCTTATCCCAGCTATCTTTGTTGTATAGCAGAGAATGGGTTTACCTTACCATTTTTGTTGTGCTTGGCACTTGTTTCTAGGAACATCCTTACTGTACTGTTGTTTCTCTTTCCTCTGACAAATGTACTTTTTTGCACTAATAAAAATAATAGATAATTTTTATTACTCGCTTTGGATGAAAGCATCTGCTAAATGCCCTAAATGTAAATGTAAGGCCCTGGTCACGTGATCAGCTACTCTAACATTGCAGCTATGGTGTGCCCCTTTTCTCCTAACATGCTTTGATTTGCGATACTTGCGATTGGCTTTCAGCATTGTCACTCACAGAAATGTTTAGGTAGTGCCGTCACGACACGGATGAATCAGGTTTATTCTTACATTTACAAACCAAGGGCCTATTCAGTCCGCTGGTATGTCCTTTTTCTCATTTGCACATCCAATGATATGTTTATGCTGTTCCTGGCGTGATGCCCGTGATTGGTTATGGCTGCATGTCAGTCAAGATTGCGTCCTGACTAGAAGGCGGTTCTGGACACAGTTAATCAATGCAGTGTCCCTGACTCAATATGGAGAGGTTGGCTCGAGGATAGGATGCTGTTTACAAAACAACATTGTGTCCTCAGTCCCGCGCCTGTCACACTACAGTATGCTTGCCACGGTGTTCTCCGCATTGTGATCATCGGACTGACGCGTTGGTTTGGAGACCGCGTTTGGAGAACGAACATGCGCCGCGCTAATCCTCCTGATGGAGCATGGCACACAGACACTCTTTCCACCAACCAGGGTTGAGTCTGACTTTTAATGCTTTCCTTTATAGCTGAAGTTTCCACAGCGTAGGAGGGTAATCAACTGTGTAGCTGTCATAAGAGAAGGCAGCCATCTCTCTCTCTCTCTCTCTCTCTCTCTCTCTCTCTCTCTCTCTCTCTCTCTCTCTCTCTCTCTCTCTCTCTCTCTCTCTCTCTCTCTCTCTCTCTCTCTCTGTTTCTCACTCCCACTCATCCCCTTGTTTCTGTCTAGCCCCCCCCCTTGCTATTTCACTTTTTTCCTCACATTCTCTTTATCTGCCTCTCCCACTCCCTCCCTTTTCATGTCTAACTGTCTCACTGTCTGCCGTTCTCTTTCTACTCTTTCTTTCTAATTCTATCTTTTTACTTCTCCCACTCTTTCTCGCTCTGCTCTCTCTCTCTCGACTTGTATTATCCCTCCCTCCCTCCCCCACTCTCTTCCTCTCTGTCGTTCTAATTAGCCCTAGCACGACGCGTCGTCGCGGCGCTGGTTAAGCTAGCAGCCGTCATCTATTGTCTACCGCCTCCTCATCATGCGACATCATGTTTCTGTGCAGACGTTCGCTCATGGAGGTCCAGGGTGGAGAGTCGGGATGCCCTGGTAGTTATGTGGGTGTTTGCCTGTTTAACTGGATGGTTCTGGGTTCGGAGCCCCAATGTCCGCAGTCTAACATCTAGGCGTCCTTGAGCAAGACACTTTCACTGTAGGTCACGTCGGTGGGGTGTGTGCGCGCGCGTGTGCGTGTGCGTGTCTTACCTAGAGTTTAAGGTTGTCCCTTCAGGACAGTGCCGCCGTCTTGAAGTGTCATGATGCAATGATTATGTAATATTTATTAATTATTCTCTACCAAGTGATGATTGATGAGTCTAGACAGGCTTGTACTGTTGACCGCGGCTCCTATGGAAATGTGGTTGTTGAAGATTACAGTTAAGCGGTTGCCAGCTGTTGAATATAGGGACAACAACAGATATGCCATAAAAACAAATGTTGAATTGCAACATTTGCTCATTTGAAAAAAATCCAACACCAAACACCAAATATTCACTTTAATTAGTTTGTAAAAGACACAAATAAAAGTGTCTATGAGACTTTTAGCATGTTGGTTTCTTTTTGCTCCTCTGTGCCACCTTTATTTTTAAAAGGCTTTTAGTTTTTTTCACCGGGGGAATCGACATGGTTGGTTGGTCAGTTGGTTTCGAACGCGCTTTATAGAAACATATTTTTTGCTTCCTCTCAAGTATATTCAGTATATTCCATACAGTCTGTATAAAATATGTCTATACAAATTGAGTCCTAACAATAATTGCGTTATTTGCATCAATTCATTCATTCAGTATGCAATGAAATGAGTTTGCTTGGGTCAGCAGAATGTATCAACACAAACATTTTGGGAAGAAAAGGTTCTGATTGGATGGATACTGCTGACCAAAGCAGCCGGACAGCTGTGTGTCTTGTTCACAGATAATTTTGGACCACAGTGGTAAATGATCTTTCTGCATTTCAACACTTTTCTCGTCTAGCTTATAGTAAATGGCATTGCCGCTTGTGATAATTTCAATGAAGATGCACACTCAAACGCTGTGTGTGTGATCCCGGTCTTAATTACACACAACATCTTTTGTTGTTCATTGCAACTGATCTAATTGTATTGAATGAGTAGATACTTTTATCCTGTAATTGTTGGAGGAGGTGGGGCCCTTACTGGCCCTGGGACCTGGTGTGCGCTTAACCCCCCCCCGTCCCCGTCATCTCATTTCATCTAAGCCCCCTTCTTCTCTCAGAGGGGGTTGAGGATAATAATCGTGCACCACCAGCAGAAACACACAGTGCCATTGCTGTGTCAGGGTCTTGAGTCTGAACTAATACGTGAATCAACATTAATAAGGAGTGGATCTGTCCCCAAGCCAAGACTCTTTATGTTCATGCGTTTGGGTGTCATGAATAACTCCTCACAATTTCCCCAAATTCTTCAGGTGATGACTTTGCAGTTTTTGTCCCTCTGTTATGAAGAGAAGGGGTTCATTCTTATGGCAATGTGATATTCGGATGAAATGCATCGCCACAAGCATTTAGTATACCTGATACTAAAAACTAAACCTATTTGGCCTATTGTTTTTCATTTGAAAAAAATACACATCTATTCGATTACCTCTCTAAAACACCTTAGTTCTGTTCCGGTCACTTTAAGGTTGATTTTCCGCGAGAATGCTAATTTGTTCCCAACGTTAGCGACACTGGAGGATACAAGTCACAAATGGGACTAACCTAATATAAGTACTCTGTATGGCTCATTTGAGTGCCTTTTGGAGTACACAACATTTAAATTACAATTCTTTGCAAACTACTGCTTGCATTTCCTGCAAAGCTAGATCAACTCTTGAATAAGGACGTAATTCTAATTACCAATCGTTGGCTAACTTCAGAACTTCCATTTACTGGCAAGTTCAACTGAGAAGACCTAAACAGAGACCTCCAGATGGGGAAGCCTTCTCGCAACAGGAAAATATATTTTAAATAAGCACTACGGGCTGACTGTATCTTTATTCATTGGATGTTCGCATAACAGAGTAAATTAAGCCCACATCAGCACAACCCGAGTTACCATTTATCAACACTCAACCATTAATGCTTTCCTTTAAAAGGATATTATACTATCATCATTTACCATCACTAATATGATAGGGGCCTAGGATAGAATTATTATTAATTATTATAAGTTAACATTAAAATTGTGGTGGCCAAGGAGGGAACTTATATTATGCCATCACAATTTAGCAGCCTTGTTAGTATTGCAGTGGCCTAGGTAGGAACGACTATCATTTAACGCCATTATCAACATTGTAATTACCCAGGCAGTGTTTAAAATTGATGTAGATGAGGCTTACTTCTATTCATGGTCCTTCTATTCAAAACCCTGCTATTTCTTGCGTGTAGGACTTCATTTTAGTTTTAGAGGAATAGCAAAGCTATTTAAGTCTTTAGTAGTTCCCCCTTGAAGCGGGTACAGGGTTGAGAACCACCGCCCGGACCTCCGGGCTAACACAGGGTTGGAGTCCCTTCTGCAGACTCAGTCCTCCTCTGCTGTGTTGCAGGAAATGAGTTTGGCCACCCAGAGTGGCTGGACTTCCCCCGGGAAGGCAACAACCAGAGCTATCACTACGCCCGGCGCCAGTTCGACCTGCTGGATGCTGCGAAACACCTGCGCTATGCCCAGCTCTACGCCTTCGACCGCCACATGAACCTCACCGAGGACACGTACGGCTGGCTGACTGCGCCGCCGGTAAGGACTGGGATACTCACTCACACACACACACACACACATATACAGTCCATGCACAATCATGCACGCATCCACCCGCCTGGACCTTGAGTTGTAACTGGAACTGAGGTTTTTCAAAGCAGTGGACCGTCCTGACCATTCAGAAAAAACGTACTCTGGAATAAGTATGTGTCAAAGTATGATGTGTGTCTGAGAATATCTGAAACAAATTTGCAGTTTGAGGTAGATTCCTCACCCTGGGTCTGACAGTGGTTCCAGACGAATCTCCCTCTTCTTCTGTTCCCTCCTCTCCCTCTCGCTTCTTCTTAGCCCTCTTCTCTCCTCCTCCTCCTCCTCATTCTCCCCCCTTCTCCTCCTTCGTCTTCTGCTCTCTCCTCTCATTTGCCTCCATTTTCAACTCCCCCCCTCCTCCTCCTCCTCACTCTTCTCCAATCAGAACTAGTCTCTCCTCAGAGCGCTACAGATGAATGATGTGAATGCACCGTTCGCTCTGCAGTCGTCTTGTTTCTCCGGTGGCTGTCAAGGTGAAAACTAATGGATTTAGTTTTCCCTGTCACTGCGCCTCCCTCCTCCTCTCTCCCCCCCTCCACTCAGGGGAGGAGGATGGGGTGGGGGTTGGGTGGGGGGGAGGTGATGCAGCTCGCTGGAGATCCCTCTCCCGGGGTTGGGGGCGACTGAAGCGGCGGGCTAATGCTAATTAAAAAGCGTGTTGCTCGTGTGGCGAGGATTGCGACGTGAGCTGCTGTAATTGATAACTTCATCACTGCTCCAGTCGTTTAAGGGCTTCATCAAAGCCCACGTTAGACGACGCCCCCTTACCCTCAACCCGTCGGAAAATCTAAAGATTCTCTGTTTATCGGCCATCCGTACATCATACATCTTTGTATCGGTGTACTGTGTACCAGTACTTCCGTGGACTGTCTCTTTCTCTGACTCACCCTGGTAGAGAGACAAGCCCAACTATTCCCCCGTCTCTCTCTGTATTTCAGGAATGTTCCAACGATTCCGCTTTGAAACGTCCGAACTCGGATCTGGTGCAGAGTGAAGCACCGACTCTGCCGAGCAAACGGTGTTTAGTCAGGAAAATTCTTGGTATAATTTGGTCCAATAATACTTCAATGGGTAGGAGGGTCCGAGGGCGTCTTCACGGAGATAACACAGCAGGTCCAGGACCGATAGCAGTGGGCGAGAAGAGAGAGAGGTAGAGGTAGAGGTAGAGCAAGCGAGAGAGAGCGTTTGCTGTTATACCTCGAGGAGTTAAGGTTCTCTTAAAAAGTGCTACGTTAGCATGGCACTTTGAAGATGTGGGCTGCAGGGCTATGTCTGTCTTCAAAGACCAGTGATTTGGACGCTTAGACCTGCCAGCGCAGTGCTAGTGACACTGGAGGGAGGGAGGGAGGGTGGGAGGTGAGGAGGGGGACCCGCTGTGATGTTGGCGATGCTTCACAAGCTAACTCTTTGCGAAGTCTGGTGGGCACACCGTCGCCCCCATAGGAACTGGTTCTCCGCGTTCACTGGCTTTCTATGGGGCCACAACCCAATGAGCAGGAACATGTAGAGTGTGCTGAGGGTGCCTGATCACCTCAGCACACAAAGAGAAAAAAAGTCCTCATGATGAACCCATACACCAACTTATTTACACGTTTGCCCCTTGATGTGCAAAGTTCCCCTTTGGCCTGGGCGTTTTCATTTTTGTCGTTTTTAGTTGTTTTGTCAAGGCCTACCCATGGCCCTTATCAAGAATTATATTAAACAATTATTAATAATTTAGCTGCCTGATGTCAGTTAATTAACGTGACATGATGACCTCCCCTGCCCTATGGGAGACGCAGCGGCGACCATGGGCGCCGCAGACAGACACTCTGTGACCTTTAGACGGTTCTGCTCATTTGTGTTTGATTATGAGGGTTAGATTTATAGTACCAGCGTTACACAGCGTCACCTTCAAATCGTGCATCAGTTATGGAACATAAGTAAAAGACGGCGGCCCCCCCCCGAGTCTCTTAGAAGGCTGAGCTCTTCAAACCGTTCCGCACTAACAGTCAGTCTGTCAGTCCATCTCCCTGCAGCACCAATTCTCCTTCACTGAGATGACCTCCAACACGACTGTGTCCAGCCGGAGTCGTCATGCTAAATAGTGTTTTACTTATGCCCAAACTCGTCCACTGCAGCTGCAGCTCCCTCCTAGGGGAGACACTGCTGGGTCCCTCTTCTGAGCCCCCTGCCCTCTATGCAAAGGTCTCCGCACGGCCCAGTGTTATTGATGTCGGGGCGGACCAAAGTGTTATATCGGTCAAAGCACGGGAGGTGTTCTTATTCCAGGAGCAAAGTGAACCCCACTGTGCACTTCATCTCAAGTGTCGTTATTAATTTAACACATTTCCTGTCTGGGAATTTGATCTTTTCTTAAATAATTTACAGGGAGGATTTCCACAGGAAGCTACCAATACAATTTGATTCAATAAATCAGTCACATACACAATCACACTTGTACTATGTATACGACCATTAATGACTAAAAAGGAAATAAATTACTACTATTTTTATATCCCCCATAAATCTAATGAAATAGGTCAAGAACTAATTCAATGAATGTGGATTTGAATATTTATGAAATACTTACACTGCTTTATAAACTGTCGCCGTAAAAAATAAACACATTCAGCAGGTCATTCTTTGATGGGATTAGTTTAATAGAGGTCACCGGGTTTCATGTTTCTGTCACGCTATGACGGCAAAATTTGAACTCATGAAGGATAATGTAGTCAACGGTTTGGCGATTGAAGTTTTGTGCATAAATTTAAATTGTATCTATATAAAACAGTAGGAGAGAGAGAGTTACTTCGCTCTAGGTCCATGTTTGGGGGCTCCGGAAGACTTGAGATAGTCAGGACACCTCAAACACCCCTTCACCTGGCCAATCAGAACACGTCTTATCTCCCAGTCCAGCCGTATGAATATTCACCCCTGAAAAGCCCCGGGGGGGCGAAAACTAAAAATAGAGAAGAGGAAGGGTGGGTGGGAGGGGGTGACATGATGATCCCCCGCTAATGACATGTTACCACTGCTCTCCAGCTTACTGCCCTCTCTCTCTCTCTCTGTCTCACTCTCTCACGCTCTGTCTCTTGCGCTTTCACTTTTGCTCGTTCCCTACCAATCTCACTCTCTCTTTCCCTCGCTCCCTCTCTTTGCCTCACCCTGTCTCTCGCTCTCTCTATCCACACTCCCTCTGTCTCCTCATGACACACCCTCACGCTCTCCCCCTCCCTCATGCTCTATCCTTACCTCTCCCGACTGCACGCCCATATCAGTTGCTTTCCACCTTACTCTTGTCTCAATCTCCCTCTGTTTCTCAATACCTCCTCCATTCTTCTCTCTTAACCTCTCCTCCTTTCTCCGTCGCACTCCTCTGTCTCTCCCATCTCTCTCTCCCCCGGTCTCCCCCTCTACCTATCTCTTTTTCTCTCTTTCATCTTCTCTCACTCCTTATATCTCTCTTCTTCCCCCTCTCTCATCTTTCCCTTTGTCCCTAGCTCTCTTCATCCCTTTCTCTCTCCCTCTCTCTCTCTTCTTTCCCTCATACCCTTACTCTCTCTTCATCCATTTCTCTCGCTCATCTTTCCCTGATTCCCTATCTCTTTTCATCCATCTCTCTCTCTCATATTTCCCTCATTCCCTATCTCTCTTCATCCCTCTCTCTCTCATCTGTTCCTCATCCCTATCTCTCTTCTTCCCTCTTTCTCTCTCATCTTTCCCTCATTCCCTATCTCTCTATCTTCTTTGCCCCCTCTCTCATATTTCCCTCATTCCATATCTCTATCATACCTCTCTCTCTCCTTTCCCTCATTCCCTATGTCTCTCTTCATCCCTCTCTCTCTCATCTGGTCCTCGCTTCCCATCTCCCCCCCGTCTCTCTCTCATCCTGTGCAGCTGTGTGTATCAGACAGTGCATCTGGCCGTTCCCACACCACCTGTCCAGCCGGCACCCACCCCCACCCCCAACGTTGCACGTCTCTCTTTATTTCCAGTCCATTTGGACACGTCAGGCCTCTCTAATGTATTGTAATTTAACCACATTAATATACAATTAGGCCGGGGATGATTATTCATGAGGAACACGCTTAAGAGACTGGTTTCCTTTCTCTGATTGGGCGCCCGCAGGCGTACGTGAGCACCAAGCATGAAGAGGATAAGGTCATCGTGTTCGAGAGGGCGAAGGTGGTGTTCATCTTCAACTTCCACCCCACCAGAAGTTACCAGGACTACACCGTCGCAGTCGAGGTGTCCGGGAAGTATCCTGTTTTTCTTTCTTCTCATTGGTCGGTTTTTGATCACTTGTGTTTCCATTGGTCGGTTTTAGAATTATTTGGTATGTCATTGGTCGGTTGATAATTTCACTGGTCTTTGTTTTAGTTTCCATTCATTATTCACTGGTGGGTTGGAATTTTTTCCAACCCACCAGTGAATAATTGATCTATTCTTTTTACACAATCACCATCGTCATCACCAGTCAATTCTGCCAAATTCTAACTTCCACCACTGACCACAGGACACATATTACTGCTCAAATATAACAATAACAAACTCCCCAGTTCCACTATGACAGGGTTATTTAAGTGGATCATTCAGAGTGAGAAAATGTGCTGAAGAGTTCAGCTTGACATTGATTAGGTGAAGAATATCCCCAAATCACTGCAGCTCCAAGACATCAACATGGTCTCCATCTCCTTGCCTAGAATATTTTTTGTGCCTAAATTAAATCCTCTGTAAGGCTGAAGAGTTAAAACAATGGCATACACATTATTAGAGGAGGTGGAATGCGCAGCAGCTATTTTAGTTTGTGTGAGTCGGCGTTCAAAAGACGAATGTAACTTCTGATCTGAGAAAATTCTGGCTGTTGTTTGTGTGTCCTGTCCACATGGACAATAGATTATGCTTCACATAACATTTATTCATGCGGTGGGAATAGCAAAGGTAAAGTGAACAGAAATCCGTATTTAAGTAATTTGGGGGGCGGGGGGGGAGGGGAGTTAAAAAAGTCAAGATCGAGATTCTCCCTCAGAGTAAAAGTCCCCCTTTGTGCTGACCTGGGGGCAGTCGATGAGCCGGACTGTTTCTCTTTGCTATGTAAATGACCCTTGGCCGTCAATGATTCGGAGGGCCGGGCCGGTCGTGTATGTGCTGTTTACAGAGCTGTGTCAGGGTTGTTAGAGACAATAACAAGGACAGAGGCCAGTGATTCAAACCACGTTTCTTTTCAGTTGGATGCCACGGTGCGTTACGCAACGGTGCGCAAAGGAAGTGAGTGGGCGCCGCGGCGGTGGATTCAGCGGTTTAATGACCTGGGATGGGGAGGGCAGACGACGGGAGGATGAAAGATTGGATCTGGCGTGAAGGACATCTGCTCTGCTCTGCTCCGCAGGTTCGGAGGTCAATCGAGGCTCTCTCTCCAATAACTGAGGGGAGCGAGCGAGGGGGAGGGAGGTATAGAGGGAGGGAGGGATGGAGGGGGGGGGGGGGAAGTGAGGGAGAGATAGAGAGAGAGGGGGGGAGCAAGGGAGAGACAGAGAGAGAGGGGGGGAGTGAGAGAGAGAGAGAGAGAGATTTAAACATGGAGAGAGAGAGAGAGAGAGTGACGGCTGCCTTGACTCTCTCCGTGTGTGCAGTAGTTTGGGATGTTGGCTCGTAACTACCCTCAGCAGCGAGTTATTTTTTCCAAGCAAAACTCATCGGCACACACTTCGGAACATGCAGATTATCACCCTTGTTACCGTATAATGTGTTTTCACCACGGCTGGTTGGTTATTGCGTGGCTATTATACAAGAGAGTGGATTTACGTATTCTTTAAATAGCCAAAGAATGGCATTTATAACTATACTGGTAGTTTGGTGCCTGTAATAGAGCGGGGAATATCTCATCATGTCTGATTGCCTTGATGCATGAATAATTAGCTTATTATGAACAGATTTTCAAAGTCTCTTTAACTAGTGCAGTCATTGTGAGCACTTTTTGATGCGTACTAATTGCAGGTTGTCATTTCTCTGCTGCTGCCTGGCCCTGGCAGGGTTGAATAGCCAAAGCGCAAACGGGTACGTTGCTGACGGCTATGCCGCTAACGGCTGTGTTGATAACGACCTCTCTGCTAAAGGTTGTATTAAAGCTCCTGCCTCCGATACAGTTGTGGATTCGTCTCGGTTCTCTTTGGCGTGTGTTTCTGCATTTTAGGTTCCGTTTCGGTGGCTTGCCCGCCAAACGCTCCCCTAAAGTCACACACTTCATGGCATCTGGTGATCTTGATGATGTGAAGATGACCATATGTTTGCACATAACGCTTATGTGCAGACCTCTCGACTCGTCCGTCATAAATGAAGCGCGGCTACGGATGATGGCTTCGGCCTCTGTGGGCTGCCCGGGCGACCTGGAGACCTGGGGCGTTGCTGCGGGGGCTGTTCAACGCAGAGCTATAACTTAGCCTTAATGGCAGCTAGCATCCACAGTGCTGTCAGCCATCCGCGCCTAATTGTGCCATCGCTAACAACATACTAGAGTCTCGTCCTCAAGGCGTTTTAATTTCCCTTCGATGGCCGCGCAGTGCCTTTGCCTGCTGCATTCTTTTGATGTTTGAGAAGTGGTCTCAGATAGTGTGTGAGTGTGTGTGTGTGTGTACTTGCACACTGGTTCATGTGTGAGGGACAAAACGGAGAGCAAGAAACCGGTGTCAGTATGTGTGAGTGTGCGCATTGATATATGGCGATGTGTGTGTGTTCTTATTTTGTGTGTGTGTGTGTGACACGCGTTCCAATTAGGAGGGAAGACAGATGAAAGTGGCACTAGGAGCCGGCGCTGGTAAACAAGATGAGCTCAAAGAGTCCAAAAGTGCTTTTTCATTAAACATTCTCACAGACACACACACTGCTACCTCCACACACACATGTCCCGAACACCACACACACCTGCAGCAGGTTCTGGCCTCTAACACACTGAACCCGGTCACACCTGCACTGTCTCTGCTCTCTCATGAGAGAGAGAGAGAGAGAGAGAGAGAGAGAGAGAGAGAGAGAGAGAGAGAGAGAGAGAGAGAGAGAGAGAGAGAGAGAGAGAGAGAGAGAGAGAGAGAGAGAGAGAGAGAGAGAGAGAGAGAGAGAGAGAGAGAGACTTTACAATGTCAACACCATTCCTATTCTACCTCAATGCTAAACACATGCAAGAGGGTATTGTATACCACTGTTCAACGTAAAGCTTTTCTTACGGTGGATGGGACATTTCAGTCATTCGGCTAGTAACACAAGTTTATTTAAAGGATTGGCAAAAAAGCAAATTGGACAGATATTGTTTTTAAACTGCTGTAAATTCAGCACAAACATAACATTTCTGGGAAATAACAACAGAGGACTGTAACGGTATTGTTGGTGCTGTTCAAATCGTAGCTTTCCGCAAAAAAATCAGAAAGGCGTGTCTTCTGTGCACACAGAAACTGCTACCTTTACCAGAAAATGTAATCTTAAATGGGCTAAAGTCTTGTTGTATCGATGATAAAGAGTTATGTGCCCGAAATCTGGGGCATGCTTTACATGGTTATAAATACAGTGTATCATCAGTCTGGATTTTACTGAACAATGGATCACAACAAAAACACACGTACACACGTACATGATGGCCTTTATGTTCACCCATTTCTTTCGATTTCATTTTAATTTCATTATGACTTTGTTTAAACTCCGTCTTAACTTTTTTGTGCTTTTGTGCTTTTCTTGAAAAAGGAGACAGCCTCAAGCCCCCCTCCCTGCCCGACCATAAAAACAAAAGATTTTTCGGACCATTAAAATTCAGCGGAAGTCAGCTTATTTCTTCCTCCCGACAGACACTCCGACCATCACTATTTCCTGCTCCTTCTTTATTCTCCTCGAGTCTCAGCGGACATGTTCTTCAGGCGGTGGGCTTTATCTGCTGCTCGGAGCATTAGAAATCCCGGTCGGAGCCGCCCCTCCCGCCTCCACCTCCATGAAAGGTGGAGCTGTCAGGGCAGAGGAGGGCTTTGATTCCCACGACTACCGATCGGCACTGGAGAACTTGTCAGGCCATCATTCTCCCATTTCCTCCCTGAACGCTCTTTGAAATCACGCCACTTTGTGGAGCAGTCCGAATTAACTAACTAGGCAAGGAGGGAGCAGGGGTTGGGGGGGGGGGGGGGGGGGGGGGGGGGGGGAGAGATGGATAGATGGGGGAAGTAGGGAGCGAGGGGTAGATAAAGATGTAGAGAGAGAAGGGGAGAGAGGGAGAGAGAGGGAGAGATGGAGTGGTACAGAGAGGGGAAGTTGGAGTCATATAGAGAGGGAGGGGTAGAGAGGGCAGGAGAGAGGGGAAGAAGTAGAGAGGAATAAGATGAAAAGAGGGGTAGAGGACAACGCAAAATAAAGACGAGCGATGGGTAAAGAATAGCCGTTCTCTGCCCTAGTCCCAGGACATACTTTGATTCACTCAACCCTGTAACGTTCATTACCTCATTTTATGATACTATAGTCTTCATTTTCACTGTATTCACATGACAATGTATTGTTGAGATTATTTTTATTTAATTTTGATAATTGAGAGGGGGTGTAATAAATTATGTAATTAAGATATTTAACTGAGAAGAGAACTTTCACCTCTACCTACAGTAGGAGCAATTTAGGACAACCTGTCTATGAATCCTTCATTTATTTACAAGTATTTCCCCCAAGGTTACAAAGTACTCTCCAGCTAAACACAACGCTAAGAATTACAGAAAGAAAAAATAGTCGAAAGTCAATGTGCTCGCACTTAATTGGCTGCCATTACATCCGTACTGCAGGCTGAATAGAGAACTGCAGTAGGAAGTAAAGAAAGAGGCTTTATTGACCAAAGTGGATGCCCATACTGCAAATCACAGCCCCAGCCAGCAGATTTGTTTGTTTTGCTTTCCTTAAAGACAACTTCTTCCTCTTCTTCTTCTTCGTCGGGGAACTTTGAACTGCTGCTGCTCCCTCAAGACATGATTATCAATTTTCCAAACCAAGTCACAGGGGGTGAAATAACAGCCTGTGTGCTAAAGATATACCGCAAAGTGAAAGGTAGTGTCAACTATTTCACAGAATCCTGTCAACCAGTGTAGCTGTGGGGTTGGTTCTGATAAACAAGGATGACAAGACCAGAGTTTTGTTCTTGTGGTTGCTGCAAAACTGCTGACTGAAAACCAACCGAAATGGTGAGGTTTGCGATATGAAAACAAATGAAACCGTATTTTTTCCAAAATCAAATAATGAGACATCTTCTAAAGACGGAGGAATATACAGAGTGAAAAGAAAAGCAGTTTCCTAATCTCTGGAAACTTCCTCTGGGCATGGTCGAAAGGAAACCAGTACAGTAGTAGTGCATTTGTTGGGAATCCAATATTTCAATTAGCATTGATTCCCTCATTTTCAAAGCATGCACTACATCTGCTGAGACACATCTTTCGATCGTTTATCTTGCAATATCACACAGCTGTACTTCACAACTAAATAACACCCACATGTATAGGCCTATACCCCACACAAACAATACACACGCATACAGATACACACTCCCATACTGTATGCACACACTCTTTTTGCTTGCTTTTGGTTGTCGATCATGTATATATACTCATACAAGCACACACACATAAATGCACACGTACGCACACGTACACATTTGCACACACACATACACACACACATAGGTTCACACACTAAATCTTTAGAGGAGTGTATGTGTGTGTGTGTGTGTGTGTGTGTGTGTGTGTGTGTGTGTGTGTGTGTGTGTGTGTGTGTTTGTCATGTTGTTGTGGATGAGCATGAAGCCTGAGCTCATCTTGTCTGAAACGATGCCCAGAGCAGCACTTCTTAGGCAGGCAGGGGGAAGTGGAGGCTCCCCGGCTCTGGGGGTAGCTGTGGTGGTGGTGGTGGTGATGGTGGTGGTCGCGCTGCGTTCAGAGCTCCCGGCACAGCCTATAGGGAGAGGAGGTGATCATTCAAGCAGCCAATTAGGGATGCTCTCCTCTGCTCCTTTGTTGCCTGGAGCCCCCGGGAGAGGGTGGTGAATAATGCAATACACACACACGCACGTTCTCGTGCACGCAGTCTCGCACGCAATCACCTACGCACACCCACGCACGCACGTTTGCACTGACACATATACACGCGTTTGTACATTCACAAACACCATGCGCGTGGAGGTGCACATATTCTGCCACTCATTTTTGGAAAATAAATCGTGCCGGTGGTAGGGGGGTATATAAATGTATTCCTACAGGGTACTTTAGGGATGCAGGAAGGCCTCTGGATGTGTAAATATTGATTTGTACTGTATTTAATGTTGTGTATCTATGTATTGATGAATACAGTGCTGCTATGATGCTGACGCCCAACTTTTATTAATGTTCCGCACGTAATTATGGATCCGGGCGAGGTTTTCACCTCCGATTCGGCGAGCCTTTGGAGATTTGTTTTTCATATTTTTAGTATTTTTTAAAGCCTTTCTTGAAAGCAGATCTTCATCATATTTCTTTAGGAGGTAAGATATGCTGTTCAGTTCGATAAGGACATGTGAGGTAATTGGTAATATAAAAACATAAAATATAAAAATCGAAAAATGAAAAATCCTCTCCAAATGCTGTGGATCCACAGCCCGCAGGCTATTAAAGCCGGTTCTCAGCACCCTTGATGACATCACCAAATCCCTAAAGCAACTCTTTATCACCAAACTCTGATGCAAACTTTTTTTCTTCTCTTTTGGCTTCTAAGACAAACAACGCACTCAGGGTACCAGCACGCTCGCTCAGACTCATGGGAAATGTAGGCTTTTATTCTTGGAAACCACCAGTTTTCTTATTCTAAAAAAACAACGGGATCTTTCCGTCTCTGAGCTTCTTGTCTTGGGTGCAGCCGTGAGCTGTGGTTGTCTTGAGATCTCCATACGGTGGAGTCGCCCCCGGCGGCTCGGCGTTCCCAGGATCAAACGCTTAGGGATCGCCTGAATACATGGGAAATGAAGTCACTGTAACAGTAACAGGTATTTAAATATTCAACCATGTCACTGCAACAGACGTGCAGATGTGTGCGTCGTATATTTGTTTTGCTTAGTTTGGACAGCCTTTTAATGAAATCTTTATTAACGTTGTGAACTGGAGAAATGAGACAGGCAGACGGCAGTAGAGCAGCAGTTGAATAACATTTCTGCTTATGCAAATTTTGTTGGGCCAGCATCCGCTTTGTCAATTAAGGACCCTGCTTGTTTTTGCTGTGCAGCGCTGTGAGGTGGATGAGTTGTGAAATGAACACAGAGATCTCATCGAGGCTGATGCCGGCACTGCTGCCAGGCTCTCTCTCACGCTCTCATCTCAGATCTAAATGATTAAATGGTCATCATCTAGGCTCCTCTTAGTCGTCAGATGTTATTATGGAGATGCTCCTTCACCAATGTGTCAGATATACCATCAAGCTGGACTCTGATGATGTTCAGTTCGGCGGCCACGGAAGACTGGACCATCACACCGAGTTCTTCACCAAACCTCAGGACTTCAACGGGCGCTCCAACGTAATGCAGGTAAAGGATGTTCTTTTATACCAATTTCTCATTTGATGTTGATGTATAGAAGCATGGATGTTTGTGGGTTTGAGTTTGCACTATGCTTATCATTTTGTTTCAGAACCATTAAGTAAGGGGTCAACTCTACAGTCTTAAAGCGTTGAACTGTACAGTCTCAAAGAGTTGCATTCAAAGTTTCCAAAGGGTTAAACTCAAAAATACCGAAGGTCAGAACTTGAGAGTTTCAAAGGGTTATACTTTAAAGTCTCAAAAGTTTTTAAACTGTACATCTTTAAAGGGTTAAACTCGACAGTCACTACTTGAAAATCTCTACAGTCTCAAATGTTTCTACTCTACATTCTCAAATGTTTATGTTTCAAAGGGGTACACAGTTGAGCACAGCCTATGTTGAGTTGAGATTTGACAGTAATCCCCTGCACTAAACCTACAAACAGACTAGGAATGAACCTCCCAAAGCACCGCGGAGTAAGGAAGAACCTTGAGAAGATGTGTTCAGTATATAGTGGCTACACTGCTTTGAACCTACCTGTGGGCATCCTGGAGCAAGAATAAGAGCCCCATCATACTCCTAATCCTGTATGACCTCTACCTGAATTCACTGTAGGCTATAAGTGTCTCCCAGATGAATAAATAGTAAATGATAGCAATAATAAGAAATGATGACCGTAAACAAGGTGAGGTTAGGTCACTGCTTTCTGTTAGAGGTTTTTTGTTTGAGCCAATGCCGTGAGTGAGGGGAAGCAGAGGTAGCATCAAAGATGCCTGGCGCAAAAGGTAGATGATGAAGCGCTACACCAGGGAGGCTCCGGTCAGAATGCTAGCGCAGGGCTAGCTCCGGTATCAGTACCTCGGGTGTACAGCGTTTGTTTTGCCCGTACTTCCCAACGAATGGTTGCCAGTCAAGGCCAAGAACCAGTGTTGTGTTGGAACAAAGCCACTATCCCACCCCCTTATGGAGCTAACGCACCATCCGCTGTTCATCCTCTGTAATATAGCATAGCTTTTATCACCGTCTCAAGCTAGCGATCAAACACCCCTGCTCTGTGGCGTCGAGGGACAGAACAACCAATTGATTGTGTTTCTCGCCATGCATTGTAAGCCTGTTTGTGAATATAATATTGACTATCTGCATTTACACCACTCACGCCGGCTCTTATCTCCAAGTCAGCGAGTCTTTTTCTTCATCTTTTCCCGGCGAGGCCGCTGAATGCCTGGCGTGTTTCGGCGTTCTCCCGCAAACAGTGTGCATAATTCATGCCGCGCAAACTTACCTCTTCATGTGTATGCCTCTTAAATTTGCATGGCTTCCCGCTGAGGAAGTGCAATATCTGTGAGAGTTTGTGACTATCGGGTTTCCATCATGGAGATAGCTCGGGGCTAATAGCACGAAGTGGTTCGGTCCATGAAATAGAGGAGGGAACACTGATATGCATTTTAAGCAGAACAGCTCCGGGACATTCCTTATGTTTCCCCCCCTTGCTTTTTATGTATCCTGATGTCATGTTTTTTCATGAAAACGCCGAGAGGCAGTAGGATGTTTACAAACAAGGTCAGGGATAACCCTGGCGATGGATCGACACGGGCCGCGTGCGTCTCCGTGGAAACTCGTTCAGCGCACGAGTTAGATCTTATGTTAATGAATCCAATTAATCCAAAGAGGAGCGGCGGCCACGCAGAATGCCGGGTGGAAGTGGCAGTCTCTCTACTTTACACCGCCAAGCACTTCCCTGCCTGGCAATGGATGTGTCGGGGGGGGGGGGGGGGGGGGAGGAATGTGAGTCAGAGCCGAGACAACACAAACGCTTAATGAGCTATTTGTTTTGCTGAACCTTGGGTGACCCGCTCTCCGGATCAATCGGTGGAACGTCGCGGTTGATGAAAATAGCGGCACCGGTCTGGGTTGTGAGCGTGTGGGAGTTGGTCCCTTTTTTTTAAATGTGTCAAACGCGTTCACTTTGCAATTCTGCCACCACGGCGCTATTTTATCCAGCCTTTGCACCAGCAACCCCTCCCCCGGCCACTCAGTAAATCACCCCCGTTTTGGCTCAGATTTCTTCATAAAAGAGCAAGAGGGGGAACGTGGTGATGGTGGTGGGGCTGAAATTCCACATTCCGTTGTATCTCATTTTCACTCTTCTTACTAATTCAAACAGCACAGCATCACCCCCCACCCCCCGTTCCCTGAAGGCCAAAATGTGAAGTTTAGTTAACGAGTCATCTGCTAATGCGGGCCCCATCAGGGAATCCTGGGAAATTAAAAGAGAGGGATGGAGCTGACGGGACCGTATACAGACTGACAGTACGTAGAAGTAGAGGGAGCCCAGTGCACCGTGTGGGATCCTCCTGGGTAGAAACGACCAGAGAGAGCACACGTTACGCAGTGGGAATGGTGCAACAAGTTTGGACAATCGAGCATTTTTACACATTTAATAAAGTTCGACCTTTGACGAGGGGATAGTGCAACGCACGTGGCCGTCAATCATTAAAACTTTATTCACAAAGCGCTCTTTCATACGCCATATGAAACGCAATACAAAGAGCATAACAAGGGACATAACACGACAAGTTATGAAAACATATCATTTGTATACATATGTATACATATATGAATTCAATGGGAGTCTTTTGAAAACATGAGGTGATTTAGCGTCTGCTAAATAAGTCAATAGTAATATATAACTCCATTTCTAACCGCCCTCTGTGTCTACCTGAAAATGATAAAACTACTACTTTGTCTTCATCTCATTTCAGCTTTTATTTTTCCCGCATTGTTTTCATTCGCTCCTATTTCCGACCCACCCGGCACCTATTTTAATCCCTCTTGCATGTTTTCCTTCCCGAGTCTTAATATTTTCCCCACTGAGTTTCAGGAGCGATTTTCCCCTCGCCGTGGCAGTTTTTTGTTAAGGGCCCGGGGTAAGGTGGTGCTGTCTACTGCCGGCCCCTGGGAAGGCCCCGGAGACTGTTGACCGTGGTAGAAGAACTATACGGATAAAGTTTGTTGACAAGATGAGGCAGACGGAGGCCGCTGCGGGACGCGTTACTCGGCCCGTGATTCATTTAACAACTGTTGCTTTTAAAAGTCACTGTTTGGACCCCTCCCCCTCCCCCCGCCACTTTTTAATGAGTGCTGCTGCTCCCTCGTTACTCAGGAACATAAAACTTTATTATGGTCTGATAATTCTCTGAATGGGAGGGCTCTGGTTGGACCTTTGGCTGCACCTGGTCATATAAAGGCCCTCCAGAATTTGTGGCAGAGCACAGCGACCCGCTAAATCACTCGCTCCCAGATTGCTGGATTCTATGTGGGTAAATAGAGGTTGGATTAAAATGCAAAAACGAATCGAAGCCATTCGTTTTTCTGCTAACTGCTAAGGCCTCTGACGTGCTACGTATTCTGATACTCCAAGTACTTTGACATGTCAAGTACTCTGATATTAGGAGTGCTTCGACATAGTCTGAAATACAATAGAGTCTGACATGCAAAAATGACATGCAAAATAATATAATAGTATACTGCCAGGCTATGGTACCCTCTCACATGCTAAGTATATTAATATTCTCAGCACGCAAATGAGATCAGCACTAATGCCACATAATGAAAGTAATGATGATGCAACAATTAGTTTAGTCTTAATACATACACGAAACAGATTTAATCAAAGAAGCATCTAAGTGCTTTAGTTTGTAAACCACCCATCGACGTGGTAGAGGACAGTCAGACAGACAGAGAGACAAATAAACAGGTAAATGGGCTACTTGATGAGGTATCCCAGGTGGGTAGTGTGCATTGATGATTTTTGTATCCCCAAAAAGCCAAGTCAATTGGATTTCAATGTCCCTTAATCAGTCACTGTCTCTAAGGGCTTCACAGGCCACATTGCATTCCCCCCCCCCCCCCCTTACCCTGGCTCCAAAGACAAAACACCTTTAATTATTGAAGAGGAGACCTTGAGAAGCAAGGCAGAAATTAAAGCTTTATTACAATATCTGAGAGTGGGCCTCAGGCTGGGCCCCGGTGCACCATAGCGGCCAGAAGGCACGCTCTGCAACATGTTAAGACCGACCGATACCCGCCCGGCCGCAGACTGTCCTTAAAATGCTCACGGAAAATGAAATAATAATAAAAAGTAGGATTATTTTTTGTCAAACTTGGAGGGGTTTTATTCACGCTTCGGTGAACCAGCGCTGCACTCCTCCTCCTCCTGGGCTTTGATTAGAAGGAACAGAAACTCGGATTTTGGGAAAAGTTTCTGTCAAGACTCTTTGGTTAGACCGGGTCAGAACACAAGACTGTTAATGGGCACTACTGAGATCCAAACGTAATATACGAAACGACTACATCAGAAAATGAGCAAAACGCTGTAGAAGTCTTAATTTACGGAGAAGCCAGTCAGTTGCTAGAGCGGCATATTGGATGTTTTACCAGAATCCTCCAAATACCTCGCCATACAAATCTGTAGGCCTGAAAACCTAGCCTTGTTGCAGGTATCCTTTTCAGTATTCTGATTGATAACCACACCCCTACCTTACCTTAATACTATACCGACTCCTTAATGACTTGTCTCTGTAAATAGTATAGCCTTTAAAGTTGGAGATATAATCTATTTACTTTGGGAATATTATTTTCGGATAAAAACTAAGAAAGAGGCCTAGTGGTGAAGAAATGAAAGACCAGTCGGTGTTATCACTGTCTAACCCCTACCTGCTCCTTAATGCTGTGTCATTGTACTGTATAACCCCTACTTGCTCCATAATGACCTGTCTTTGTATTGACTGTCCATCCCCTACCTGCCCCTGAATGACCTGTCTTTGTATTGACTGTCCATCCCCTACCTGCTCCTGAATGACCTGTCTTTGTATTCCCTGTCCATCCCCTACCTGCTCCTTAATGACCTGTCTTTGTATTCACTGTCCAACCCCCACCTGCTCCTTAATGAC